>NC_064827.1:126792625-127112648 GCF_024166365.1 Elephas maximus indicus
GTTTTATGACCTAATATGTGGTCTATTCTAGAGAATGTTCCATGTGCGCTAGAAAAAAAAGTATATTTTGCAGCAGTTGGGTGGAGAGTTCTGTATAAGTCAATGAGGTCAAGTTGGTTGATTGTTGTAATCAGATCTTCCGTGTCTCTGTTGAGCTTCTTACTGGATGTCCTGTCCTTCTCCGAAAGGGGTGTGTTGAAGTCTCCTACTATAATTGTGGAGGTATCTATCTCGCTTTTCAGTTCTGTTAAAATTTGATTTATATATCTTGCAGCCCTGTCATTGGGTGCGTAAATATTTAATATGGTTATGTCTTCCTGATCAATTGTCCCTTTTATCATTATATAGTGTCCTTCTTTATCCTTTGTGGTGGATTTAAGTCTAAAGTCTATTTTGTCAGAAATTAATATTGCTACTCCTCTTCTTTTTTGCTTATTGTTTGCTTGATATACTTTTTTCCATCCTTTGAGTTTTAGTTTGTTTGTGTCTCTAAGTCTAAGGTGTGTCTCTTGTAGGCAGCATATAGATGGATCGTGTTTCTTTATCCAGTCTGTGACTCTCTGTCTCTTTATTGGTGCATTTAGTCCATTTACATTCAGGGTAATTATAGATAAATAAGTTTTTAGTGCTGTCATTTTGATGCCTTTTTATGTGTGTTGTTGACAATTTCATTTTTCCACATACTTTTTTGTGCTGAGGCGTTTTTCTTAGTAAATTGTGAGATCCTCACTTTCATAGTGTTTGACTTTATGTTAGTTGAGTCGTTACGTTTTTCTTGGTTTTTGTCTTGAGTTATAGAGTTGTTATACCTTTTTGTGGTTACCTCATTATATACCCCTATTTTTCTAAGTAAAAACCTAACTTGTATTGTTCTATATCGCCTTGTATCACTCTCCATATGGAAGTTCAATGCCTCCTGTATTTAGTCCCTCTTTTTGATTATTGTGATCTTTTACCTATTGACTTCCATGATTCCCTGTTATGTGTATTTTTTTTTTAATTAATCTTAATTTGTTTGTTTTTGTGATTTCCCTATTTGAGTTGATATCAGGACGTTCTGTTTTGTGACCTTGTGTTGTGCTGATATCTGATATTATTGGTTCTCTGACCAAACAATATCCTTTAGTATTTCTTGTAGCTTTGGTTTGGTTTTTGCAAATTCTCTAAACTTGTGCTTGTCTGTAAATATCTTAATTTCGCCTTCATATTTCAGAGAGAGTTTTGCTGGATATATGATCCTTGGTTGGCAGTTTTTCTCCTTCAGTGTTCTGTATATGTCGTCCCATTCCCTTCTTGCCTGCATGGTTTCTGCTGAGTAGTCAGAACATATTCTTATTGATTCTCCCTTGAAGGAAACCTTTCTTTTCTCCCTGGCTGCTTTTAAAATTTTCTGTTTATCTTTGGTTTTGGTGAGTTTGATGATAATATGTCTTGGTGTTTTTCTTTTTGGATCATTCTTAAATGGGGTTCGATGAGCATCTTGGATAGATATCCTTTCGTCTTTCATGATGTCAGGGAAGTTTTCTGTCAGAAGTTCTTCAACTATTTTCTCTGTGTTTTCTGTCCCCCCTCCCTGTTCTGGGACTCCAATCACCCGCAGGTTATCCTTCTTGATAGAGTCCCACATAATTCTTAGGGTTTCTTCATTTTTTTTAATTCTTTTATCTGATTTTTTTTCAGCTATGTTGGTGTTGATTCCCTGGTCCTCCAGATGTCCCAGTCTGCATTCTAATTGCTCGAGTCTGCTCCTCTGACTTCCTAGTGTGTTGTCTAATTCTGTTATTTTATTGTTAATCTTTTGGATTTCTACATGTTGTCTCTCTATGGATTCTTGCAACTTATTAATTTTTCCAGTATGTTCTTGAATAATCTTTTTGAGTTCTTCAACAGTTTTATCAGTGTGTTCCTTGGCTTTTTCTGCAGATATCCTAATTTCATTTGTGATATCATTAAGCATTCTGTAAATTAGTTTTTTATATTCTGTATCTGATAATTCCAAAATTGTATCTTCATTTGGGAAAGATTTTGATTCTTTTGTTTGGGGAGTTGGAGAAGCTGTCACGGTCTGCTTCTTTAAGTGGTTTGATATGGATTGTTGTCTCCGAGCCATCACTGGGAAACTAGTTTTTCCAGAAAATCCGCTAAAAAAAAACTGCAGTCAGATCCCTATCAGAGTTCTCCCTCTGGCTCAGGCTATTCAGATGTTAATGAAGCCGCCTGGGGAGGGTGGGGGAGGGAACAGAGAGATAGGAGAGTAGCACCTCAGAATATAGCCAGAGTTGCTTGTCTTGCTTGGAATGACTCTTATATCTGAGATTCCCGCGGGCGCGTCGCCTATGTGTGCTGTCTGTGTGGAGATTGCCCCCGGGGGGTCTGGCCCGCTGGAGTCACGGTCAGATCCTCCGCTTCCAGCCCCACGCCCAGCGTCAAGGCTCCCCTACTGGGACGGTGCACTCTCGACTCCAAAATCAGTCGCTGCCTCCCGGGGACTTCTCGTCCCTCCAGCCGCGTGGCCGTGCCGCCCCCGTGAACCAGGTGGGCCCCCTCCCGGGGTTAGTTCAGATTGGTGGAGTAGCTCCCCGTGCTTGTGCCGCGACCGAGTGTCCCGGCTGGAACGCTGTTCTCCCCGCTCCAATACCAGTCGCTGCCTCCCGGGGACTTCTCCTACCGGCTGCATCCCACGCCGCCCGCGCGACCCGGATGGTCACCTTCCCGGGGTTAGTTCAGGGGGTGGAGCAACTCTCCGTGTTTATGGCGTACCTGCGTGCAGTCCAAATCCCTGTGGGACGGTTCCCTGGCTCGGATGCTGCTCTTTCTGCTCCAAGATCAGTCACTGCCTCCCGGGGACTTCTCCTAACGGCTGCGTCCCACGCCGCCCGTGGAACCGGCTAGTCCCCCTCCCGGGGTTAGTTCAGGGGGGTGGAGCAGGTCTCTGTGCTTGTGCCGTACCTGACTGGTATGCTGGCTCCAGGCTCTGGAAACAATCGCTGCTTCCCCGTATTAGTTCGTTCTCCGTCTCTAAATCTGTGTTTGTTGTTCAGGGTTCGTAGATTGTTATGTATGTGATCGATTCACTTGTTTTTCCGTGTCTTTGTTGTAAGAGGGATCCGAGGTAGCGTCTGCCTAGTCCGCCATCTTGGCTCCGCCTCTCTAGGGTAAGTTTTAGGGTTAGGATTAGGGTTAGAGTTAGAGTTAGGGTCAGGGTTAGTTTTGAGTTTAGAGTTAGGGTTACGTTTATGGTACGGTCAGGGTTAGGGGAGATTTAGTGTGACGTTTAGTTTTAGGGTTAGGGTTACAGAGAAGTTTATGTTAAGCGAGAGGGTTGGGGTTAGGGGTTTGGGTTCAGGTCAGAGTCAGGGTTAGGGTTAGGCTTAGGGTTAGGGTTACGTGTAGTGTTAGTGTTAGTTTTGCTTAGGGTTCGGGTTTGAATGAAGTTAGGGTACGCTTAGCGTTATGCTTAGGGTGAAATTCTGGTTAAGGGTGAGGGTTCGGCTTAGGGTTAGGGTTAGAGTTAGGGTCAGTGGTTAGGGTTAGGTTTAGGGTTAAGGTTAGTTTTAGGCTAAGGATTAGGATTAGAGTTAGGGTTAAGGGTTACTGTTTCAGTTAGGTTTAGGTTAAGGTTATAATTAGGGTTAAGTTTAGGGTTAGGGTAAGAGTTAGAGTTACATTTACAGTTAAGGTGAGGGTTCTGGGTAAGTGTTACCGTTAAGGTTAGGGTTAGGGTTAGAGTTAAGGTTAAGGGTTAGGGTTAGGTTTAAGTTTATGGTAGGCTTAAAGATAGGGTTAAGGTTAGGTTAGGGTTAGGGTCAGGGTTAGAATTAGAATTAGGTTTAGGGCGAGGATTAGGGTCAGAGTTATTGTAAGGGTTAGGTTTAGGGTTACAGGTGGGCCAAGGTTAAGGTGAGGGTTAGGTTTAGAGGTAGGGTTAGAGTTAAAGTCAGGGTGAGTTTTAGGTTAGGGATAGGGTGAAGTTTAAGATAGGGTGAGGGTTAGGGTTATGGCTAAGGTTTGGGCTTGTTTTCAGGTTAGTGTTAAAGTTATGTTCAGGGTTAGGGTTACGTTCAGGGGTTGTGTTCAGTTTTAGGGTTAGGGTTAGATTTAAGGTTAGGGTTAAGTTTAGTGTTACGTTTAGGGTTAGGGTCACGGTTGTGTTAGGCTTTGTGGTTGGGGTGAGGGTTAGTTTTAGGGTTAGGGTTGGTTAGGGTTAGGATTATCGTTATGATAAGGCGTTAGGGGTTAGAGGTGTAGTTTAGGGTTAGGGTTTGGGTGAGGGTTCCGGTTAGGCCTTGCGGTTCTGGTCATGGTTAGGTTTGGTTTAGGCTTAGGGTTAGGTTCATGATTCGGTTTCGGGTTAGTGTTAGAGTTAGGGTGAGAGTTAGGGTTAAGGTTTTTGCTAGGCTTTGGTGTTAGGTTTAGGGTTTGTGTTAGGGTTAGGTTTATCGTTAGGGCTCAGGGGTTTCAGGTTAATGTTAGGGTTAGGGTTAGGGATAGCATTAGGGTTAGGGTTGTGGGATACGGTTAGGATTTAGGGTGCGGGTTACGGTTAGTTTTACAGTTAAGGTGAGGGTTTAGGGTAATTGTTATGATTAGGGTTATAGTCAGAGTTAGGGTTTGGTTTAGGATTAGGGTTAGGTGTAGGGTAAGAATTAGGTTTAGGTCCATGTTGAGGGTTAGACTTAGTGTTCTATTTAGGGTCAAGGTTAGGGGTAGGGTTAGGATTAGGTCTAGGGTTAGGATTAGGATTATTTTAGGGTTAGGTTCAGGGCTATTGTAAGTGTTCGGTTTAGGGTTACAGATGGACTAGCGTTATTCTTAGAGTTAGGTTTAAGGTTAGGGTTTGGGTTAGGTCTAGGTTTAGGGTTAAGGTTATGGTTAGTGTTTGGATGAAGTTCAGGATAGGGTGAGGGTTATTTTTATGGTGAGGGCTAGGGTTTGGGTTTGTGTTCAGGTTAGTGTTAAGGATAGGTTTAGGGTTCGGTTAGGGTTAGACGTTATGTCTAGGGTCAGCGTTAGGTTAGGTTTAGGGTTAGTGTGAAGTTTAGGTTAAGGGTGAGGGTTATGATAAGGGTTAGGATTATAGACGGTGTTAGACGTTAGGTTTAGGGTGTTAGGGTTAGGTTTATGGTTAGGGTAGATTTAAGTTTAGGTTTAATATTAGGGTTAGGGTTAGATTTGGGTTACTGTTCGTATTAGGGTTAGGGTTAGGGATAAGTTTGGGGATAGCGTTAGGTTTAGGGTTGGGGATACGGTTAAGGATTAGGGTGAGGGTTAGGGTTAGGTTTACAGTTAAGGCGAGGGTTTAGGGTAATTGTTATGGTTAGGGTTAGAGTTAGAGTTAGGCTTAGGGTTAGGGTGAAGTTTCAGTTAATAGTCAGGGTTAGGCTTAAGGTTAGAGTCGGGTTAAGGTTAGTGTTCGGGTTAGGTATAGCGTTAGGGTTTGGGTAGGGGTAAGGTTAGGGTTAAGGCTAGGTTTACGGTAAAAGGCAGGGCTAGGTTAGTGTTAAGTTTAGAGTTAGAGTTAGTGCTAGGGTTTGGGGTTATGCTTATGGTCAGGTTTAAAGTTATTGTTAGGCTTTGTTAGGGGGTTAGGGTTGTGTTTGTTACGGGGTTACGATTGTATTTTTCGGGGTTTAGAGTTGTGCTTGTTAGGGGCTTAGGGTTGTTTTCGTGAGGGGGTTAGGGTTCTTTGTTGTTTGGGGGTTAGGGTTGTTTGTTGTTTGGGGGTTAGGTTTGTTTGTTGTTAGGGGGTTAAGGTTGTTTGTTGTTAGGGGGATAGTATTGTTTGTTGTTAGGGGTTCAGGGTTGTTTGTTGTTAGGGGGTTAGTGTTGTTTGTTGTTAGGGTGTTAGGTTTGTTTGTTGTTAGTGGGTTAGGGTTGTTTGTTGTTAGGGAGTTAGGGTTGATTTTTGTTAGGGGGTTAGTGTTGTTTCTGGTCGGGGGTTAGTGTTTTTTGTTAGGGCGTTAGTTTTGTTTGTTGTTAGTGGGTTAGGGATGTTTGTTGTTAGGGGGTTAGTGTTGTTTGCTGTTAGGGGGTTAGGATTGTTTGTTGTTAGAGGGTTAGTGTTGTTTGTTATTAGGGGGTTAGTGTTGTTTGTGGATGGGGGTTAGTGTTGTTGGTTGTTATGGGATTAGGGTTGTTTGTTGATAGGGGGTTACTGTTTGTTGTTAGGGGTTTTGGGTTGTTGGCTTTTGGGGGTGAGGGTTGTTTGTGGTTAGAGACTTAGGGTTGATTGTTGTTAGGGGGTTAGTGTTGTTTGTTGTTACGGGGTTAGGGTAGTTTCTTGTTAGGGGGTTAGTGTTCTTGGTTGTTAAGGGGTTAGTGTTTTTTGTTGTTAGTGGGTTAGTGCTGTTTGTTGTTAGGGGCTTAGTGTTTGTTTTTAGGTGTTCAGTGTTGTTTCTTTTTAGGGTTTTAGGGTTGTTTGTTTTTAAGGGGTTAGTGTTGTTTGTTGTTAGGGGGTTAGTGTTGTTTGTGGATAGGCGGTTAGTGTTGTTTGTTGTTAGGGGGTTAGAGTTGTTGGTTGTTAGGGAGTTAGGTTTGTTTGTTGTTAGGGGGTTAGAGTTGTTTGTTGATATAGGGTTACGGTTGTTTGTTGTTAGGGGGTTAGTGTTGTTTGTTGTTAGTGGTTTAGTGTTGTTTGTTGTTAAGGGGTTAGTGTTGTTTGTTCTTAGGGGGTTAGTTTTGTTTGTTGTTAGGGTTGGTTGTTGTCACGGGTTTAGGGTAGTTTCTTGTTAGGGGTTTAGTGTTGTTTGTTGTTAGTCGCTTAAGGTTGTTTGTTGTTTGGTTAGGGTTGTTTGTTGTTAGGGGGTTAGGGTTGCTTGTTTTTAGGGTTTAGGGTTGTTTGTTGTTACGGGGTTAGGGTAGTTCCTTGTTAGGGTGTTAGTGTTGTTTGTTGTTAGTGGGTTAGAGTTGTTTGTTGTTTGGTTAGGGTTGTTTGTTGTTAGAGGGTTAGTGTTGTTTGTTGTTAGGGGTTTAGGGTTGTTTCTTGTTAGGGGGTTAGTTTTGTTTGTTGTTAGGGGCTTAGGGTTGTTTCTTGTTGGGGTTTAGTGGTGTTTGTTGTTAGGGTGTTAGTGTTGTTTGTTGCTAGGGGGTTAGTGTTGTTTGTTCTTACGGGGTTAGTGTTGTTTGTGGTTAGGGGTTTAGGGTTGTTTGTTGTTAGGGGGTTAGTGTTGTTTGTTGTTAGGGTGTTAGGGTTGTTTGTTGTTAGTGGGATAGGGTTGTTTCTTGTTGGGGTTTAGTGGTGTTTGTTGTTCGGGTGTTAGTGTTGTTTGTTGTTAGGGGCTTAGTGTTGTTTGTTTTCAGGGGTTCAGTGTTGTTTGCTTTTAGGGTTTTAGGGTTGTTTGTTTTTTAGGGGTGAGTGTTGTTTGTTGTTAGGGGGTTAGGATTGTTTGTTTTTAGGGGGTTAGTGTTGTTTGTGGTTAGGGCGTTACTGTTGGATGTTGTTAGCGGGTTAGTGTTTTTTGTTGTTAGTGGGTTAGTGCTGTTGGTTGTTATTGGCTTAGTGTTGTTGGTTTTTAGGGGTTCAGTGTTGTTTGTTTTTAGGGTTTTAGGGTTGTTTGTTATTCGGAGGTTAGTGTTGTTTGTTTTTAGGGGGTTAGGATTGTTTGTTGTTAGGGGGTTAGTGTTGGTTGTTGTTAGCGTGTCAGTGTTTTTTGTTGTTAGAGTGTTAGTGCTGTTTGTTGTTAGGGGCTTAGTGTTGTCTGTTTTAAGGGGTTCAGTGTTGTTAGATTTTAGGGTTTCAGGGTTGTTTGTTTTTAGGGGGTTAGTGTTGTTTGTTGTTAGGGGGTTATTGTTTTTGTTCTCAGGGGTTAGTGTTGTTTGTTGTTAGAGGGTTAGTGTTGTTTGTTCTTAGGGGATGAGTGTTGTTTGTTTTTAGGGGTTTATTGTTGTTTCTTTTTAGGGGGTTAGTGTTGTTTGTTGTTAGGTGGTTAGTACTGTTGTTAGGGGGTTAGTGTTGTTTGTTATTACGGGGTTAGTGTTGTTTGTGGTTAGGGGGTTAGTGTTGTAGGTTGTTAGGGGGTTAGGATTGTTTGTTGTTAGGGGTTTAGGGGTGTTTGTTGTTGGGGGTTAAGGTTGTTTGTTGTTAGGAGGTTAGTGTTGTTTGTTGTTACGGGGTTAGGTTAGTTTCTTGTTAGGGGTTTAGTGTTGTTTGTTGTTAGGGGGTTAGTGTTTGTTGTTACGGGTTTAGGGTTATTTCTTGTTGGGGTTTAGTGGTTTTTGTTGTTATTGTGTTAGTGTTGTTTGTTGTTAGGGTGTTAGTGTTTTGTGTTCTTAGGGGGTTAGTGTTGTTTGATGTTAGGGGTTTAGGGTTGTTTGTTGTTAGGGGGTTAGTGTTGTTTGTTGTTAGGGTGTTAGGGTTGTTTGTTGTTAGTGGGTTAGGGTTGTTTGTTGTTAGTGGGTTAGTGTTTTTGGTTTTCAGGGGTTAGGGTTGTTTGTTGTTTGGGGGTTAGTGTTTGTTGTTAGGGGGTTAGGGTTGTTTGTTGTTAGGGTGTTAGTGTTCTTTGATGTTAGGGGTTTAGGGTTGTTTGTTGTTAGGGGGTTAGTGTTGTTTGTTGTTAGGGGGTTAGGGTTGTTTGTTGTTAGGGGGTTAGGGTTGTTTGTTGTTAGGGTGTTAGTGTTGTTTGTTGTTAGTGGGTTAGATTTGTTTGTTGTTTGGTTAGGGTTGTTTGTTGTTAGGGGGTTAGTGTTGTTTGTTGTTAGGGGTTTAGGGTTGTTTCTTGTTGGGGTTTAGTGGTTTTTGTTGTTAGGGTGTTAGTGTTTATTGTGGTTAGGGGGTTAGTGTTGTTGGTTGTTCGGGGGTTAGGATTACTTATTGTTAGGGGGTTAGGGTTGTTTGTTGTTTGGGGGTTAGTGTTGTTTGTTGTTACGGGGTTAGTGTTGTTTGTTGTTACGGGGTTAGGGTAGTTTCTTGTTAGGGGTTTAGTGTTGTTTGTTGTTGGGGGTTAGTGTTTGTTGTTAGGGGTTTAGAGTTGTTTCTTGTTGGGGTTTAGTGGTTTTTGTTGTTAGGGTGTTAGTGTTGTTTGTTGTTAGGGTGTTAGTGTTTTGTGTTGTTAGGGGGTTAGTGTTGTTTGATGTTAGGGGTTTAGAGTTGTTTGTTGTTAGGTGGTTAGGACTGTTGTTAGGAGGTTAGTGTTTGTTGTTACGGGGTTAGTGTTGTTTGTGGTTCGGGGGTTAGTGTTGTAGGTTGTTAGGGGGTTAGGATTGTTTGTTGTTAGGGGTTTAGGGGTGTTTGTTGTTAGGGGGTTAAGGTTCTTTGTTGTTAGGAGGTTAGTGTTGTTTGTTGTTACGGGGTTAGGTTAGTTTCTTGTTAGGGGTTTACTGTTGTTTGTTTTTAGGGGGTTAGTGTTTGTTGTTAGGGGTTTAGGTTTTTTTCTTGTTGGGGTTTAGTGGTTTTTGTTGTTAGGGTGTTATTGTTGTTTGTTGTTAGGGTGTTAGTGTTTTGTGTTGTTAGGGGGTTAGTGTTGTTTGATGTTAGGGGTTTAGGGTTGTTTGTTGTTAGGGGGTTAGTGTTGTTTTGTTAGGGTGTTAGGGTTGTTTGTTGTTAGTGGGTTAGGGTTGTTTGTTGTTAGTGGGTTAGTGTTTTTGGTTTTCAGGGTTTAGGGTTGTTTGCTGTTTGGGGGTTAGTGTTTGTTGTTAGGAGGTTAGGGTTGTTTGTTGTTAGGGTGTTAGTGTTCTTTGATGTTAGGGGTTTAGGGTTGTTTGTTGTTTGGTTAGTGTTGTTTGTTGTTAGGCGGTTAGGGTTGTTTGTTGTTAGGGTGTTAGTGTTGTTTGTTGTTAGGGGGTTAGGGTTGTTTGTTGTTAGGGTGTTAGTGTTGTTTGTTGTTAGTGGGTTAGGTTTGTTTTTAGTTTGGTTAGGGTTGTTTGTTGTTAGGGGGTTAGTGTTGTTTGTTGTTATGGGTTTAGGGTTGTTTCTTGTTGGGGTTTAGTGGTTTTTGTTGTTAGGGTGTTAGTGTTTATTGTGGTTAGGGGGTTAGTGTTGTTGGTTGTTCGGGGGTTAGGATTGTTTGTTGTTAGGGGGTTAGGGTTGTTTGTTGTTTGGGGGTTAGAGTTGTTTGTTGTTACGGGTTTAGTGTTGTTTGTTGTTACGGGGTTAGGGTAGTTTCTTGTTAGGGGTTTAGTGTTGTTTGTTGTCAGGGGGTTAGTGTTGTTTGTTGTTAGGGGTTTAGGGTTGTTTCTTGTTAGGGGGTTAGTGTTGTTTGTTGTTAGGGGCTTAGGGTTGTTTCTTGTTGGGGTTTAGTGGTGTTTGTTGTTCAGGTGTTAGTGTTGTTTGTTGTTAGGTGCTTAGTGTTGTTTGTTTTTAGGGGTTCAGTGTTGTTTGCTTTTAGGGTTTTAGGGTTGTTTGTTTTTTAGGGGTTTGTGTTGTCTGTTGTTAGGGGTTTAGAGTTGTTTGTTTTTAGGGGGTTAGTGTTGTTTGTGGTCAGGGCGTTACTGTTGGATGTTGTTAGCGGGTTAGTGTTTTTTGTTGTTAGTGGGTTAGTGCTGTTTGTTGTTATTGGCTTAGTGTTGTTTGTTTTTAGGGGTTCAGTGTTGTTTGTTTTTTGGGTTTTAGGGTTGTTTGTTTTTCGGGGGTTGGTGTTTGTTTTTAGGGGGTTAGGATTGTTTGTTGTTAGGGGGTTAGTGTTGGTTGTTGTTAGCGTGTCATTGTTTTTTGTTGTTAGAGTGTTAGTGCTGTTTGTTGTTAGGGGCTTAGTGTTGTTTGTTTTAAGGGTTTCAGTGTTGTTTGTTTTTAGGGTTTTAGGGTTGTTTGTTTTTAGGGGGTTAGTGTTGTTTGTTGTTAGGGGGTTAGTGTTTTTGTTCTTAGGGGTTAGTGTTGTTTGTTGTTAGAGGGTTAGTGTTGTTTGTTCTTAGGGGATGAGTGTTGTTGGTTTTTAGGGGTTTATTGTTTCTTTTTAGGGGGTTAGTGTTGTTTGTTGTTTGGTGGTTAGGACTGTTGTAAGGGGGTTAGTGTTGTTTGTTCTTACGGGGTTAGTGTTGTTTGTGGTTAGGGGGTTAGTGTTGTAGGTTGCTAGGGGGATAGGATTGTTTGTTGTTAGGGGTTTAGGGGTGTTTGTTGTTAGGGGGTTAAGGTTGTTTGTTGTTAGGAGGTTAGTGTTGTTTGTTGTTACGGGGTTAGGTTAGTTTCTTGTTAGGGGTTTAGTGTTGTATGGTTAGGGGGTTAGTGTTTGTTGTTAGGGGTTTAGGGTTGTTTCTTGTTGGGGTTTAGTGGTTTTTGTTGTTAGGGTGTTAGTGTTGTTTGTTGTTAGGGTGTTAGTGTTTTGTGTTGTTAGGGGGTTAGTGTTGTTTGATGTTAGGGGTTTAGGGTTGTTTGTTGTTAGGTGGTTAGGACTGTTGTTAGGGGGTTAGTGTTGTTTGTTCTTACGGGGTTAGTGTTGTTTGTGGTTAGGGGGTTAGTGTTGTAGGTTGTTAGGGGGTTAGGATTGTTTGTTGTTAGGGGTTTAGGGGTGTTTGTTGTTAGGGGGTTAAGGTTGGTTGTTGTTAGGAGGTTAGTGTTGTTTGTTGTTACGGGGTTAGGTTAGTTTCTTGTTAGGGGTTTAGTGTTGTTTGTTTTTAGGGGGTTAGTGTTTGTTGTTACGGGTTTAGGATTTTTTCTTGTTGGGGTTTAGTGGTTTTTGTTGTTAGGGTGTTAGTGTTGTTTGTTGTTAGGGTGTTAGTTTTTTGTGTTGTTAGGGGGTTAGTGTTGTTTGATGTTAGGGGTTTAGGGTTGTTTGTTTTTAGGGGGTTAGTGTTGTTTGTTGTTAGGGTGTTAGGGTTGTTTGTTGTTAGTGGGTTAGGTTTGTTTTTAGTTTGGTTAGGGTTGTTTGTTGTTAGGGGGTTAGTGTTGTTTGTTGTTAGGGTTTTAGGGTTGTTTGTTGTTAGGGTGTTAGGGTTTTTTTTGTTAGTGGGTTAGGGTTGTTTGCTGATAAGGGGTTAGGTTTTGTGTTGTTAGAGGTTGGTATTGTTCGTTGTTGGGGGTTAGTGTTGTTTGTTTTTATTGCTTAGTGTTGTTTGTTCTTAGGGGGTTAGGGTTGGTTGTTGTTAGGGTGTTAGTGTTGTTTGTTGTTAGAGGGTTAGTGTTGTTTGTTGTTAGGGGTTAGTGTTGTTTCTTGTTAGGGGGTTACTGTTGTTTCTTGTTAGGGGGTTAGGGTTGTTTGTTGTTAGTCAGTTAGGGTTTTTTGTTGTTTGGTTAGGGTTGTTTGTTGTTAGGGAGTTAGGGTTGTTTGTTGTTAGGGGTATAGGGTTGTTTCTTGTTGGGGTTTAGTGGTTTTTGTTGTTAGGGTGTTAGTGTTGTTTGTTGTTAGTGGGTTAGGTTTGTTTGTTGTTTGGTTAGGGTTGTTTGTTGTTAGGGGTTTAGGGTTGTTTCTTGTTGGGGTGTAGTGGTTTCTGTTGTTAGGGTGTTAGTGTTGTTTGTTGTTAGGGTGTTAGTGTTTTGTGTTGTTAGGGGGTTAGTGTTGTTTGATGTTAGGGGGTAAGGGTTGTTTGTTGTTAGGGGGTTAGTGTTGTTTGTTGTTAGGGTGTTAGGGTTTTTTGTTGTTAGTGGGTTAGGGTTGTTTGTTGTTAGTGGGTTAGTTTTTTTGGTTTTTAGGGGTTAGGGTTGTTTGTTGTTTGGGGGTTAGTGTTTGTTGTTAGGGGGTTAGGGTTGTTTGTTGTTTGGTTAGGGTTGTTTGTTGTTAGGGGGTTAGTGTTGTTTGTTGTTCGGGGTTTAGGGTTGTTTCTTGTTGGGGTTTAGTGTTTATTGTGGTTAGGGGGTTAGTGTTGTTGGTTGTTCGGGGGTTAGGATTGTTTGTTGTTAGGGGGTTAGGGTTGTTTGTTGTTTGGGGGTTAGGGCTGTTTGTTGTTACGGGGTTAGTGTTGTTTGTTGTTACGGGGTTAGGGTAGTTTCTTGTTAGGGGTTTAGTGTTGTTTGTTGTTAGGGGGTTAGTGTTTGTTGTTAGGGGTTTCGGGTTGTTTCTTGTTGGGGTTTAGTGGTTTTTGTTTTTAGGGTGTTAGTGTTGTTCATTGTTAGGGTGTTAGTGTTTTGTGTTGTTAGGGGGTTAGTGTTGTTTGATGTTAGGGGTTTAGGGTTGTTTGTTGTTAGGGGGTTAGTGTTGTTTGTTCTTAGGGGTTTAGGGTTGTTTCTTGTTGGGGTTTAGTGGTTTTTGTTGTTAGGGTGTTAGTGTTGTTTGTTGTTACGGTGTTAGTGTTTTGTGATGTTAGGGGGTTAGTGTTGTTTGATGTTAGGGGCTTAGGGTTGTTTGTTGTTAGGGGGTTAGTGTTGTTTGTTGTTAGGGTGTTAGGGTTGTTTGTTGTTAGTGGGTTAGGGTTGTTTGTTGTTAGTGGGTTAGTGTTTTTGGTTTTAAGGGTTAGGGTTGTTTGTTGTTTGGGGGTTAGTGTTTGTTGTTAGGGGGTTAGGGTTGTTTGTTGTTAGGGTGTTAGTGTTCTTTGATGTTAGGGGTTTAGGGTTGTTTGTTGTTAGGGGGTTAGTGTTGTTTGTTGTTAGGGGGTTAGGGTTGTTTGTTGTTAGGGTGTTAGTGTTGTTTGTTGTTAGGGGGATAGGGTTGTTTGTTGTTAGGGTGTTAGTGTTGTTTGTTGTTAGTGGGTTAGGGTTTTTTGTTGTTTGGTTAGGATTGTTTGTTGTTAGGGGGTTAGTGTTGTTTGTTGTTAGGGGGTTAGTGTTGTTTGTTGTTAGGGGTTTAGGGTTGTTTCTTGTTGGGGTTTAGTGGTTTTTGTTGTTAGGGTGTTAGTCTTTATTGTGGTTAGGGTGTTAGTGTTGTTGGTTGTTCGGGGGTTAGGGTTGTTTGTTGTTTGGGGGTTAGGGCTGTTTGTTGTTACGGGGTTAGTGTTGTTTGTTGTTACAGGGTTAGGGTAGTTTCTTGTTAGGGGTTTAGTGTTGTTTGTTGTTAGGGGGTTAGTGTTTGTTGTTAGGGGTTTCGGGTTGTTTCTTGTTGGGGTTTAGTGGTTTTTGTTGTTAGGGTGTTAGTGTTGTTTGTTGTTAGGGTGTTAGTGTTTTGTGTTGTTAGGGGGTTAGAGTTGTTTGATGTTAGGGGGTTTAGGGATGTTTGTTGTTAGGGGGTTAGTGTTGTTTGTTCTTAGGGTGTTAGGGTTGTTTGCTGTTAGTGTTTTAGGGATGTTTGTTGTTAGTGGGTTAGTTTTTTTGGTTTTTAGGGGTTAGGGTTGTTTGTTGTTTGGGGGTTAGTGTTTGTTGTTAGGGGGTTAGGGTTGTTTGTTGTTAGGGTGTTAGTGTTCTTTGATGTTAGGGCTTTAGGGTTGTTTGTTGTTAGGGGTTAGTGTTGTTCGTTGTTAGGGGGTTAGGGTTGTTTCTTGTTACGGGTTTAGTGTTGTTTGTTGTTACGGGGTTAGGGTAGTTTCTTGTTCGGGGTTTAGTGTTGTTTTTTGTTAGGGGGATAGTGTTTGTTGTTAGGGGTTTAGGGTTGTTTCTTGTTGGGGTTTAGTGGTTTTTGTTCTTAGGGTGTTAGTGTTGTTTGTTGTTAGGGTGTTAGTGTTTTGTGATGTTAGGGGTTTAGGGTTGTTTGTTGTTAGGGGGTTAGTGTTGTTTGTTGTTAGGGTGTTAGGGTTGTTTGTTGTTAGTGGGTTAGGGTTGTTTGTTGTTAGTGGGTTAGTGTTTTTGGTTTTTAGGGGTTAGGGTTGTTTGTTGTTTGGGGCTTAGTGTTTATTGTTAGGGGGTTAGGGTTGTTTGTTGTTAGGGTGTTAGTGTTCTTTGATGTTAGGGGTTTGGGGTTGTTTGTTGTTAGGGGGTTAGTGTTGTTTGTTGTTAGGGGGTTAGGGTTGTTTGTTGTTAGGGTGTTAGTGTTGTTTGTTGTTAGGGGGATAGGGTTGTTTGTTGTTAGGGTCTTAGTGTTGTTTGTTGTTAGTGGGTTAGGGTTTTTGTTGTTTGGTTAGGATTGTTTGTTGTTAGAGGGTTAGTGATGTTTGTTGTTAGGGGGTTAGTGTTGTTTGTTGTTAGGGGTTTAGGGTTGTTTCTTGTTGGGGTTTAGTGGTTTTTGTTGTTAGGGTGTTAGTCTGTATTGTGGATAGGGGGTTTGTGTTGTTGGTTGTTTGGGGGATAGGATTGTTTGTTGTTAGGGGGTTACGGTTGTTTGTTGTTTGGGGGTTAGGGCTGTTTGTTGTTACGGGGTTAGTGTTGTTTGTTGTTACGGGGTTAGGGTAGTTTCTTGTTAGGGGTTTAGTGTTGTTTGTTGTTAGGGGGTTAGTGTTTGTTCTTAGGGGTTTCGGGTTGTTTCTTGTTGGGGTTTAGTGGGTTTTGTTGTTAGGCTGTTAGTGTTTATTGTGGTTAGGGGGTTAGTGTTGTTGGTTGTTCGGGGGGTTAGAATTGTTTGTTGTTTGGGGTTTAGGGTTGTTTGTTGTTAGGGGGTTAGGGTTGTTTGTTCTTAGGGTGTTAGGGTTGTTTGCTGTTAGTGGTTTAGGGATGTTTGTTGTTAGTGGGTTAGTGTTTTTGGTTTTTAGGGGTTAGGGTTGTTTGTTGTTTGAGGGTTAGTGTTTGTTGTTAGGGGGTTAGGGTTGTTTGTTGTTAGGGGGTTAGTGTTGTTTGATGTTAGGGGTTTAGGGTTGTTTGTTGTTAGGGGGTTAGTGTTGTTGGTTGTTCGGGGGTTAGGGTTGTTTGTTGTTAGGGGGTTAGTGTTGTTTGTTGTTAGGGGGTTAGGGTTGTTTTTTGTTAGGGGGTTAGTGTTGTCTGTTAGGGGGTTAGGGTTGTTTGTTGTTAGGGTGTTAGTGTTGTTTGTTGTTAGTGGGTTAGGGTTTTTTGTTGTTTGGTTAGGATTGTTTGTTTGTAGGGGGTTAGTGTTGTTTGTTGTTAGGGGTTTAGGGTTGTTTCTTTTTGGGGTTTAGTGGTTTTTGTTGTTAGGGTGTTAGTGTTTATTGTGGTTAGGGGGTTAGTGTTGTTGTTTGTTCGGATTTTTGTTGTTAGGGGGTTAGGGTTGTTTGTTGTTTGGGGGTTAGGGCTGTTTGTTGTTACGGGGTTAGTGTTGTTTGTTGTTACGGGGTTAGGGTAGTTTCTTGTTAGGGGTTTAGTGTTGTTTGTTGTTAGGGGGTTAGTGTTTGTTGTTAGGGGTTTCGGGTTGTTTCTTGTTGGGGTTTAGTGGTTTTTGTTGTTAGGGTGTTAGTGTTGTTTGTTGTTAGGGTGTTAGTGTTTTGTGTTGTTAGGGGGTTAGTGTTGTTTGATGTTAGGGGTTTAGGGTTGTTTGTTGTTAGCGGGTTAGTGTTGTTTGTTGTTAGGGTGTTTGGGTTGTTTGTTGTTAGTGGTTTAGGGTTGTTTGTTGTTAGTGGGTTAGTGTTTTTGGTTTTTAGGGGTTAGGGTTGTTTGTTGTTTGGGGGTTAGTGTTTGTTGTTAGGGGGTTAAGGTTGTTTGTTGTTAGGGTGTTAGTGTTCTTTGATGTTAGGGGTTTAGGGTTGTTTGTTGTTAGGGTGTTAGTGTTCTTTGATGTTAGGGGTTTAGGGTTGTTTGTTGTTAGGGGGTTAGTGTTGTTCGTTGTTAGGGGGTTAGGGTTGTTTCTTGTTACGGGGTTAGTGTTGTTTGTTGTTACGGGGTTAGGGTAGTTTCTTGTTCGGGGTTTAGTGTTGTTTTTTGTTAGGGGGTTAGTGTTTGTGTTTAGGGGTTTAGGGTTGTTTCTTGTTGGGGTTTAGGGGTTTTTGTTGTTAGGGTGTTAGTGTTGTTTGTTGTTAGGGTGTTAGTGCTTTGTGTTGTTAGGGGGTTAGTGTTGTTTGATGTTAGGGGTTTAGGGTTGTTTGTTGTTAGGGGGTTAGGGTTGTTTGTTGTTAGGGGTTTAGTGTTGTTTGTTGTTAGGGAGTTAGTTTTGTTTTTTGTTAGGGTGTTAGTGTTGTTTGTTGTTGGTGGGTTAGGGTTTTTTGTTGTTTGGTTAGGGTTGTTTTTTGGTAGGGGGTTAGTGTTGTTTGTTGTTAGGGGTTTAGGGTTGTTTCTTGTTGGGGTTTAGTGGTTTTTGTTGTTAGGCTGTTAGTGTTTATTGTGGTTAGGGGGTTAGTGTTGTTGGTTGTTCGGGGGTTAGGATTGTTTGTTTTTAGGGGGTTAGGGTTGTTTGTTGTTAGGGTGTTAGTGTTCTTTGATGTTAGGGGTTTAGGGTTGTTTGTTGTTAGGGGGTTAGTGTTGTTTGTTGTTAGGGGGTTAGGGTTGTTTGTTGTTAGGGTGTTAGTGTTGTTTGTTGTTAGGGGGATAGGGTTGTTTGTTGTTAGGGTCTTAGTGTTGTTTGTTGTTAGTGGGTTAGGGTTTTTGTTGTTTGGTTAGGATTGTTTGTTGTTAGAGGGTTAGTGATGTTTGTTGTTAGGGGGTTAGTGTTGTTTGTTGTTAGGGGTTTAGGGTTGTTTCTTGTTGGGGTTTAGTGGTTTTTGTTGTTAGGGTGTTAGTCTGTATTGTGGATAGGGGGTTAGTGTTGTTGGTTGTTTGGGGGATAGGATTGTTTGTTGTTAGGGGGTTACGGTTGTTTGTTGTTTGGGGGTTAGGGCTGTTTGTTGTTACGGGGTTAGTGTTGTTTGTTGTTACGGGGTTAGGGTAGGTTCTTGTTAGGGGTTTAGTGTTGTTTGTTGTTAGGGGGTTAGTGTTTGTTCTTAGGGGTTTCGGGTTGTTTCTTGTTGGGGTTTAGTGGTTTTTGTTGTTAGGGTGTTAGTGTTGTTTGTTGTTAGGGTGTTAGTGTTTTGTGTTGTTAGGGGGTTAGTGTTGTTTGATGTTAGGGGTTTAGGGTTGTTTATTGTTAGGGGGTTAGTGTTGTTTGTTGTTAGGGTGTTAGGGTTGTTTGTTGTTAGTGGTTTAGGGTTGTTTGTTGTTAGTGGGTTAGTGTTTTTGGTTTTTAGGGGTTAGGGTTGTTTGTTGTTTGGGGGTTAGTGTTTGTTGTTAGGGGGTTAGGGTTGTTTGTTGTTAGGGTGTTAGTGTTGTTTGCTGTTAGGGAGTTAGGGTTGTTTGTTGTTAGGGTGTTAGTGTTGTTTGTTGTTGGTGGGTTAGGGTTTTTTGTTGTTTGGTTAGGGTTTTTTTTTGTTAGGGGGTTAGTGTTGTTTGTTGTTAGGGGTTTAGGGTTGTTTCTTGTTGGGGTTTAGTGGTTTTTGTTGTTAGGGTGTTAGTGTTTATTGTGGTTAGGGGGTTAGTGTTGTTGGTTGTTCGTGGGGTTAGGATTGTTTGTTGCTAAGGGGTTAGGGTAGTTTGTTGTTTGGGGTTTAGGGTTGTTTGTTGTTTGGGGGTTAGTGTTGTTTGTTGTTACGGTTTAGTGTTTTTTGTTGTTACGGGGTTAGGGTATTTTCTTGTTAGGGGTTCAGTGTTGTTTGTTGTTAGGGGGTTAGTGTTTGTTGTTAGGGGTTTAGGGTTCTTTCTTGTTGGGGTTTAGTGGTTTCTGTTGTTAGGCGGTTAGTGTTGTTTGATGTTAGGGGTTTAGGGTTGTTTGTTGTTAGGGTGTTAGGGTTGTTCGCTGTTAGTGGATTAGGGTTGTTTGTTGTTAGTGGGTAAGTGTTTTTGGTTTTTAGGGGTTAGGGTTGTTTGTTTGGAGGTTAGTGTGTGTCGTTAGGGGGTTAGGGTTGTTTTTTGTTAGGGTGTTAGTGTTCTTTGATGTTAGGGGTTTAGGGTTGTTTGTTGTTAGAGGGTTAGTGTTGTTTGTTGTTAGGGGTTTAGGGTTGTTTGTTGTTAGGGTGTTAGGGTTGTTTTTTGTTAGTGGGTTAGGGTTGTTTGTTGATAAGGGGTTAGGTTTTGTGTTGTTAGGGGATTAGTATTGTTCGTTGTTGGGGGTTAGTGTTGTTTGTTCTTAGGGGATTAGTGTTTGTTCTTAGGGGGTTAGGTTTGCTTGTTGTTAGGGTGTTAGTGTTGTTTGTTGTTAGGGGGTTAGTGTTGTTTGTTGTTAGGGGGTTAGTGTTGTTTCTTCTCAGGGGGTTAGTGTTGTTTCTTGTTGGGGGATTAGTGTTGTTTGTTGTTAGTCGGTTAGGGTTGTTTGTTGTTTGGTTAGGGTTGTTTGTTGTTAGGGGGTTAGGGTTCTTTGTTTTTAGGGGTTAGGGTTGTTTGTTGTTACGGGGTAGAGTAGTTTCTTGTTAGGGAGTTAGTGTTGTTTGTTGTTAGCGGGTTAGGGTTGTTTGTTGTTTGGTTAGGGTTGTTTGTTGTTAGGGGGTTAGTGTTGTTTGTTCTTAGGGGTTTAGGGTTGTTTCTTGTTGGGTTTTAGTGGTTTTTGCTGTTAGGGTGTTAGTGTTGTTTGTTGTTAGGGTGTTAGTGTTTTGTGATGTTAGGGGGTTAGTGTTGTTTGATGTTAGGGGTTTAGGGTTGTTTGTTGTTAGGGGGTTAGTGTTGTTTGTTGTTAGGGTGTTAGGGTTGTTTGTTGTTAGTGGGTTAGGGTTGTTTGTTGTTAGTGGGTTAGTGTTTTTGGTTTTTAGGGGTTAGGGTTGTTTGTTGTTTGGGGGTTAGTGTTTGTTGTTAGGGGGTTAGGGTTGTTTGTTGTTAGGGTACTAGTGTTCTTTGATGTTAGGGGTTTAGGGTTGTTTGTTGTTAGGGGGTTAGTGTTGTTTGTTGTTAGGGGGTTAGGGTTGTTTGTTGTTAGGGTGTTAGTGTTGTTTGTTGTTAGGGGGATAGGGTTGTTTGTTGTTAGGGTGTTAGTGTTGTTTGTTGTTAGTGGGTTAGGGTTTTTTGTTGTTTGGTTAGGATTGTTTGTTGTTAGGGGGTTAGTGTTGTTTGTTGTTAGGGGGTTAGTGTTTGTTGTTAGGGGTTTCGGGTTGTTTCTTGTTGGGGTTTAGTGGTTTTTGTTGTTAGGGTGTTAGTGTTGTTTGTTGTTAGGGTGTTAGTGTTTTGTGTTGTTAGGGGGTTAGTGTTGTTTGATGTTAGGGGGTTTAGGGTTGTTTGTTGTTAGGGGGTTAGTGTTGTTTGTTCTTAGGGTGTTAGGGTTGTTTGCTGTTAGTGGTTTAGGGATGTTTGTTGTTAGTGGGTTAGTGTTTTTGGTTTTTAGGGGTTAGGGTTGTTTGTTGTTTGAGGGTTAGTGTTTGTTGTTAGGGGGTTAGGGTTGTTTGTTGTTAGGGGGTTAGTGTTGTTTGATGTTAGGGGTTAGGGTTGTTTGTTGTTAGGGGGTTAGTGTTGTTGGTTGTTCGGGGGTTAGGGTTGTTTGTTGTTAGGGGGTTAGTGTTGTTTGTTGTTAGGGGGTTAGGTTTGTTTGTTGTTAGGGTGTTACTGTTGTCTGTTGTTAGGGGGTTAGGGTTGTTTGTTGTTAGGGTGTTAGTGTTGTTTGTTGTTAGTGGGTTAGGGTTTTTTGTTGTTTGGTTAGGATTGTTTGTTTGTAGGGGGTTAGTGTTGTTTGTTGTTAGGGGTTTAGGGTTGTTTCTTTTTGGGGTTTAGTGGTTTTTGTTGTTAGGGTGTTAGTCTTTATTGTGGTTAGGGGGTTAGTGGTGTTGGTTGTTCGGATTTTTGTTGTTAGGGGGTTAGGGTTGTTTGTTGTTTGGGGGTTAGGGCTGTTTGTTGTTACGTGGTTAGTGTTGTTTGTTGTTACGGGGTTAGGGTAGTTTCTTGTTAGGGGTTTAGTGTTGTTTGTTGTTAGGGGGTTAGTGTTTGTTGTTAGGGGTTTCGGGTTGTTTCTTGTTGGGGTTTAGTGGTTTTTGTTGTTAGGGTGTTAGTGTTTATTGTGGTTAGGGGGTTAGTGTTGTTGGTTGTTCGGGGGTTAGGATTGTTTGTTTTTAGGGGGTTAGGGTTGTTTGTTGTTAGGGTGTTAGTGTTCTTTGATGTTAGGGGTTTAGGGTTGTTTGTTGTTAGGGGGTTAGTGTTGTTTGTTGTTAGGGGGTTAGGGTTGTTTGTTGTTAGGGTGTTAGTGTTGTTTGTTGTTAGGGGGATAGGGTTGTTTGTTGTTAGGGTCTTAGTGTTGTTTGTTGTTAGTGGGTTAGGGTTTTTGTTGTTTGGTTAGGATTGTTTGTTGTTAGAGGGTTAGTGATGTTTGTTGTTAGGGGGTTAGTGTTGTTTGTTGTTAGGGGTTTAGGGTTGTTTCTTGTTGGGGTTTAGTGGTTTTTGTTGTTAGGGTGTTAGTCTGTATTGTGGATAGGGGGTTAGTGTTGTTGGTTGTTTGGGGGATAGGATTGTTTGTTGTTAGGGGGTTACGGTTGTTTGTTGTTTGGGGGTTAGGGCTGTTTGTTGTTACGGGGTTAGTGTTGTTTGTTGTTACGGGGTTAGGGTAGGTTCTTGTTAGGGGTTTAGTGTTGTTTGTTGTTAGGGGGTTAGTGTTTGTTCTTAGGGGTTTCGGGTTGTTTCTTGTTGGGGTTTAGTGGTTTTTGTTGTTAGGGTGTTAGTGTTGTTTGTTGTTAGGGTGTTAGTGTTTTGTGTTGTTAGGGGGTTAGTGTTGTTTGATGTTAGGGGTTTAGGGTTGTTTATTGTTAGGGGGTTAGTGTTGTTTGTTGTTAGGGTGTTAGGGTTGTTTGTTGTTAGTGGTTTAGGGTTGTTTGTTGTTAGTGGGTTAGTGTTTTTGGTTTTTAGGGGTTAGGGTTGTTTGTTGTTTGGGGGTTAGTGTTTGTTGTTAGGGGGTTAGGGTTGTTTGTTGTTAGGGTGTTAGTGTTGTTTGCTGTTAGGGAGTTAGGGTTGTTTGTTGTTAGGGTGTTAGTGTTGTTTGTTGTTGGTGGGTTAGGGTTTTTTGTTGTTTGGTTAGGGTTTTTTTTTGTTAGGGGGTTAGTGTTGTTTGTTGTTAGGGGTTTAGGGTTGTTTCTTGTTGGGGTTTAGTGGTTTTTGTTGTTAGGGTGTTAGTGTTTATTGTGGTTAGGGGGTTAGTGTTGTTGGTTGTTCGTGGGGTTAGGATTGTTTGTTGCTAAGGGGTTAGGGTAGTTTGTTGTTTGGGGTTTAGGGTTGTTTGTTGTTTGGGGGTTAGTGTTGTTTGTTGTTACGGTTTAGTGTTTTTTGTTGTTACGGGGTTAGGGTATTTTCTTGTTAGGGGTTCAGTGTTGTTTGTTGTTAGGGGGTTAGTGTTTGTTGTTAGGGGTTTAGGGTTCTTTCTTGTTGGGGTTTAGTGGTTTCTGTTGTTAGGCGGTTAGTGTTGTTTGATGTTAGGGGTTTAGGGTTGTTTGTTGTTAGGGTGTTAGGGTTGTTCGCTGTTAGTGGATTAGGGTTGTTTGTTGTTAGTGGGTAAGTGTTTTTGGTTTTTAGGGGTTAGGGTTGTTTGTTTGGAGGTTAGTGTGTGTCGTTAGGGGGTTAGGGTTGTTTTTTGTTAGGGTGTTAGTGTTCTTTGATGTTAGGGGTTTAGGGTTGTTTGTTGTTAGAGGGTTAGTGTTGTTTGTTGTTAGGGGTTTAGGGTTGTTTGTTGTTAGGGTGTTAGGGTTGTTTTTTGTTAGTGGGTTAGGGTTGTTTGTTGATAAGGGGTTAGGTTTTGTGTTGTTAGGGGATTAGTATTGTTCGTTGTTGGGGGTTAGTGTTGTTTGTTCTTAGGGGATTAGTGTTTGTTCTTAGGGGGTTAGGTTTGCTTGTTGTTAGGGTGTTAGTGTTGTTTGTTGTTAGGGGGTTAGTGTTGTTTGTTGTTAGGGGGTTAGTGTTGTTTCTTCTCAGGGGGTTAGTGTTGTTTCTTGTTGGGGGATTAGTGTTGTTTGTTGTTAGTCGGTTAGGGTTGTTTGTTGTTTGGTTAGGGTTGTTTGTTGTTAGGGGGTTAGGGTTCTTTGTTTTTAGGGGTTAGGGTTGTTTGTTGTTACGGGGTAGAGTAGTTTCTTGTTAGGGAGTTAGTGTTGTTTGTTGTTAGCGGGTTAGGGTTGTTTGTTGTTTGGTTAGGGTTGTTTGTTGTTAGGGGGTTAGTGTTGTTTGTTCTTAGGGGTTTAGGGTTGTTTCTTGTTGGGTTTTAGTGGTTTTTGCTGTTAGGGTGTTAGTGTTGTTTGTTGTTAGGGTGTTAGTGTTTTGTGATGTTAGGGGGTTAGTGTTGTTTGATGTTAGGGGTTTAGGGTTGTTTGTTGTTAGGGGGTTAGTGTTGTTTGTTGTTAGGGTGTTAGGGTTGTTTGTTGTTAGTGGGTTAGGGTTGTTTGTTGTTAGTGGGTTAGTGTTTTTGGTTTTTAGGGGTTAGGGTTGTTTGTTGTTTGGGGGTTAGTGTTTGTTGTTAGGGGGTTAGGGTTGTTTGTTGTTAGGGTACTAGTGTTCTTTGATGTTAGGGGTTTAGGGTTGTTTGTTGTTAGGGGGTTAGTGTTGTTTGTTGTTAGGGGGTTAGGGTTGTTTGTTGTTAGGGTGTTAGTGTTGTTTGTTGTTAGGGGGATAGGGTTGTTTGTTGTTAGGGTGTTAGTGTTGTTTGTTGTTAGTGGGTTAGGGTTTTTTGTTGTTTGGTTAGGATTGTTTGTTGTTAGGGGGTTAGTGTTGTTTGTTGTTAGGGGGTTAGTGTTTGTTGTTAGGGGTTTCGGGTTGTTTCTTGTTGGGGTTTAGTGGTTTTTGTTGTTAGGGTGTTAGTGTTGTTTGTTGTTAGGGTGTTAGTGTTTTGTGTTGTTAGGGGGTTAGTGTTGTTTGATGTTAGGGGGTTTAGGGTTGTTTGTTGTTAGGGGGTTAGTGTTGTTTGTTCTTAGGGTGTTAGGGTTGTTTGCTGTTAGTGGTTTAGGGATGTTTGTTGTTAGTGGGTTAGTGTTTTTGGTTTTTAGGGGTTAGGGTTGTTTGTTGTTTGAGGGTTAGTGTTTGTTGTTAGGGGGTTAGGGTTGTTTGTTGTTAGGGGGTTAGTGTTGTTTGATGTTAGGGGTTAGGGTTGTTTGTTGTTAGGGGGTTAGTGTTGTTGGTTGTTCGGGGGTTAGGGTTGTTTGTTGTTAGGGGGTTAGTGTTGTTTGTTGTTAGGGGGTTAGGTTTGTTTGTTGTTAGGGTGTTACTGTTGTCTGTTGTTAGGGGGTTAGGGTTGTTTGTTGTTAGGGTGTTAGTGTTGTTTGTTGTTAGTGGGTTAGGGTTTTTTGTTGTTTGGTTAGGATTGTTTGTTTGTAGGGGGTTAGTGTTGTTTGTTGTTAGGGGTTTAGGGTTGTTTCTTTTTGGGGTTTAGTGGTTTTTGTTGTTAGGGTGTTAGTCTTTATTGTGGTTAGGGGGTTAGTGGTGTTGGTTGTTCGGATTTTTGTTGTTAGGGGGTTAGGGTTGTTTGTTGTTTGGGGGTTAGGGCTGTTTGTTGTTACGTGGTTAGTGTTGTTTGTTGTTACGGGGTTAGGGTAGTTTCTTGTTAGGGGTTTAGTGTTGTTTGTTGTTAGGGGGTTAGTGTTTGTTGTTAGGGGTTTCGGGTTGTTTCTTGTTGGGGTTTAGTGGTTTTTGTTGTTAGGGTGTTAGTGTTGTTTGTTGTTAGGGTGTTAGTGTTTTGTGTTGTTAGGGGGTTAGTGTTGTTTGATGTTAGGGGTTTAGGGTTGTTTGTTGTTAGGGGGTTAGTGTTGTTTGTTGTTAGGATGTTAGGGTTGTTTGTTGTTAGTGGTTTAGGGTTGTTTGTTGTTAGTGGGTTAGTGTTTTTGGTTTTTAGGGGTTAGGGTTGTTTGTTGTTTGGGGGTTAGTATTTGTTGTTAGGGGGTTAAGGTTGTTTGTTGTTAGGGTGTTAGTGTTCTTTGATGTTAGGGGTTTAGAGTTGTTTGTTGTTAGGGTGTTAGTGTTCTTTGATGTTAGGGGTTTAGGGTTGTTTGTTGTTAGGGGGTTAGTGTTGTTCGTTGTTAGGGGGTTAGGGTTGTTTGTTGTTACGGGTTAGTGTTGTTTGTTTTTACGGGGTTAGGGTAGTTTCTTGTTGGGGGTTCAGTGTTGTTTGTTGTTAGGGGGTTAGTGTTTGTTGTTAGGGGTTTAGGGTTGTTTCTTGTTGGGGTTTAGTGGTTTCTGTTGTTAGGGTGTTAGTGTTGTTTGTTGTTAGGGTGTTAGTGTTTTGTGTTGTTAGGGGGTTAGTGTTGTTTGATGTTAGGGGGTTAGGGTTGTTTGTTGTTAGGGTGTTAGTGTTGTTTGTTGTTAGGGGGTTAGGGTTGTTTGTTGTTAGGGTGTTAGTGTTGTTTGTTGTTAGTGGGTTAGGGTTTTTTGTTTGGTTAGGGTTGTTTGTTGTTAGGGGGTTAGTGTTGTTTGTTGTTAGGGGTTTAGGGTTGTTTCTTGTTGGGGTTTAGTGGTTTTTGTTGTTAGGGTGTTAGTCTGTATTGTGGATAGGGGGTTAGTGTTGTAGGTTGTTTGGGGGATAGGATTGTTTGTTGTTAGGGGGTTACGGTTGTTTGTTGTTTGGGGGTTAGGGCTGTTTGTTGTTACGGGGTTAGTGTTGTTTCTTGTTACGGGGTTAGGGTAGTTTCTTGTTAGGGGTTTAGTGTTGTTTGTTGTTAGGGGGTTAGTGTTTGTTCTTAGGGGTTTCGGGTTGTTTCTTGTTGGGGTTTAGTGGTTTTTGTTGTTAGGGTGTTAGTGTTGTTTGTTGTTAGGGTGTTAGTGTTTTGTGTTGTTAGGGGGTTAGTGTTGTTTGATGTTCGGGGTTTAGGGTTGTTTGTGGTTAGGGGGTTAGTGTTGTTTGTTGTTAGGGTGTTAGGGTTGTTTGTTGTTAGTGTTTTAGGGTTGTTTGTTGTTAGTGGGTTAGTGTTTTTGGTTTTTAGGGGTTAGGATTTTTTGTTGTTTGGGTGTTAGTGTTTGTTGTTAGGGGGCTAGGGTTGTTTGTTGTTAGGGTGTTAGTGTTGTTTGTTGTTAGGGAGTTAGGGTTGTTTGTTGTTAGGGTGTTAGTGTTGTTTCTTGTTGGTGGGTTAGGGTTTTTTGTTGTTTGGTTAGGGTTTTTTTTTGTTAGGGGGTTAGTGTTGTTTGTTGTTAGGGGTTTAGGGTTGTTTCTTGTTGGGGTTTAGTGGTTTTTGTTGTTAGGGTGTTAGTGTTTATTGTGGTTAGGGGGTTAGTGTTGTTGGTTGTTCGTGGGGTTAGGATTGTTTGTTGCTAAGGGGTTAGGGTTGTTTGTTGTTTGGGGTTTAGGGTTGTTTGTTGTTTGGGGGTTAGTGTTGTTTGTTGTTACGGTTTAGTGTTTTTTGTTGTTACGGGGTTAGGGTATTTTCTTGTTAGGGGTTCAGTGTTGTTTCTTGTTAGGGGGTTAGTGTTTGTTGTTAGGGGTTTAGGGTTGTTTCTTGTTGGGGTTTAGTGGTTTCTGTTGTTAGGCGGTTAGTGTTGTTTGATGTTAGGGGTTTAGGGTTGTTTGTTGTTAGGGTGTTAGGGTTGTTCGTTGTTAGTGGATTAGGGTTGTTTGTTGTTAGTGGGTTAGTGTTTTTGGTTTTTAGGGGTTAGGGTTGTTTGTTTGGAGGTTAGTGTGTGTCGTTAGGGGGTTAGGGTTGTTTTTTGTTAGGGTGTTAGTGTTCTTTGATGTTAGGGGTTTAGGGTTGTTTGTTGTTAGAGGGTTAGTGTTGTTTGTTGTTAGGGGTTTAGGGTTGTTTGTTGTTAGGGTGTTAGGGTTGTTTTTTGTTAGTGGGTTAGGGTTGTTTGTTGATAAGGGGTTAGGTTTTGTGTTGTTAGGGGATTAGTATTGTTCGTTGTTGGGGGTTAGTGTTGTTTGTTCTTAGGGGATTAGTGTTTGTTCTTAGGGGGTTAGGTTTGCTTGTTGTTAGGGTGTTAGTGTTGTTTGTTGTTAGGGGGTTAGTGTTGTTTGTTGTTAGGGGGTTAGTGTTGTTTCTTCTTAGGGGGTTAGTGTTGTTTCTTGTTGGGGGATTAGTGTTGTTTGTTGTTAGTCGGTTAGGGTTGTTTGTTGTTTGGTTAGGGTTGTTTGTTGTTAGGGGGTTAGGGTTCTTTGTTTTTAGGGGTTAGGGTTGTTTGTTGTTACGGGGTAGAGTAGTTTCTTGTTAGGGAGTTAGTGTTGTTTGTTGTTAGTGGGTTAGGGTTGTTTGTTGTTTGGTTAGCGTTCTTTGTTGTTAGGGGGTTAGTGTTGTTTGTTGTTAGGGGTTTAGGGTTGTTTCTTGTTGGGGTCTAGTGGTTTTTGTTGTTAGGGTGTTAGTGTTTATTGTGGTTAGGGGGTTAGTGTTGTTGGTTGTTCGGGAGTTAGGATTGTTTGTTGTTAGGGGGTTAGGGTTGTTTGTTATTTGGGGGTTAGGGTTGTTTGTTGTTACGGGGTTAGTGTTGTTTGTTGTTACGGCGTTACGGTAGTTTCTTGTTAGGGGTTTAATGTTGTTTGTTGTTAGGGGGTTAGTGTTTGTTGTTAGGGGTTTAGGGTTGTTTCTTGTTGGGGTTTAGTGGTTTTCGTTGTTAGGGTGTTAGTGTTGTTTGTTGTTAGGGTGTTAGTGTTTTGTGTTGTTAGGGGGTTAGTGTTGTTTGATGTTAGGGGTTTAGGGTCGTTTGTTGTTAGGGGGTTAGTGTTGTTTGTTGTTAGGGTGTTAGGGTTGTTTGTTGTTAGTGGGTTAGAGTTGTTTGTTGATAAGGGGTTAGGTTTTGTTTTGTTAGGGGGTTAGTATTGTTCGTTGCTGGGGATTAGTGTTGTTTGTTCTTAGGGCGTTAGTGTTGTTTGTTCTTAGGGGTTAGGGTTGTTTGTTGTTAGGGTGTTAGTGTTGTTTGTTGTTAGGGGGTTAGTGTTGTTTGTTGTTAGGGGTTTAGGGTTGTTTCTTGTTAGGGGGTTAGTGTTGTTTGTTCTTAGGGGCTTAGGGTTGTTTCTTGTTGGGGTTTAGCGGTGTTTGTTGTTCGGGTGTTAGTGTTCTTTGTTGTTAGGGGCTTAGTGTGGTTTGTTTTTAGGGGTTCAGTGTTGTTTGCTTTTAGGGTTTTAGGGTTGTTTGTTTTTTAGGGGTGAGTGTTGTTTGTTGTTAGGGGGTTAGGATTGTTTGTTTTTAGGGGGTTAGTGTTGTTTGTGGTTAGGGCGTTACTGTTGGATGTTGTTAGAGGGTTAGTGTTTTTTGTTGTTAGTGGGTTAGTGCTTTTTGTTGTTATTGGCTTAGTGTTGTTTGTTTTTAGGGGTTCAGTGTTGTTTGTTTTTAGGGTTTTAGGGTTGTTTGTTTTTAGGGGGTTAGTGTTGTTTGTTTTTAGGGGGTTAGGATTGTTTGTTGTTAGGGGGTTAGTGTTGGTTGTTGTTAGCGTGTCAGTGTTTTTTGTGGTTAGAGTGTTAGTGCTGTTTGTTGTTAGGGGCTTAGTGTTGTTTGTTTTAAGGGGTTCAGTGTTGTTTGTTTTTAGGGTTTTAGGATTGTTTGTTTTTAGGGGGTTAGTGTTGTTTGTTGTTAGGGGGTTAGTGTTGTTTGTTGTTAGGGGGTTAGGGTTGTTTGTTGTTAGGGTGTTAGTGTTGTTTGTTGTTAGGGGGTTAGGGTTGTTTGTTGTTAGGGTGTTAGTGTTTTGTGTTGTTAGGGGGTTAGTGTTGTTTGATGTTAGGGGTTTAGGGTTGTTTGTTGTTAGGGGGTTAGTGTTGTTTGTTGTTAGGGTGTTAGGGTTGTTTTTTGTTAGTGGTTTAGTGTAGTTTGTTGTTAGTGGGTTAGTGTTTTTAGTTTTTAGGGGTTAGGGTTTTTTGTTGTTTGGGGGTTAGTGTTTGTTGTTAGGGGGTTAGGGTTGTTTGTTGTTAGGGTGTTAGTGTTCTTTGATGTTAGGGGTTTAGGGTTGTTTGTTGTTAGGGGGTTAGTGTTGTTCGTTGTTAGGGGGTTTGGGTTGTTTCTTGTTATGGGGTTAGTGTTGTTTGTTGTTAAGGGGTTAGGGTAGTTTCTTGTTCGGGGTTTAGTGTTGTTTTTTGTTAGGGGATTAGTGTTTGTTGTTAGGGGTTTAGGGTTGTTTGTTGTTAGGGTGTTAGTGTTGTTTGTTGTTAGGGAGTTAGGGTTGTTTGTTGTTAGAGTGTTAGTGTTGTTGTTAGTGGGTTAGGGTTTTTTGTTGTTTGGTTAGGGTTGTTTTTTGTTAGGGGGTTAGTGTTGTTTGTTGTTAGGGGTTTAGGGTTGTTTCTTGTTGGGGTTTAGTGGTTTTTGTTATTAGGGTGTTAGTGTTTATTGTCTTTAGGGGGTTAGTGTTGTTTGGTTGTTCGGGGGGTTAGGATTGTTTGTTGTTAAGGGGTTAGGGTTGTTTGTTTTTTGGGGGTTAGGGTTGTTTGTTGTTTGGGGTTTAGGGTTGTTTGTTGTTATGGGTTAGTGTTGTTTGTTGTTGGTGGGTTAGTGTTTGTTGTTAGGGGTTTCGGGTTGTTTGTTGTTAGGGTGTTAGGGTTGTTTGTTGTTAGTGGGTTAGGGTTGTTTGTTGTTAGTGGGTTAGTGTTTTTGGTTTTTAGGGGTTAGGGTTGTTTGTTGTTTGGGGGTTAGTGTTTGTAGTTAGGGGGTTAGGGTTGTTTGTTGTTAGGGGGTTAGTGTTGTTTGTTGTTAGGGTGTTAGGGTTGTTTTTTGTTAGTGGTTTAGGGTAGTTTGTTGTTAGTGGGTTAGTGTTTTTGGTTTTTAGGGGTTAGGGTTTTTTGTTGTTTGGGGGTTAGTGTCTGTTTTTAGGGGTTTAGGGTTGTTTGTTGTTACGGTGTTAGTGTTCTTTGATGTTAGGGGTTTAGGGTTGTTTGTTGTTAGGGGGTTAGTGTTGTTCGTTGTTAGGGGGTTGGGGTTGTTTCTTGTTACGGGGTTAGTGTTGTTTGTTGTTAAGGGGTTAGGGTAGTTTCTTGTTCGGGGTTTAGTGTTGTTTTTTGTTAGGGGATTAGTGTTTGTTGTTAGGGGTTTAGGGTTGTTTGTTGTTAGGGTGTTAGTGTTGTTTGTTGTTAGGGAGTTAGGGTTGTTTGTTGTTAGGGTGTTAGTGTTGTTTGTTGTTAGTGGGTTAGGGTTTTTTGTTGTTTGGTTAGGGTTGTTTTTTGTTAGGGGGTTAGTGTTGTTTGTTGTTAGGGGTTTAGGGTTGTTTCTTGTTGGGGTTTAGTGGTTTTTGTTGTTCGGGTGTTAGTGTTTATTGTGGTTAGGGGGTTAGTGTTGTTTTGTTGTTCGGGGGGTTAGGATTGTTTGTTGTTAAGGGGTTAGGCTTGTTTGTTGTTTGGGGGTTAGGGTTGTTTGTTGTTTGGGGGTTAGGGTTGTTTGTTGTTATGGGTTAGTGTTGTTTGTTGTTACGGGGTTAGGGTAGTTTCTTGTTAGGGGTTCAGTGTTGTTTCTTGTTAGGGGGTTAGTGTTTGTTGTTAGGGGTTTAGGGGTGTTTCTTGTTGGGGTTTAGTTGTTTTTGTTGTTAGGGTGTTAGTGTTGTTTGTTGTTAGGGTTTTAGTGTTTTGTGTCGTTAGGGGGTTAGTGTTGTTTGATGTTAGGGGTTACGGGTTGTTTGTTGTTAGGGGGTTAGTGTTGTTTGTTGTTAGGGTGTTATTGTTGTTTGTTGTTAGTGGGTTAGTGTTGTTTGTTGTTAGTGGGTTAGTTTTTTTGGTTTTTAGGGGTTAGGGTTGTTTGTTGTTTGGGGGTCAGTGTTTGTTTTTAGGGGGTTAGGGTTTTTGTTGTTAGGGTGTTAATGTTCTTTGATGTTAGGGGTTTAGGGTTGTTTGTTGTTAGGGGGTTAGTGTTGTTTGTTGTTAGGGGGTTAGGTTTGTTTGTTGTTAGGGTGTTAGTGTTGTTTGTTGTTAGGGGATTAGGGTTGTTTGTTGTTAGGGTGTTAGTGTTGTTTGTTGTTAGTGGGTTAGGGATTTTTGTTGTTTGGTTAGGGTTGTTTGTTGTTAGGGGGTTAGTGTTGTTTGTTCTTAGGGGTTTAGCGTTGTTTCTTGTTGGGGTTTAGTGGTTTTTCTTGTTAGGGTGTTAGTGTTTATTGTGGTTAGGGGGTTAGTGTTGTTGGTTGTTCGGGGGTTAGGATTGTTTGTTGTTAGGGGGTTAGGGTTGTTTGTTGTTTGGGGGTTAGGGCTGTTTGTTCTTACGGGGTTAGTGTTGTTTGTTGTTAGGGGTTTAGGGTTGTTTCTTGTTGGGGTTTAGTGGTTTCTGTTGTTAGGGTGTTAGTGTTGTTTGTTGTTAGGGTGTTAGTGTTTTGTGTTGTTAGTGGGTTAGTGTTGTTTGATGTTAGGGGGTAAGGGTTGTTTGTTGTTAGGGGGTTAGTGTTGTTTGTTGTTAGGGTGTTAGGGTTGTTTGTTGTTAGTGGGTTAGGGTTTTTTGTTGTTTGGTTAGGGTTGTTTGTTGTTAGGGGGTTAGTGTTGTTTGTTGTTAGGGGTTTAGGGTTGTTTGTTGTTAGGGTGTTAGTGTTGTTTGTTGTTAGGGAGTTAGGGTTGTTTGTTGTTAGGGTGTTAGTGTTGTTTGTTGTTAGTGGTTTAGGGTTTTTTGTTGTTTGGTTAGGGTTGTTTTTTGTTAGGGGGTTAGTGTTGTTTGTTGTTAGGGGTTTAGTGTTGTTTCTTGTTGGGGTTTAGTGGTTTTTGTTGTTAGGGTGTTAGTGTTTATTGTGGTTAGGGGGTTAGTGTTGTTTGGTTGTTCGGGGGGTTAGGATTGTTTGTTGTTAAGGGGTTAGGGTTGTTTGTTGTTTGGGGTTAGGGTTGTTTGTTGTTTGGGGGTTAGGGTTGTTTGTTGTTATGGGTTAGTGTTGTTTGTTGTTACGGGGTTAGGGTAGTTTCTTGTTAGGGGTTCAGTGTTGTTTGTTGTTAGGGGGTTAGTGTTTGTTGTTAGGGGTTTCGGGTTGTTTCTTGTTGGGGTTTAGTTGTTTTTGTTGTTAGGGTGTTAGTGTTGTTTGTTGTTAGGGTGTTAGTGTTTTGTGTCGTTAGGGGGTTAGTGTTGTTTGATGTTAGGGGTTACGGGTTGTTTGTTGTTAGGGGGTTAGTGTTGTTTGTTGTTAGGGGTTTAGTGTTGTTTGTTGTTAGGGGTTTAGGGTTGTTTCTTGTTGGGGTTTAGTGGTTTTTGTTGTTAGAATGTTAGTGTTTATTGTGGTTAGGGGGTTAGTGTTGTTGGTTGTTCGGGGGGTTAGGATTGTTTGTTGTTATGGGGTTAGGGTTGTTTGTTGTTTGGGGGTTAGGGTTGTTTCTTGTTACGGGTTAGTGTTGTTTGTTGTTATGGGGTTAGGGTAGTTTCTTGTTAGGTGTTCAGTGTTGTTTGTTGTTAGGGGGTTAGTGTTTGTTGTTAGGGGTTTAGGGTTGTTTCCGGTTGGGGTGTTAGTGTTGTTTGTTGTTAGGGTGTTAGTGTTTTGTGTCGTTAGGGGGTTAGTGTTGTTTGATGTTAGGGGTTAAGGGTTGTTTGTTGTTAGGGGGTTAGTGTTGTTTGTTGTTAGGGTGTTAGGGTTGTTTGTTGTTAGTGGGTTAGGGTTGTTTGTTGTTAGTGGGTTAGTTTTTTTGGTTTTTAGGGGTTAGGGTTGTTTGTTGTTTGGGGGTTAGTGTTTGTTGTTAGGGGGTTAGGGTTGTTTGTTGTTAGGGTGTTAATGTTCTTTGGTGTTAGGGGTTTAGGATTGTTTGTTGTTAGGGGGTTAGTGTTGTTTGTTGTTAGGGGGTTAGGTTTGTTTCTTGTTAGGGTGTTAGTGTTGTTTGTTGTTAGGGGGTTAGGGTTGTTTGTTGTCAGGGTGTTAGTGTTGCTTGTTGTTAGTGGGTTAGGGTTTTTTGTTGTTTGGTTAGGGTTGTTTGTTGTTAGGGGGTTAGTGTTGTTTGTTCTTAGGGGTTTAGCGTTGTTTCTTGTTGGGGTTTAGTGGTTTTTCTTGTTAGGGTGTTAGTGTTTATTGTGGTTAGGGGGTTAGTGTTGTTGGTTGTTCGGGGGTTTCGATTGTTTGTTGTTAGGGGGTTAGGGTTGTTTGTTTTTTGGGGGTTAGGGCTGTTTGTTCTTACGGGGTTAGTGTTGTTTCTTGTTAGGGGTTTAGGGTTGTTTCTTGTTGGGGTTTAGTGGTTTCTGTTGTTAGGGTGTTAGTGTTGTTTGTTGTTAGGGTGTTAGTGTTTTGTGTTGTTAGGGGGTTAGTGTTGTTTGATGTTAGGGGTAAGGGTTGTTTGTTGTTAGGGGGTTAGTGTTGTTTGTTGTTAGGGTGTTAGGGTTGTTTGTTGTTAGTGGGTTAGGGTTGTTTGTTGTGAGTGGGTTAGTGTTTTTGGTTTTTAGGGGTTAGGGTTGTTTGTTGTTTGGGGGTTAGTGTTTGTTGTTAGGGGGTTAGGGTTGTTTGTTGTTAGGGTGTTAGTGTTCTTTGATGTTAGGGGTTTAGGGTTGTTTGTTGTTAGGGGGTTAGTGTTGTTCGTTGTTAGGGGGTTGGGGTTGTTTCTTGTTACGGGGTTAGTGTTGTTTGTTGTTAAGGGGTTAGGGTAGTTTCTTGTTCGGGGTTTAGTGTTGTTTGTTGTTAGGGGGTTAGTGTTTGTTGTTAGGGGTTTCGGGTTGTTTCTTGTTGGGGTTTAGTGGTTTTTGTTGTTAGGGGGTTAGTGTTGTTTGTTGTTAGGGTGTTAGTGTTTTGTGTTGTTAGGGGGTTAGTGTTGTTTGATGTTAGGGGTTTAGGGTTGTTTGTTGTTAGGGGGTTAGTGTTGTTTGTTGTTAGGGGGTTAGGGTTGTTTGTTGTTAGGGTGTTAGTGTTGTTTGTTGTTAGGGGGTTAGGGTTGTTTGTTGTTAGGGTGTTAGTGTTGTTTGTTGTTAGTGGGTTAGGGTTTTTTGTTGTTTGGTTAGGATTGTTTGTTGTTAGGGGGTTAGTGTTGTTTGTTGTTAGGGGTTTAGGGTTGTTTCTTGTTGGGGTTTAGTGGTTTTTGTTGTTAGGGTGTTAGTGTTTATTGTGGTTAGGGGGTTAGTGTTGTTGGTTGTTCGGGGGTTAGGATTGTTTGTTGTTAGGGGGTTAGGGTTGTTTGTTGTTTGGGGGTTAGGGCTGTTTGTTGTTACGGGGTTAGTGTTGTTTGTTGTTACGGGGTTAGGGTAGTTTCTTGTTAGGGATTTAGTGTTGTTTGTTGTTAGGGGGTTAGTGTTTGTTGTTAGGGGTTTCGGGTTGTTTCTTGTTGGGGTTTAGTGGTTTTTGTTGTTAGGGGGTTAGTGTTGTTTGTTGTTAGGGTGTTAGTGTTTTGTGTTGTTAGGGGGTTAGTGTTGTTTGATGTTAGGGGTTTAGGGTTGTTTGTTGTTAGGGGGTTAGTGTTGTTTGTTGTTAGGGTGTTGGGGTTGTTTTTTGTTAGTGGTTTAGGGTAGTTTGTTGTTAGTGGGTTAGTGTTTTTGGTTTTTAGGTGTTAGGGTTGTTTGTTGTTTGGTGGTTAGTGTTTGTTGTTAGGGGGTTAGGGTTGTTTGTTGTTAGGGTGTTAGTGTTCTTTGATGTTAGGGGTTTAGGGTTGTTTGTTGTTAGGGGGTTAGTGTTGTTTGTTGTTAGGGGGTTAGGGTTGTTTGTTGTTAGTTTGTTAGTGTTGTTTGTTGTTAGGGGGTTAGGGTTGTTTGTTGTTAGGGTGTTAGTGTTGTTTGTTGTTAGGGGGTTAGGGTTTTTTGTTGTTTGGTTAGGGTTGTTTGTTGTTAGGGGATTAGTGTTGTTTGTTGTTAGGGGTTTAGGGTTGTTTCTTGTTGGGGTTTAGTGGTTTTTGTTGTTAGGGTGTTAGTGTCGTTTGTTGTTAGGGTGTTAGTGTTTTGTGATGTTAGGGGGTTAGTGTTGTTTGATGTTAGGGTTTTAGGGTTGTTTGTTGTTAGGGTGTTAGTGTTGTTTGTTGTTAGGGGGTTAGGGTTGTTTGTTGTTTGGGGGTTAGGGTTGTTTGTTGTTACGGGGTTAGTGTTGTTTGTTGTTACGGGGTTAGGGTAGTTTCTTGTTAGGGGTTTAGTGTTGTTTGTTGTTAGGGGGTTAGTGTTTGTTGTTAGGGCTTTCGGGTTGTTTCTTGTTGGGGTTTAGTGGTTTTTGTTGTTAGGGTGTTAGTGTTGTTTGTTGTTAGGGTGTTAGTGTTTTGTGTTGTTAGGGGGTTAGTGTTGTTTGATTTTAGGGGTTTAGGATTGTTTGTTGTTAGGGGGTTAGTGTTGTTTGTTGTTAGGGGGGTAGTGTTGTTTCTTGTTAGGGGTTTAGGGTTGTTTCTTGTTGGGCTTTAGTGGTTTTTGTTGTTACGGTGTTAGTGTTTATTGTGGTTAGGGGGTTAGGGTTGTTGGTTGTTCGGGGGTTAGTGTTGTTTCTTGTTAGGGGTTTAGGGTTGTTTCTTGTTGGGGTTTAGTGGTTTTTGTTGTTAGGGTGTTAGTGTTGTTTGTTGTTAGGGTGTTAGTGTTTTGTGTTGTTAGGGGGTTAGTGTTGTTTGATGTTAGTGGTTTAGGGTTGTTTGTTGTTAGGGGGTTAGTGTTGTTTGTTGTTAGGGTGTTAGGGTTGTTTTTTGTTAGTGGTTTAGGGTAGTTTGTTGTTAGTGGGTTAGTGTTTTTGGTTTTTAGGGGTTAGGGTTGTTTGTTGTTAGGGTGTTAGTGTTCTTTGATGTTAGGGGTTAGGGTTGTTTGTTGTTAGGGGGTTAGTGTTGTTCGTTGTTAGGGGGTTGGGGTTGTTTCTTTTTACGGGGTTAGTGTTGTTTGTTGTTAAGGGGTTAGGGTAGTTTCTTGTTCGGGGTTTAGTGTTGTTTTTTGTTAGGGGATTAGTGTTTGTTGTTAGGGGTTTAGGGTTGTTTGTTGTTAGGGTGTTAGTGTTGTTTGTTGTTAGGGAGTTAGGGTTGTTTGTTGTTAGGGTGTTAGTGTTGTTTGTTGTCAGTGGGTTAGGGTTTTTTGTTGTTTGGTTAGGGTTGTTTTTTGTTAGGGGGTTAGTGTTGTTTGTTGTTAGGGGTTTAGGGTTCTTTCTTGTTGGGGTTTAGTGGTTTTTGTTGTTAGGGTGTTAGTGTTTATTGTGGTTAGGGGGTTAGTGTTGTTTGGTTGTTCGGGGGGTTAGGATTGTTTGTTGTTAAGGGGTTAGGGTTGTTTGTTGTTTGGGGGTTAGGGTTGTTTGTTGTTTGGGGGTTAGGGTTGTTTGTTGTTATGGGTTAGTGTTGTTTGTTGTTACGGGGTTAGGGTAGTTTCTTGTTAGGGGTTCCGTGTTGTTTGTTGTTAGGGGGTTAGTGTTTGTTGTTAGGGGTTTCGGGTTGTTTCTTGTTGGGGTTTAGCTGTTTTTGTTGTTAGGGTGTTAGTGTTGTTTGTTGTTAGGTTGTTAGTGTTTTGTGTCGTTACAGAGTTAGTGTTGTTTGATGTTAGGGGTTACGGGTTGTTTGTTGTTAGGGGGTTAGTGTTGTTTGTTGTTAGGGTGTTAGGGTTGTTTGTTGTTAGTGGGTTAGGGTTGTTTGTTGTTAGTGGGTTAGTGTTTTTGGTTTTTAGGGGTTAGGGTTGTTTGTTGTTTGGGGGTTAGTGTTTGTTGTTAGGGGGTTAGGGTTGTTTGTTGTTAGGGTGTTAGTGTTCTTTGATGTTAGGGGTTTAGGGTTGTTTGTTGTTAGGGGGTTAGTGTTCTTTGTTGTTAGGGGGTTAGGGTTGTTTGTTGTTAGGGTGTTAGTGTTGTTTGTTGTTAGGGGGTTAGGGTTGTTTGTTGTTAGGGTGTTAGTGTTTTGTGTTGTTAGGGGGTTAGTGTTGTTTGATGTTAGGGGTTTAGGGTTGTTTGTTGTTAGGGGGTTAGTGTTGTTTGTTGTTAGGGTGTTAGGGTTGTTTTTTGTTAGTGGATTAGTGTAGTTTGTTGTTAGTGGGTTAGTGTTTTTGGTTTTTAGGGGTTAGGGTTTTTTGTTGTTTGGGGGTTAGTGTTTGTTGTTAGGGGGTTAGGGTTGTTTTTTGTTAGGGTGTTAGTGTTCTTTGATGTTAGGGGTTTAGGGTTGTTTGTTGTTAGGGGGTTAGTGTTGTTCGTTGTTAGGGGTTTTGGGTTGTTTCTTGTTATGGGGTTAGTGTTGTTTGTTGTTAAGGGGTTAGGGTAGTTTCTTGTTCGGGGTTTAGTGTTGTTTTTTGTTAGGGGATTAGTGTTTGTTGTTAGGGGTTCAGGGTTGTTTGTTGTTAGGGTGTTAGTGTTGTTTGTTGTTAGGGAGTTAGGGTTGTTTGTTGTTAGAGTGTTAGTGTTGTTGTTAGTGGGTTAGGGTTTTTTGTTGTTTGGTTAGGGTTGTTTTTTGTTAGGGGGTTAGTGTTGTTTGTTGTTAGGGGTTTAGGGTTGTTTCTTGTTGGGGTTTAGTGGTTTTTGTTATTAGGGTGTTAGTGTTTATTGTGGTTAGGGGGTTAGTGTTGTTTGGTTGTTCGGGGGGTTAGGATTGTTTGTTGTTAAGGGGTTAGGGTTGTTTGTTTTTTGGGGGTTAGGGTTGTTTGTTGTTTGGGGTTTAGGGTTGTTTGTTGTTATGGGTTAGTGTTGTTTGTTGTTGGTGGGTTAGTGTTTGTTGTTAGGGGTTTCGGGTTGTTTGTTGTTAGGGTGTTAGCGTTGTTTGTTGTTAGTGGGTTAGGGTTGTTTGTTGTTAGTGGGTTAGTGTTTTTGGTTTTTAGGGGTTAGGGTTGTTTGTTGTTTGGGGGTTAGTGTTTGTAGTTAAGGGGTTAGGGTTGTTTGTTGTTAGGGGGTTAGTGTTGTTTGTTGTTAGGGTGTTAGGGTTGTTTTTTGTTAGTGGTTTAGGGTAGTTTGTTGTTAGTGGGTTAGTGTTTTTGGTTTTTAGGGGTTAGGGTTTTTTGTTGTTTGGGGGTTAGTGTTTGTTGTTAGGGGTTTAGGGTTGTTTGTTGTTACGGTGTTAGTGTTCTTTGATGTTAGGGGTTTAGGGTTGTTTGTTGTTAGGGGGTTAGTGTTCGTTGTTACGGGGTTGGGGTTGTTTCTTGTTACGGGGTTAGTGTTGTTTGTTGTTAAGGGGTTAGGGTAGTTTCTTGTTCGGGGTTTAGTGTTGTTTTTTGTTAGGGGATTAGTGTTTGTTGTTAGGGGTTTAGGGTTGTTTGTTGTTAGGGTGTTAGTGTTGTTTGTTGTTAGGGAGTTAGGGTTGTTTGTTGTTAGGGTGTTAGTGTTGTTTGTTGTTAGTGGGTTAGGGTTTTTTGTTGTTTGGTTAGGGTTGTTTTTTGTTAGGGGGTTAGTGTTGTTTGTTGTTAGGGGTTTAGGGTTGTTTCTTGTTGGGGTTTAGTGGTTTTTGTTGTTCGGGTGTTAGTGTTTATTGTGGTTAGGGGGTTAGTGTTGTTGGTTGTTCGGGGGTTAGGATTGTTTGTTGTTAGGGGGTTAGGGTTGTTTGTTGTTTGGGGGTTAGGGCTGTTTGTTGTTACGGGGTTAGTGTTGTTTGTTGTTACGGGGTTAGGGTAGTTTCTTGTTAGGGATTTAGTGTTGTTTGTTGTTAGGGGGTTAGTGTTTGTTGTTAGGGGTTTCGGGTTGTTTCTTGTTGGGGTTTAGTGGTTTTTGTTGTTAGGGGGTTAGTGTTGTTTGTTGTTAGGGTGTTAGTGTTTTGTGTTGTTAGGGGGTTAGTGTTGTTTGATGTTAGGGGTTTAGGGTTGTTTGTTGTTAGGGGGTTAGTGTTGTTTGTTGTTAGGACGTTGGGGTTGTTTTTTGTTAGTGGTTTAGGGTAGTTTGTTGTTAGTGGGTTAGTGTTTTTGGTTTTTAGGGGTTAGGGTTTTTTGTTGTTTGGGGGTTAGTGTTTGTTGTTAGGGGTTTAGGGTTGTTTGTTGTTACGGTGTTAGTGTTCTTTGATGTTAGGGGTTTAGGGTTGTTTGTTGTTAGGGGGTTAGTGTTGTTCGTTGTTAGGGGGTTGGGGTTGTTTCTTGTTACGGGGTTAGTGTTGTTTGTTGTTAAGGGGTTAGGGTAGTTTCTTGTTCGGGGTTTAGTGTTGTTTTTTGTTAGGGGATTAGTGTTTGTTGTTAGGGGTTTAGGGTTGTTTGTTGTTAGGGTGTTAGTGTTGTTTGTTGTTAGGGAGTTAGGGTTGTTTGTTGTTAGGGTGTTAGTGTTGTTTGTTGTTAGTGGGTTAGGGTTTTTTGTTGTTTGGTTAGGGTTGTTTTTTGTTAGGGGGTTAGTGTTGTTTGTTGTTAGGGGTTTAGGGTTGTTTCTTGTTGGGGTTTAGTGGTTTTTGTTGTTCGGGTGTTAGTGTTTATTGTGGTTAGGGGGTTAGTGTTGTTTTGTTGTTCGGGGGGTTAGGATTGTTTGTTGTTAAGGGGTTAGGCTTGTTTGTTGTTTGGGGGTTAGGGTTGTTTGTTGTTTGGGGGTTAGGGTTGTTTGTTGTTATGGGTTAGTGTTGTTTGTTGTTACGGGGTTAGGGTAGTTTCTTGTTAGGGGTTCAGTGTTGTTTGTTGTTAGGGGGTTAGTGTTTGTTGTTAGGGGTTTAGGGGTGTTTCTTGTTGGGGTTTAGTTGTTTTTGTTGTTAGGGTGTTAGTGTTGTTTGTTGTTAGGGTGTTAGTGTTTTGTGTCGTTAGGGGGTTAGTGTTGTTTGATGTTAGGGGTTACGGGTTGTTTGTTGTTAGGGGGTTAGTGTTGTTTGTTGTTAGGGTGTTAGGGTTGTTTGTTGTTAGTGGGTTAGTGTTGTTTGTTGTTAGTGGGTTAGTTTTTTTGGTTTTTAGGGGTTAGGGTTGCTTGTTGTTTGGGGGTCAGTGTTTGTTTTTAGGGGGTTAGGGTTGTTTGTTGTTAGGGTGTTAATGTTCTTTGATGTTAGGGGTTTAGGGTTGTTTGTTGTTAGGGGGTTAGTGTTGTTTGTTGTTAGGGGGTTAGGTTTGTTTGTTGTTAGGGTGTTAGTGTTGTTTGTTGTTAGGGGATTAGGGTTGTTTGTTGTTAGGGTGTTAGTGTTGTTTGTTGTTAGTGGGTTAGGGATTTTTGTTGTTTGGTTAGGGTTGTTTGTTGTTAGGGGGTTAGTGTTGTTTGTTCTTAGGGGTTTAGCGTTGTTTCTTGTTGGGGTTTAGTGGTTTTTCTTGTTAGGGTGTTAGTGTTTATTGTGGTTAGGGGGTTAGTGTTGTTGGTTGTTCGGGGGTTAGGATTGTTTGTTGTTAGGGGGTTAGGGTTGTTTGTTGTTTGGGGGTTAGGGCTGTTTGTTCTTACGGGGTTAGTGTTGTTTGTTGTTAGGGGTTTAGGGTTGTTTCTTGTTGGGGTTTAGTGGTTTCTGTTGTTAGGGTGTTAGTGTTGTTTGTTGTTAGGGTGTTAGTGTTTTGTGTTGTTAGTGGGTTAGTGTTGTTTGATGTTAGGGGGTAAGGGTTGTTTGTTGTTAGGGGGTTAGTGTTGTTTGTTGTTAGGGTGTTAGGGTTGTTTGTTGTTAGTGGGTTAGGGTTTTTTGTTGTTTGGTTAGGGTTGTTTGTTGTTAGGGGGTTAGTGTTGTTTGTTGTTAGGGGTTTAGGGTTGTTTGTTGTTAGGGTGTTAGTGTTGTTTGTTGTTAGGGAGTTAGGGTTGTTTGTTGTTAGGGTGTTAGTGTTGTTTGTTGTTAGTGGGTTAGGGTTTTTTGTTGTTTGGTTAGGGTTGTTTTTTGTTAGGGGGTTAGTGTTGTTTGTTGTTAGGGGTTTAGGGTTGTTTCTTGTTGGGGTTTAGTGGTTTTTGTTGTTAGGGTGTTAGTGTTTATTGTGGTTAGGGGGTTAGTGTTGTTTGGTTGTTCGGGGGGTTAGGATTGTTTGTTGTTAAGGGGTTAGGGTTGTTTGTTGTTTGGGGGTTAGGGTTGTTTGTTGTTTGGGGGTTAGGGTTGTTTGTTGTTATGGGTTAGTGTTGTTTGTTGTTACGGGGTTAGGGTAGTTTCTTGTTAGGGGTTCAGTGTTGTTTGTTGTTAGGGGGTTAGTGTTTGTTGTTAGGGGTTTCGGGTTGTTTCTTGTTGGGGTTTAGTTGTTTTTGGTGTTAGGGTGTTAGTGTTGTTTGTTGTTAGGGTGTTAGTGTTTTGTGTCGTTAGGGGGTTAGTGTTGTTTGATGTTAGGGGTTACGGGTTGTTTGTTGTTAGGGGGTTAGTGTTGTTTGTTGTTAGGGGTTTAGTGTTGTTTGTTGTTAGGGGTTTAGGGTTGTTTCTTGTTGGGGTTTAGTGGTTTTTGTTGTTAGAGTGTTAGTGTTTATTGTGGTTAGGGGGTTAGTGTTGTTGGTTGTTCGGGGGGTTAGGATTGTTTGTTGTTATGGGGTTAGGGTTGTTTGTTGTTTGGGGGTTAGGGTTGTTTGTTGTTACGGGTTAGTGTTGTTTGTTGTTATGGGGTTAGGGTAGTTTCTTGTTAGGTGTTCAGTGTTGTTTGTTGTTAGGGGGTTAGTGTTTGTTGTTAGGGGTTTAGGGTTGTTTCCGGTTGGGGTGTTAGTGTTGTTTGTTGTTAGGGTGTTAGTGTTTTGTGTCGTTAGGGGGTTAGTGTTGTTTGATGTTAGGGGTTAAGGGTTGTTTGTTGTTAGGGGGTTAGTGTTGTTTGTTGTTAGGGTGTTAGGGTTGTTTGTTGTTAGTGGGTTAGGGTTGTTTGTTGTTAGTGGGTTAGTTTTTTTGGTTTTTAGGGGTTAGGGTTGTTTGTTGTTTGGGGGTTAGTGTTTGTTGTTAGGGGGTTAGGGTTGTTTGTTGTTAGGGTGTTAATGTTCTTTGGTGTTAGGGGTTTAGGATTGTTTGTTGTTAGGGGGTTAGTGTTGTTTGTTGTTAGGGGGTTAGGTTTGTTTCTTGTTAGGGTGTTAGTGTTGTTTGTTGTTAGGGGGTTAGGGTTGTTTGTTGTCAGGGTGTTAGTGTTGCTTGTTGTTAGTGGGTTAGGGTTTTTTGTTGTTTGGTTAGGGTTGTTTGTTGTTAGGGGGTTAGTGTTGTTTGTTCTTAGGGGTTTAGCGTTGTTTCTTGTTGGGGTTTAGTGGTTTTTCTTGTTAGGGTGTTAGTGTTTATTGTGGTTAGGGGGTTAGTGTTGTTGGTTGTTCGGGGGTTTCGATTGTTGTTAGGGGGTTAGGGTTGTTTGTTTTTTGGGGGTTAGGGCTGTTTGTTCTTACGGGGTTAGTGTTGTTTCTTGTTAGGGGTTTAGGGTTGTTTCTTGTTGGGGTTTAGTGGTTTCTGTTGTTAGGGTGTTAGTGTTGTTTGTTGTTAGGGTGTTAGTGTTTTGTGTTGTTAGGGGGTTAGTGTTGTTTGATGTTAGGGGGTAAGGGTTGTTTGTTGTTAGGGGGTTAGTGTTGTTTGTTGTTAGGGTGTTAGGGTTGTTTGTTGTTAGTGGGTTAGGGTTGTTTCTTGTGAGTGGGTTAGTGTTTTTGGTTTTTAGGGGTTAGGGTTGTTTGTTGTTTGGGGGTTAGTGTTTGTTGTTAGGGGGTTAGGGTTGTTTGTTGTTAGGGTGTTAGTGTTCTTTGATGTTAGGGGTTTAGGGTTGTTTGTTGTTAGGGGGTTAGTGTTGTTCGTTGTTAGGGGGTTGGGGTTGTTTCTTGTTACGGGGTTAGTGTTGTTTGTTGTTAAGGGGTTAGGGTAGTTTCTTGTTCGGGGTTTAGTGTTGTTTGTTGTTAGGGGGTTAGTGTTTGTTGTTAGGGGTTTCGGGTTGTTTCTTGTTGGGGTTTAGTGGTTTTTGTTGTTAGGGGGTTAGTGTTGTTTGTTGTTAGGGTGTTAGTGTTTTGTGTTGTTAGGGGGTTAGTGTTGTTTGATGTTAGGGGTTTAGGGTTGTTTGTTGTTAGGGGGTTAGTGTTGTTTGTTGTTAGGGGGTTAGGGTTGTTTGTTGTTAGGGTGTTAGTGTTGTTTGTTGTTAGGGGGTTAGGGTTGTTTGTTGTTAGGGTGTTAGTGTTGTTTGTTGTTAGTGGGTTAGGGTTTTTTGTTCTTTGGTTAGGATTGTTTGTTGTTAGGGGGTTAGTGTTGTTTGTTGTTAGGGGTTTAGGGTTGTTTCTTGTTGGGGTTTAGTGGTTTTTGTTGTTAGGGTGTTAGTGTTTATTGTGGTTAGGGGGTTAGTGTTGTTGGTTGTTCGGGGGTTAGGATTGTTTGTTGTTAGGGGGTTAGGGTTGTTTGTTGTTTGGGGGTTAGGGTTGTTTGTTGTTACGGGGTTAGGGTAGTTTCTTGTTAGGGATTTAGTGTTGTTTGTTGTTAGGGGGTTAGTGTTTGTTGTTAGGGGTTTCGGGTTGTTTCTTGTTGGGGTTTAGTGGTTTTTGTTGTTAGGGGGTTAGTGTTGTTTGTTGTTAGGGTGTTAGTGTTTTGTGTTGTTAGGGGGTTAGTGTTGTTTGATGTTAGGGGTTTAGGGTTGTTTGTTGTTAGGGGGTTAGTGTTGTTTGTTGTTAGGGTGTTGGGGTTGTTTTTTGTTAGTGGTTTAGGGTAGTTTGTTGTTAGTGGGTTAGTGTTTTTGGTTTTTAGGTGTTAGGGTTGTTTGTTGTTTGGTGGTTAGTGTTTGTTGTTAGGGGGTTAGGGTTGTTTGTTGTTAGGGTGTTAGTGTTCTTTGATGTTAGGGGTTTAGGGTTGTTTGTTGTTAGGGGGTTAGTGTTGTTCATTGTTAGGGGGTTGGGGTTGTTTCTTGTTACGGGGTTAGTGTTGTTTGTTGTTAAGGGGTTAGGGTAGTTTCTTGTTCGGGGTTTAGTGTTGTTTTTTGTTAGGGGATTAGTGTTTGTTGTTAGGGGTTTAGGGTTGTTTGTTGTTAGGGTGTTAGTGTTGTTTGTTGTTAGGGAGTTAGGGTTGTTTGTTGTTAGGGTGTTAGTGTTGTTTGTTGTTAGTGGGTTAGGGTTTTTTGTTGTTTGGTTAGGGTTGTTTTTTGTTAGGGGGTTAGTGTTGTTTGTTGTTAGGGGTTTAGGGTTGTTTCTTGTTGGGGTTTAGTGGTTTTTGTTGTTCGGGTGTTAGTGTTTATTGTGGTTAGGGGGTTAGTGTTGTTTTGTTGTTCGGGGTGTTAGGATTGTTTGTTGTTAAGGGGTTAGGGTTGTTTGTTGTTTGGGGGTTAGGGTTGTTTGTTGTTTGGGGGTTAGGGTTGTTTGTTGTTATGGGTTAGTGTTGTTTGTTGTTACGGGGTTAGGGTAGTTTCTTGTTAGGGGTTCAGTGTTGTTTGTTGTTAGGGGGTTAGTGTTTGTTGTTAGGGGTTTAGGGTTGTTTCTTGTTGGGGTTTAGTTGTTTTTGTTGTTAGGGTGTTAGTGTTGTTTGTTGTTAGGGTGTTAGTGTTTTGTGTCGTTAGGGGGTTAGTGTTGTTTGATGTTAGGGGTTACGGGTTGTTTGTTGTTAGGGGGTTAGTGTTGTTTGTTGTTAGGGTGTTAGGGTTGTTTGTTGTTAGTGGGTTAGGGTTGTTTGTTGTTAGTGGGTTAGTTTTTTTGGTTTTTAGGGGTTAGTGTTGTTTGTTGTTTGGGGGTTAGTGTTTGTTGTTAGGGGGTTAAGGTTGTTTGTTGTTAGGGTGTTAGTGTTCTTTGATGTTAGGGGTTTAGGGTTGTTTGTTGTTAGGGGGTTAGTGTTGTTTGTTGTTAGGGGGTTAGGGTTGTTTGTTGTTAGTTTGTTAGTGTTGTTTGTTGTTAGGGGGTTAGGGTTGTTTGTTGTTAGGGTGTTAGTGTTGTTTGTTGTTAGGGGGTTAGGGTTTTTTGTTGTTTGGTTAGGGTTGTTTGTTGTTAGGGGGTTAGTGTTGTTTGTTGTTAGGGGTTTAGGGTTGTTTCTTGTTGGGGTTTAGTGGTTTTTGTTGTTAGGGTGTTAGTGTCGTTTGTTGTTAGGGTGTTAGTGTTTTGTGATGTTAGGGGGTTAGTGTTGTTTGATGTTAGGGTTTTAGGGTTGTTTGTTGTTAGGGTGTTAGTGTTGTTTGTTGTTAGGGGGTTAGGGTTGTTTGTTGTTTGGGGGTTAGGGTTGTTTGTTGTTACGGGGTTAGTGTTGTTTGTTGTTACGGGGTTAGGGTAGTTTCTTGTTAGGGGTTTAGTGTTGTTTGTTGTTAGGGGGTTAGTGTTTGTTGTTAGGGCTTTCGGGTTGTTTCTTGTTGGGGTTTAGTGGTTTTTGTTGTTAGGGTGTTAGTGTTGTTTGTTGTTAGGGTGTTAGTGTTTTGTGTTGTTAGGGGGTTAGTGTTGTTTGATTTTAGGGGTTTAGGGTTGTTTGTTGTTAGGGGGTTAGTGTTGTTTGTTGTTAGGGGGGTAGTGTTTTTTGTTGTTAGGGGTTTAGGGTTGTTTCTTGTTGGGCTTTAGTGGTTTTTGTTGTTACGGTGTTAGTGTTTATTGTGGTTAGGGGGTTAGGGTTGTTGGTTGTTCGGGGGTTAGTGTTGTTTCTTGTTAGGGGTTTAGGGTTGTTTCTTGTTGGGGTTTAGTGGTTTTTGTTGTTAGGGTGTTAGTGTTGTTTGTTGTTAGGGTGTTAGTGTTTTGTGTTGTTAGGGGGTTAGTGTTGTTTGATGTTAGCGGTTTAGGGTTGTTTGTTGTTAGGGGGTTAGTGTTGTTTGTTGTTAGGGTGTTAGGGTTGTTTTTTGTTAGTGGGTTAGGGTAGTTTGTTGTTAGTGGGTTAGTGTTTTTGGTTTTTATGGGTTAGGGTTGTTTGTTGTTTGGGGGTTAGTGTTTGTTGTTTGGGGGTTACGGTTGTTTGTTGTTAGGGTGTTAGTGTTCTTTGATGTTAGGGGGTTAGTGTTCTTTGATGTTAGGGGTTTAGGGTTGTTTGTTGTTAGGGGGTTAGTGGTGTTCGTTGTTAGGGGGTTAGGGTTATTTCTTGTTACGGGGTTAGTGTTGTTTGTTGTTATGGGGTTAGGGTAGTTTCTTGTTCGGGGTTTAGTGTTGTTTTTTATTAGTGGGTTAGTGTTTGTTGTTAGGGGTTTAGGGTTGTTTGTTGTTAGGGTGTTAGTGTTGTTTGTTGTTACTGGGTTAGGGTTTTTTGTTGTTTGGTTAGGGTTGTTTTTTGTTAGGGGGTTAGTGTTGTTTGTTGTTAGGGTGTTAGTGTTTTGTGTTGTTAGGGGGTTAGTGTTGTTTGATGTTAGGGGTTTAGGGTTGTTTGTTGTTAGGGGGTTAGTGTTGTTTGTTGTTAGGGTGTTGGGGTTGTTTTTTGTTAGTGGTTTAGGGTAGTTTGTTGTTAGTGGGTTAGTGTTTTTGGTTTTTAGGGGTTAGGGTTTTTTGTTGTTTGGGGGTTAGTGTTTGTTGTTAGGGGTTTAGGGTTGTTTGTTGTTACGGTGTTAGTGTTCTTTGATGTTAGGGGTTTAGGGTTGTTTGTTGTTAGGGGGTTAGTGTTGTTCGTTGTTAGGGGGTTGGGGTTGTTTCTTGTTACAGGGTTAGTGTTGTTTGTTGTTAAGGGGTTAGGGTAGTTTCTTGTTCGGGGTTTAGTGTTGTTTTTTGTTAGGGGATTAGTGTTTGTTGTTAGGGGTTTAGGGTTGTTTGTTGTTAGGGTGTTAGTGTTGTTTGTTGTTAGGGAGTTAGGGTTGTTTGTTGTTAGGGTGTTAGTGTTGTTTGTTGTTAGTGGGTTAGGGTTTTTTGTTGTTTGGTTAGGGTTGTTTTTTGTTAGGGGGTTAGTGTTGTTTCTTGTTAGGGGTTTAGGGTTGTTTCTTGTTGGGGTTTAGTGGTTTTTGTTGTTCGGGTGTTAGTGTTTATTGTGGTTAGGGGGTTAGTGTTGTTTTGTTGTTCCGGGTGTTAGGATTGTTTGTTGTTAAGGGGTTAGGGTTGTTTGTTGTTTGTGGGTTAGGTTTGTTTGTTGTTTGGGGGTTAGGGTTGTTTGTTGTTATGGGTTAGTGTTGTTTGTTGTTACGGGGTTAGGGTAGTTTCTTGTTAGGGGTTCAGTGTTGTTTGTTGTTAGGGGGTTAGTGTTTGTTGTTAGGGGTTTAGGGTTGTTTCTTGTTGGGGTTTAGGGGTTTTTGTTGTTAGGGTGTTAGTGTTTTTGTTGTTAGGGTGTTAGTGTTTTGTGTCGTTAGGGGGTTAGTGTTGTTTGATGTTAGGGGTTAAGGGTTGTTTGTTGTTAGGGGGTTAGTGTTGTTTGTTGTTAGGGTGTTAGGGTTGTTTGTTGTTAGCGGGTTAGGGTTGTTTGTTGTTAGTGGGTTAGTATTTTTGGTTTTTAGGGGTTAGGGTTGTTTGTTGTTTGGGGGTTAGTGTTTGTTGTTAGGGGGTTAGGGTTGTTTGTTGTTAGGGTGTTAATGTTCTTTGATGTTAGGTGTTTAGGGTTGTTTGTTGTTAGGGGGTTAGTGTTGTTTGTTGTTAGGGGGTTAGGGTTGTTTGTTGTTAGGGTGTTAGTGTTGTTTGTTGTTAGGGGGTTAGGGTTGTTTGTTGTTAGGGTGTTAGTGTTGTTTGTTGTTAGTGGGTTAGGGTTTTTTGTTGTTTGGTTAGGGTTGTTTGTTGTTAGGGGGTTAGTGTTGTTTGTTCTTAGGGGTTTAGGGTTGTTTGTTGTTAGGGGGTTAGTTTTGTTTGTTGTTAGGGTGTTAGGGTTGTTTGTTGTTAGTGGTTTAGGGTTGATTGTTGTTAGTGGGTTAGTGTTTTTGGTTTTTAGGGGTTAGGGTTGTTTGTTGTTTGGGGGTTAGTGTTTGTTGTTAGGGGGTTAGGGGTGTTTGTTGTTAGGGTGTTAGTGTTCTTTGATGTTAGGGGTTTAGGGTTGTTTGTTGTTAGGGGGTTAGTGTTGTTTGTTGTTAGGGGGTTAGGGTTGTTTGTTGTTAGGGTGTTAGTGTTGTTTGTTGCTAGGGGGTTAGGGTTGTTTGTTTTTAGGGTGTTAGTGTTGTTTGTTGTTAGTGGGTTAGGGTTTTTTGTTGTTTGGTTAGGATTGTTTGTTGTTAGGGGGTTAGTGTTGTTTGTTGTTAGGGGGGTAGTGTTGTTTGTTGTTAGGGGTTTAGGGTTGTTTCTTGTTGGGGTTTAGTGGTTTTTGTTGTTACGGTGTTAGTGTTTATTGTGGTTAGGGGGTTAGGGTTGTTTGTTGTTCGGGGGTTAGTGTTGTTTCTTGTTAGGGGTTTAGGGTTGTTTCTTGTTGGGGTTTAGTGGTTTTTGTTGTTAGGGTGTTAGTGTTGTTTGTTGTTAGGGTGTTAGTGTTTTGTGTTGTTAGGGGGTTAGTGTTGTTTGATGTTAGCGGTTTAGGGTTGTTTGTTGTTAGGGGGTTAGTGTTGTTTGTTGTTAGGGTGTTAGGGTTGTTTTTTGTTAGTGGTTTAGGGCAGTTTGTTGTTAGTGGGTTAGTGTTTTTGGTTTTTAGGGGTTAGGGTTGTTTGTTGTTAGGGTGTAGGTGTTCTTTGATGTTAGGGGTTTAGGGTTGTTTGTTGTTAGGGGGTTAGTGTTGTTCGTTGTTATGGGGTTGGAGTTGTTCCTTTTTACGGGGTTAGTGTTGTTTGTTGTTAAGGGGTTAGGGTAGTTTCTTGTTCGGGGTTTAGTGTTGTTTTTTGTTAGGGGATTAGTGTTTGTTGTTAGGGGTTTAGGGTTGTTTGTTGTTAGGGTGTTAGTGTTGTTTGTTGTTAGGGAGTTAGGGTTGTTTGTTGTTAGGGTGTTAGTGCTGTTTATTGTCAGTGGGTTAGGGTTTTTTGTTGTTTGGTTAGGGTTGTTTTTTGTTAGGGGGTTAGTGTTCTTTGTTGTTAGGGGTTTAGGGTTGTTTCTTGTTGGGGTTTAGTGGTTTTTGTTGTTAGGGTGTTAGTGTTTATTGTGGTTAGGGGGTTAGTGTTGTTTGGTTGTTCGGGGGGTTAGGATTGTTTGTTGTTAAGGGGTTAGGATTGTTTGTTGTTTGGGGGTTAGGGTTGTTTGTTGTTTGGGGGTTAGGGTTGTTTGTTGTTATGGGTTAGTGTTGTTTGTTGTTACGGGGTTAGGGTAGTTTCTTGTTAGGGGTTCAGTGTTGTTTGTTGTTAGGGGGTTAGTGTTTGTTGTTAGGGGTTTCGGGTTGTTTCTTGTTGGGGTTTAGTTGTTTTTGTTGTTAGGGTGTTAGTGTTGTTTGTTGTTAGGGTGTTAGTGTTTTGTGTCGTTAGGGGGTTAGTGTTGTTTGATGTTAGGGGTTACGGGTTGTTTGTTGTTAGGGGGTTAGTGTTGTTTGTTGTTAGGGGTTTAGTGTTGTTTGTTGTTAGGGGTTTAGGGTTGTTTCTTGTTGGGGTTTAGTGGTTTTTGTTGTTAGAGTGTTAGTGTTTATTGTGGTTAGGGGGTTAGTGTTGTTGGTTGTTCGGGGGGTTAGGATTGTTTGTTGTTATGGGGTTAGGGTTGTTTGTTGTTTGGGGGTTAGGGTTGTTTGTTGTTACGGGTTAGTGTTGTTTGTTGTTATGGGGTTAGGGTAGTTTCTTGTTAGGTGTTCAGTGTTGTTTGTTGTTAGGGGGTTAGTGTTTGTTGTTAGGGGTTTAGGGTTGTTTCCGGTTGGGGTGTTAGTGTTGTTTGTTGTTAGGGTGTTAGTGTTTTGTGTCGTTAGGGGGTTAGTGTTGTTTGATGTTAGGGGTTAAGGGTTGTTTGTTGTTAGGGGGTTAGTGTTGTTTGTTGTTAGGGTGTTAGGGTTGTTTGTTGTTAGTGGGTTAGGGTTGTTTGTTGTTAGTGGGTTAGTTTTTTTGGTTTTTAGGGGTTAGGGTTGTTTGTTGTTTGGGGGTTAGTGTTTGTTGTTAGGGGGTTAGGGTTGTTTGTTGTTAGGGTGTTAATGTTCTTTGGTGTTAGGGGTTTAGGATTGTTTGTTGTTAGGGGGTTAGTGTTGTTTGTTGTTAGGGGGTTAGGTTTGTTTCTTGTTAGGGTGTTAGTGTTGTTTGTTGTTAGGGGGTTAGGGTTGTTTGTTGTCAGGGTGTTAGTGTTGCTTGTTGTTAGTGGGTTAGGGTTTTTTGTTGTTTGGTTAGGGTTGTTTGTTGTTAGGGGGTTAGTGTTGTTTGTTCTTAGGGGTTTAGCGTTGTTTCTTGTTGGGGTTTAGTGGTTTTTCTTGTTAGGGTGTTAGTGTTTATTGTGGTTAGGGGGTTAGTGTTGTTGGTTGTTCGGGGGTTTCGATTGTTTGTTGTTAGGGGGTTAGGGTTGTTTGTTTTTTGGGGGTTAGGGCTGTTTGTTCTTACGGGGTTAGTGTTGTTTCTTGTTAGGGGTTTAGGGTTGTTTCTTGTTGGGGTTTAGTGGTTTCTGTTGTTAGGGTGTTAGTGTTGTTTGTTGTTAGGGTGTTAGTGTTTTGTGTTGTTAGGGGGTTAGTGTTGTTTGATGTTAGGGGGTAAGGGTTGTTTGTTGTTAGGGGGTTAGTGTTGTTTGTTGTTAGGGTGTTAGGGTTGTTTGTTGTTAGTGGGTTAGGGTTGTTTCTTGTGAGTGGGTTAGTGTTTTTGGTTTTTAGGGGTTAGGGTTGTTTGTTGTTTGGGGGTTAGTGTTTGTTGTTAGGGGGTTAGGGTTGTTTGTTGTTAGGGTGTTAGTGTTCTTTGATGTTAGGGGTTTAGGGTTGTTTGTTGTTAGGGGGTTAGTGTTGTTCGTTGTTAGGGGGTTGGGGTTGTTTCTTGTTACGGGGTTAGTGTTGTTTGTTGTTAAGGGGTTAGGGTAGTTTCTTGTTCGGGGTTTAGTGTTGTTTGTTGTTAGGGGGTTAGTGTTTGTTGTTAGGGGTTTCGGGTTGTTTCTTGTTGGGGTTTAGTGGTTTTTGTTGTTAGGGGGTTAGTGTTGTTTGTTGTTAGGGTGTTAGTGTTTTGTGTTGTTAGGGGGTTAGTGTTGTTTGATGTTAGGGGTTTAGGGTTGTTTGTTGTTAGGGGGTTAGTGTTGTTTGTTGTTAGGGGGTTAGGGTTGTTTGTTGTTAGGGTGTTAGTGTTGTTTGTTGTTAGGGGGTTAGGGTTGTTTGTTGTTAGGGTGTTAGTGTTGTTTGTTGTTAGTGGGTTAGGGTTTTTTGTTCTTTGGTTAGGATTGTTTGTTGTTAGGGGGTTAGTGTTGTTTGTTGTTAGGGGTTTAGGGTTGTTTCTTGTTGGGGTTTAGTGGTTTTTGTTGTTAGGGTGTTAGTGTTTATTGTGGTTAGGGGGTTAGTGTTGTTGGTTGTTCGGGGGTTAGGATTGTTTGTTGTTAGGGGGTTAGGGTTGTTTGTTGTTTGGGGGTTAGGGTTGTTTGTTGTTACGGGGTTAGGGTAGTTTCTTGTTAGGGATTTAGTGTTGTTTGTTGTTAGGGGGTTAGTGTTTGTTGTTAGGGGTTTCGGGTTGTTTCTTGTTGGGGTTTAGTGGTTTTTGTTGTTAGGGGGTTAGTGTTGTTTGTTGTTAGGGTGTTAGTGTTTTGTGTTGTTAGGGGGTTAGTGTTGTTTGATGTTAGGGGTTTAGGGTTGTTTGTTGTTAGGGGGTTAGTGTTGTTTGTTGTTAGGGTGTTGGGGTTGTTTTTTGTTAGTGGTTTAGGGTAGTTTGTTGTTAGTGGGTTAGTGTTTTTGGTTTTTAGGTGTTAGGGTTGTTTGTTGTTTGGTGGTTAGTGTTTGTTGTTAGGGGGTTAGGGTTGTTTGTTGTTAGGGTGTTAGTGTTCTTTGATGTTAGGGGTTTAGGGTTGTTTGTTGTTAGGGGGTTAGTGTTGTTCATTGTTAGGGGGTTGGGGTTGTTTCTTGTTACGGGGTTAGTGTTGTTTGTTGTTAAGGGGTTAGGGTAGTTTCTTGTTCGGGGTTTAGTGTTGTTTTTTGTTAGGGGATTAGTGTTTGTTGTTAGGGGTTTAGGGTTGTTTGTTGTTAGGGTGTTAGTGTTGTTTGTTGTTAGGGAGTTAGGGTTGTTTGTTGTTAGGGTGTTAGTGTTGTTTGTTGTTAGTGGGTTAGGGTTTTTTGTTGTTTGGTTAGGGTTGTTTTTTGTTAGGGGGTTAGTGTTGTTTGTTGTTAGGGGTTTAGGGTTGTTTCTTGTTGGGGTTTAGTGGTTTTTGTTGTTCGGGTGTTAGTGTTTATTGTGGTTAGGGGGTTAGTGTTGTTTTGTTGTTCGGGGTGTTAGGATTGTTTGTTGTTAAGGGGTTAGGGTTGTTTGTTGTTTGGGGGTTAGGGTTGTTTGTTGTTTGGGGGTTAGGGTTGTTTGTTGTTATGGGTTAGTGTTGTTTGTTGTTACGGGGTTAGGGTAGTTTCTTGTTAGGGGTTCAGTGTTGTTTGTTGTTAGGGGGTTAGTGTTTGTTGTTAGGGGTTTAGGGTTGTTTCTTGTTGGGGTTTAGTTGTTTTTGTTGTTAGGGTGTTAGTGTTGTTTGTTGTTAGGGTGTTAGTGTTTTGTGTCGTTAGGGGGTTAGTGTTGTTTGATGTTAGGGGTTACGGGTTGTTTGTTGTTAGGGGGTTAGTGTTGTTTGTTGTTAGGGTGTTAGGGTTGTTTGTTGTTAGTGGGTTAGGGTTGTTTGTTGTTAGTGGGTTAGTTTTTTTGGTTTTTAGGGGTTAGTGTTGTTTGTTGTTTGGGGGTTAGTGTTTGTTGTTAGGGGGTTAAGGTTGTTTGTTGTTAGGGTGTTAGTGTTCTTTGATGTTAGGGGTTTAGGGTTGTTTGTTGTTAGGGGGTTAGTGTTGTTTGTTGTTAGGGGGTTAGGGTTGTTTGTTGTTAGTTTGTTAGTGTTGTTTGTTGTTAGGGGGTTAGGGTTGTTTGTTGTTAGGGTGTTAGTGTTGTTTGTTGTTAGGGGGTTAGGGTTTTTTGTTGTTTGGTTAGGGTTGTTTGTTGTTAGGGGGTTAGTGTTGTTTGTTTTTAGGGGTTTAGGGTTGTTTCTTGTTGGGGTTTAGTGGTTTTTGTTGTTAGGGTGTTAGTGTCGTTTGTTGTTAGGGTGTTAGTGTTTTGTGATGTTAGGGGGTTAGTGTTGTTTGATGTTAGGGTTTTAGGGTTGTTTGTTGTTAGGGTGTTAGTGTTGTTTGTTGTTAGGGGGTTAGGGTTGTTTGTTGTTTGGGGGTTAGGGTTGTTTGTTGTTACGGGGTTAGTGTTGTTTGTTGTTACGGGGTTAGGGTAGTTTCTTGTTAGGGGTTTAGTGTTGTTTGTTGTTAGGGGGTTAGTGTTTGTTGTTAGGGCTTTCGGGTTGTTTCTTGTTGGGGTTTAGTGGTTTTTGTTGTTAGGGTGTTAGTGTTGTTTGTTGTTAGGGTGTTAGTGTTTTGTGTTGTTAGGGGGTTAGTGTTGTTTGATTTTAGGGGTTTAGGGTTGTTTGTTGTTAGGGGGTTAGTGTTGTTTGTTGTTAGGGGGGTAGTGTTTTTTGTTGTTAGGGGTTTAGGGTTGTTTCTTGTTGGGCTTTAGTGGTTTTTGTTGTTACGGTGTTAGTGTTTATTGTGGTTAGGGGGTTAGGGTTGTTGGTTGTTCGGGGGTTAGTGTTGTTTCTTGTTAGGGGTTTAGGGTTGTTTCTTGTTGGGGTTTAGTGGTTTTTGTTGTTAGGGTGTTAGTGTTGTTTGTTGTTAGGGTGTTAGTGTTTTGTGTTGTTAGGGGGTTAGTGTTGTTTGATGTTAGCGGTTTAGGGTTGTTTGTTGTTAGGGGGTTAGTGTTGTTTGTTGTTAGGGTGTTAGGGTTGTTTTTTGTTAGTGGGTTAGGGTAGTTTGTTGTTAGTGGGTTAGTGTTTTTGGTTTTTATGGGTTAGGGTTGTTTGTTGTTTGGGGGTTAGTGTTTGTTGTTTGGGGGTTACGGTTGTTTGTTGTTAGGGTGTTAGTGTTCTTTGATGTTAGGGGGTTAGTGTTCTTTGATGTTAGGGGTTTAGGGTTGTTTGTTGTTAGGGGGTTAGTGGTGTTCGTTGTTAGGGGGTTAGGGTTATTTCTTGTTACGGGGTTAGTGTTGTTTGTTGTTATGGGGTTAGGGTAGTTTCTTGTTCGGGGTTTAGTGTTGTTTTTTATTAGTGGGTTAGTGTTTGTTGTTAGGGGTTTAGGGTTGTTTGTTGTTAGGGTGTTAGTGTTGTTTGTTGTTACTGGGTTAGGGTTTTTTGTTGTTTGGTTAGGGTTGTTTTTTGTTAGGGGGTTAGTGTTGTTTGTTGTTAGGGTGTTAGTGTTTTGTGTTGTTAGGGGGTTAGTGTTGTTTGATGTTAGGGGTTTAGGGTTGTTTGTTGTTAGGGGGTTAGTGTTGTTTGTTGTTAGGGTGTTGGGGTTGTTTTTTGTTAGTGGTTTAGGGTAGTTTGTTGTTAGTGGGTTAGTGTTTTTGGTTTTTAGGGGTTAGGGTTTTTTGTTGTTTGGGGGTTAGTGTTTGTTGTTAGGGGTTTAGGGTTGTTTGTTGTTACGGTGTTAGTGTTCTTTGATGTTAGGGGTTTAGGGTTGTTTGTTGTTAGGGGGTTAGTGTTGTTCGTTGTTAGGGGGTTGGGGTTGTTTCTTGTTACAGGGTTAGTGTTGTTTGTTGTTAAGGGGTTAGGGTAGTTTCTTGTTCGGGGTTTAGTGTTGTTTTTTGTTAGGGGATTAGTGTTTGTTGTTAGGGGTTTAGGGTTGTTTGTTGTTAGGGTGTTAGTGTTGTTTGTTGTTAGGGAGTTAGGGTTGTTTGTTGTTAGGGTGTTAGTGTTGTTTGTTGTTAGTGGGTTAGGGTTTTTTGTTGTTTGGTTAGGGTTGTTTTTTGTTAGGGGGTTAGTGTTGTTTCTTGTTAGGGGTTTAGGGTTGTTTCTTGTTGGGGTTTAGTGGTTTTTGTTGTTCGGGTGTTAGTGTTTATTGTGGTTAGGGGGTTAGTGTTGTTTTGTTGTTCCGGGTGTTAGGATTGTTTGTTGTTAAGGGGTTAGGGTTGTTTGTTGTTTGTGGGTTAGGTTTGTTTGTTGTTTGGGGGTTAGGGTTGTTTGTTGTTATGGGTTAGTGTTGTTTGTTGTTACGGGGTTAGGGTAGTTTCTTGTTAGGGGTTCAGTGTTGTTTGTTGTTAGGGGGTTAGTGTTTGTTGTTAGGGGTTTAGGGTTGTTTCTTGTTGGGGTTTAGGGGTTTTTGTTGTTAGGGTGTTAGTGTTTTTGTTGTTAGGGTGTTAGTGTTTTGTGTCGTTAGGGGGTTAGTGTTGTTTGATGTTAGGGGTTAAGGGTTGTTTGTTGTTAGGGGGTTAGTGTTGTTTGTTGTTAGGGTGTTAGGGTTGTTTGTTGTTAGCGGGTTAGGGTTGTTTGTTGTTAGTGGGTTAGTATTTTTGGTTTTTAGGGGTTAGGGTTGTTTGTTGTTTGGGGGTTAGTGTTTGTTGTTAGGGGGTTAGGGTTGTTTGCTGTTAGGGTGTTAATGTTCTTTGATGTTAGGTGTTTAGGGTTGTTTGTTGTTAGGGGGTTAGTGTTGTTTGTTGTTAGGGGGTTAGGGTTGTTTGTTGTTAGGGTGTTAGTGTTGTTTGTTGTTAGGGGGTTAGGGTTGTTTGTTGTTAGGGTGTTAGTGTTGTTTGTTGTTAGTGGGTTAGGGTTTTTTGTTGTTTGGTTAGGGTTGTTTGTTGTTAGGGGGTTAGTGTTGTTTGTTCTTAGGGGTTTAGGGTTGTTTGTTGTTAGGGGGTTAGTTTTGTTTGTTGTTAGGGTGTTAGGGTTGTTTGTTGTTAGTGGTTTAGGGTTGATTGTTGTTAGTGGGTTAGTGTTTTTGGTTTTTAGGGGTTAGGGTTGTTTGTTGTTTGGGGGTTAGTGTTTGTTGTTAGGGGGTTAGGGGTGTTTGTTGTTAGGGTGTTAGTGTTCTTTGATGTTAGGGGTTTAGGGTTGTTTGTTGTTAGGGGGTTAGTGTTGTTTGTTGTTAGGGGGTTAGGGTTGTTTGTTGTTAGGGTGTTAGTGTTGTTTGTTGCTAGGGGGTTAGGGTTGTTTGTTTTTAGGGTGTTAGTGTTGTTTGTTGTTAGTGGGTTAGGGTTTTTTGTTGTTTGGTTAGGATTGTTTGTTGTTAGGGGGTTAGTGTTGTTTGTTGTTAGGGGGGTAGTGTTGTTTGTTGTTAGGGGTTTAGGGTTGTTTCTTGTTGGGGTTTAGTGGTTTTTGTTGTTACGGTGTTAGTGTTTATTGTGGTTAGGGGGTTAGGGTTGTTTGTTGTTCGGGGGTTAGTGTTGTTTCTTGTTAGGGGTTTAGGGTTGTTTCTTGTTGGGGTTTAGTGGTTTTTGTTGTTAGGGTGTTAGTGTTGTTTGTTGTTAGGGTGTTAGTGTTTTGTGTTGTTAGGGGGTTAGTGTTGTTTGATGTTAGCGGTTTAGGGTTGTTTGTTGTTAGGGGGTTAGTGTTGTTTGTTGTTAGGGTGTTAGGGTTGTTTTTTGTTAGTGGTTTAGGGCAGTTTGTTGTTAGTGGGTTAGTGTTTTTGGTTTTTAGGGGTTAGGGTTGTTTGTTGTTAGGGTGTAGGTGTTCTTTGATGTTAGGGGTTTAGGGTTGTTTGTTGTTAGGGGGTTAGTGTTGTTCGTTGTTATGGGGTTGGAGTTGTTCCTTTTTACGGGGTTAGTGTTGTTTGTTGTTAAGGGGTTAGGGTAGTTTCTTGTTCGGGGTTTAGTGTTGTTTTTTGTTAGGGGATTAGTGTTTGTTGTTAGGGGTATAGGGTTGTTTGTTGTTAGGGTGTTAGTGTTGTTTGTTGTTAGGGAGTTAGGGTTGTTTGTTGTTAGGGTGTTAGTGCTGTTTATTGTCAGTGGGTTAGGGTTTTTTGTTGTTTGGTTAGGGTTGTTTTTTGTTAGGGGGTTAGTGTTCTTTGTTGTTAGGGGTTTAGGGTTGTTTCTTGTTGGGGTTTAGTGGTTTTTGTTGTTAGGGTGTTAGTGTTTATTGTGGTTAGGGGGTTAGTGTTGTTTGGTTGTTCGGGGGGTTAGGATTGTTTGTTGTTAAGGGGTTAGGATTGTTTGTTGTTTGGGGGTTAGGGTTGTTTGTTGTTTGGGGGTTAGGGTTGTTTGTTGTTATGGGTTAGTGTTGTTTGTTGTTACGGGGTTAGGGTAGTTTCTTGTTAGGGGTTCAGTGTTGTTTGTTGTTAGGGGGTTAGTGTTTGTTGTTAGGGGTTTCGGGTTGTTTCTTGTTGGGGTTTAGTTGTTTTTGTTGTTAGGGTGTTAGTGTTGTTTGTTGTTAGGGTGTTAGTGTTTTGTGTCGTTAGGGGGTTAGTGTTGTTTGATGTTAGGGGTTACGGGTTGTTTGTTGTTAGGGGGTTAGTGTTGTTTGTTGTTAGGGGTTTAGTGTTGTTTGTTGTTAGGGGTTTAGGGTTGTTTCTTGTTGGGGTTTAGTGGTTTTTGTTGTTAGAGTGTTAGTGTTTATTGTGGTTAGGGGGTTAGTGTTGTTGGTTGTTCGGGGGGTTAGGATTGTTTGTTGTTATGGGGTTAGGGTTGTTTGTTGTTTGGGGGTTAGGGTTGTTTGTTGTTACGGGTTAGTGTTGTTTGTTGTTATGGGGTTAGGGTAGTTTCTTGTTAGGTGTTCAGTGTTGTTTGTTGTTAGGGGGTTAGTGTTTGTTGTTAGGGGTTTAGGGTTGTTTCCGGTTGGGGTTTTAGTGTTGTTTGTTGTTAGGGTGTTAGTGTTTTGTGTCGTTAGGGGGTTAGTGTTGTTTGATGTTAGGGGTTAAGGGTTGTTTGTTGTTAGGGGGTTAGTGTTGTTTGTTGTTAGGGTGTTAGGGTTGTTTGTTGTTAGTGGGTTAGGGTTGTTTGTTGTTAGTGGGTTAGTTTTTTTGGTTTTTAGGGGTTAGGGTTGTTTGTTGTTTGGGGGTTAGTGTTTGTTGTTAGGGGGTTAGGGTTGTTTGTTGTTAGGGTGTTAATGTTCTTTGGTGTTAGGGGTTTAGGATTGTTTGTTGTTAGGGGGTTAGTGTTGTTTGTTGTTAGGGGGTTAGGTTTGTTTCTTGTTAGGGTGTTAGTGTTGTTTGTTGTTAGGGGGTTAGGGTTGTTTGTTGTCAGGGTGTTAGTGTTGTTTGTTGTTAGTGGGTTAGGGTTTTTTGTTGTTTGGTTAGGGTTGTTTGTTGTTAGGGGGTTAGTGTTGTTTGTTCTTAGGGGTTTAGCGTTGTTTCTTGTTGGGGTTTAGTGGTTTTTCTTGTTAGGGTGTTAGTGTTTATTGTGGTTAGGGGGTTAGTGTTGTTGGTTGTTCGGGGGTTTCGATTGTTTGTTGTTAGGGGGTTAGGGTTGTTTGTTTTTTGGGGGTTAGGGCTGTTTGTTCTTACGGGGTTAGTGTTGTTTCTTGTTAGGGGTTTAGGGTTGTTTCTTGTTGGGGTTTAGTGGTTTCTGTTGTTAGGGTGTTAGTGTTGTTTGTTGTTAGGGTGTTAGTGTTTTGTGTTGTTAGGGGGTTAGTGTTGTTTGATGTTAGGGGGTAAGGGTTGTTTGTTGTTAGGGGGTTAGTGTTGTTTGTTGTTAGGGTGTTAGGGTTGTTTGTCGTTAGTGGGTTAGGGTTGTTTGTTGTGAGTGGGTTAGTGTTTTTGGTTTTTAGGGGTTAGGGTTGTTTGTTGTTTGGGGGTTAGTGTTTGTTGTTAGGGGGTTAGGGTTGTTTGTTGTTAGGGTGTTAGTGTTCTTTGATGTTAGGGGTTTAGGGTTGTTTGTTGTTAGGGGGTTAGTGTTGTTTGTTGTTAGGTGGTTAGGGTTGTTTGTTGTTAGGGTGTTAGTGTTGTTTGTTGTTAGGGGGTTAGGGTTGTTTGTTGTTAGGGTGTTAGTGTTGTTTGTGGTTAGTGGGTTAGGGTTTTTTGTTGTTTGGTTAGGATTGTTTGTTGTTAGGGGGTTAGTGTTGTTTGTTGTTAGGGGTTTAGGGTTGTTTCTTGTTGGGGTTTAGTGGTTTTTGTTGTTAGGGTGTTAGTGTTTATTGTGGTTAGGGGGTTAGTGTTGTTGGTTGTTCGGGGGTTAGGATTGTTTGTTGTTAGGGGGTTAGGGTTGTTTGTTGTTTGGGGGTTAGGGCTGTTTGTTGTTACGGGGTTAGTGTTGTTTGTTGTTACGGGGTTAGGGTAGTTTCTTGTTAGGGATTTAGTGTTGTTTGTTGTTAGGGGGTTAGTGTTTGTTGTTAGGGGTTTCGGGTTGTTTCTTGTTGGGGTTTAGTGGTTTTTGTTGTTAGGGGGTTAGTGTTGTTTGATGTTAGGGGTTTAGGGTTGTTTGTTGTTAGGGGGTTAGTGTTGTTTGTTGTTAGGGGGGTAGTGTTGTTTGTTGTTAGGGGTTTAGGGTTGTTTCTTGTTGGGCTTTAGTGGTTTTTGTTGTTACGGTGTTAGTGTTTATTGTGGTTAGGGGGTTAGGGTTGTTGGTTGTTCGGGGGTTAGTGTTTGTTGTTAGGGGTTTAGGGTTGTTTCTTGTTGGGGTTTAGGGGTTTTTGTTGTTAGGGTGTTAGTGTTGTTTGTTGTTAGGGTTTTGTGTTGTTAGGGGGTTAGTGTTGTTTGATGTTAGGGGGTAAGGGTTGTTTGTTGTTAGGGGGTTAGTGTTGTTTGTTGTTAGGGTGTTAGGGTTGCTTGTTGTTAGTGGGTTAGGGTTGTTTGTTGTTAGTGGGTTAGTTTTTTTGGTTTTTAGGTGTTAGGTTTGTTTGTTGTTTGGGGGTTAGTGTTTGTTGTTAGGGGGTTAGGGTTGTTTGTTGTTAGGGTGATAGTGTTCTTTGATGTTAGGGGTTTAGGGTTGTTTGTTGTTAGGGGGTTAGCGTTGTTTGTTGTTAGGGGGTTAGGGTTGTTTGTTGTTAGGGTGTTAGTGTTGTTTGTTGTTAGGGGGTTAGGGTTGTTTGTTGTTAGGGTGTTAGTGTTGTTTGTTGTTAGTGGGTTAGGGTTTTTTGTTGTTTGGTTAGGGTTGTTTGTTGTTAGGGGGTTAGTGTTGTTTGTTCTTAGGGGTTTAGCGTTGTTTCTTGTTGGGGTTTAGTGGTTTTTCTTGTTAGGGTGTTAGTGTTTATTGTGGTTAGGGGGTTAGTGTTGTTGGTTGTTCGGGGGTTTCGATTGTTTGTTGTTAGGGGGTTAGGGTTGTTTGTTGTTAGGGTGTTAGTGTTGTTTGTTGTTAGGGAGTTAGGGTTGTTTGTTGTTAGGGTGTTAGTGTTGTTTGTTGTTAGGGAGTTAGGGTTGTTTGTTGTTAGGGTGTTAGTGTTGTTTGTTGTTAGTGGGTTAGGGTTTTTTGTTGTTTGGTTAGGGTTGTTTTTTGTTAGGGGGTTAGTGTTGTTTGTTGTTAGGGGTTTAGGGTTGTTTCTTGTTGGGGTTTAGTGGTTTTTGTTGTTCGGGTGTTAGTGTTTATTGTGGTTAGGGGGTTAGTGTTGTTTTGTTGTTCGGGGTGTTAGGATTGTTTGTTGTTAAGGGGTTAGGGTTGTTTGTTGTTTGGGGGTTAGGGTTGTTTGTTGTTTGGGGGTTAGGGTTGTTTGTTGTTATGGGTTAGTGTTGTTTGTTGTTACGGGGTTAGGGTAGTTTCTTGTTAGGGGTTCAGTGTTGTTTGTTGTTAGGGGGTTAGTGTTTGTTGTTAGGGGTTTAGGGTTGTTTCTTGTTGGGGTTTAGTTGTTTTTGTTGTTAGGGTGTTAGTGTTGTTTGTTGTTAGGGTGTTAGTGTTTTGTGTCGTTAGGGGGTTAGTGTTGTTTGATGTTAGGGGTTACGGGTTGTTTGTTGTTAGGGGGTTAGTGTTGTTTGTTTTTAGGGTGTTAGGGTTGTTTGTTGTTAGTGGGTTAGGGTTGTTTGTTGTTAGTGGGTTAGTTTTTTTGGTTTTTAGGGGTTAGTGTTGTTTGTTGTTTGGGGGTTAGTGTTTGTTGTTAGGGGGTTAAGGTTGTTTGTTGTTAGGGTGTTAGTGTTCTTTGATGTTAGGGGTTTAGGGTTGTTTGTTGTTAGGGGGTTAGTGTTGTTTGTTGTTAGGGGGTTAGGGTTGTTTGTTGTTAGTTTGTTAGTGTTGTTTGTTGTTAGGGGGTTAGGGTTGTTTGTTGTTAGGGTGTTAGTGTTGTTTGTTGTTAGGGGGTTAGGGTTTTTTGTTGTTTGGTTAGGGTTGTTTGTTGTTAGGGGGTTAGTGTTGTTTGTTGTTAGGGGTTTAGGGTTGTTTCTTGTTGGGGTTTAGTGGTTTTTGTTGTTAGGGTGTTAGTGTCGTTTGTTGTTAGGGTGTTAGTGTTTTGTGATGTTAGGGGGTTAGTGTTGTTTGATGTTAGGGTTTTAGGGTTGTTTGTTGTTAGGGTGTTAGTGTTGTTTGTTGTTAGGGGGTTAGGGTTGTTTGTTGTTTGGGGGTTAGGGTTGTTTGTTGTTACGGGGTTAGTGTTGTTTGTTGTTACGGGGTTAGGGTAGTTTCTTGTTAGGGGTTTAGTGTTGTTTGTTGTTAGGGGGTTAGTGTTTGTTGTTAGGGCTTTCGGGTTGTTTCTTGTTGGGGTTTAGTGGTTTTTGTTGTTAGGGTGTTAGTGTTGTTTGTTGTTAGGGTGTTAGTGTTTTGTGTTGTTAGGGGGTTAGTGTTGTTTGATTTTAGGGGTTTAGGGTTGTTTGTTGTTAGGGGGTTAGTGTTGTTTGTTGTTAGGGGGGTAGTGTTTTTTGTTGTTAGGGGTTTAGGGTTGTTTCTTGTTGGGCTTTAGTGGTTTTTGTTGTTACGGTGTTAGTGTTTATTGTGGTTAGGGGGTTAGGGTTGTTGGTTGTTCGGGGGTTAGTGTTGTTTCTTGTTAGGGGTTTAGGGTTGTTTCTTGTTGGGGTTTAGTGGTTTTTGTTGTTAGGGTGTTAGTGTTGTTTGTTGTTAGGGTGTTAGTGTTTTGTGTTGTTAGGGGGTTAGTGTTGTTTGATGTTAGCGGTTTAGGGTTGTTTGTTGTTAGGGGGTTAGTGTTGTTTGTTGTTAGGGTGTTAGGGTTGTTTTTTGTTAGTGGTTTAGGGTAGTTTGTTGTTAGTGGGTTAGTGTTTTTGGTTTTTAGGGGTTAGGGTTGTTTGTTGTTAGGGTGTTAGTGTTCTTTGATGTTAGGGGTTTAGGGTTGTTTGTTGTTAGGGGGTTAGTGTTGTTCGTTGTTAGGGGGTTGGGGTTGTTTCTTTTTACGGGGTTAGTGTTGTTTGTTGTTAAGGGGTTAGGGTAGTTTCTTGTTCGGGGTTTAGTGTTGTTTTTTGTTAGGGGATTAGTGTTTGTTGTTAGGGGTTTAGGGTTGTTTGTTGTTAGGGTGTTAGTGTTGTTTGTTGTTAGGGAGTTAGGGTTGTTTGTTGTTAGGGTGTTAGTGTTGTTTGTTGTCAGTGGGTTAGGGTTTTTTGTTGTTTGGTTAGGGTTGTTTTTTGTTAGGGGGTTAGTGTTGTTTGTTGTTAGGGGTTTAGGGTTCTTTCTTGTTGGGGTTTAGTGGTTTTTGTTGTTAGGGTGTTAGTGTTTATTGTGGTTAGGGGGTTAGTGTTGTTTGGTTGTTCGGGGGGTTAGGATTGTTTGTTGTTAAGGGGTTAGGGTTGTTTGTTGTTTGGGGGTTAGGGTTGTTTGTTGTTTGGGGGTTAGGGTGGTTTGTTGTTATGGGTTAGTGTTGTTTGTTGTTACGGGGTTAGGGTAGTTTCTTGTTAGGGGTTCAGTGTTGTTTGTTGTTAGGGGGTTAGTGTTTGTTGTTAGGGGTTTAGGGGTGTTTCTTGTTGGGGTTTAGTTGTTTTTGTTGTTAGGGTGTTAGTGTTGTTTGTTGTTAGGGTTTTAGTGTTTTGTGTCGTTAGGGGGTTAGTGTTGTTTGATGTTAGGGGTTACGGGTTGTTTGTTGTTAGGGGGTTAGTGTTGTTTGTTGTTAGGGTGTTAGGGTTGTTTGTTGTTAGTGGGTTAGTTTTTTTGGTTTTTAGGGGTTAGGGTTGTTTGTTGTTTGGGGGTCAGTGTTTGTTTTTAGGGGGTTAGGGTTGTTTGTTGTTAGGGTGTTAATGTTCTTTGATGTTAGGGGTTTAGGGTTGTTTGTTGTTAGGGGGTTAGTGTTGTTTGTTGTTAGGGGGTTAGGTTTGTTTGTTGTTAGGGTGTTAGTGTTGTTTGTTGTTAGGGGATTAGGGTTGTTTGTTGTTAGGGTGTTAGTGTTGTTTGTTGTTAGTGGGTTAGGGATTTTTGTTGTTTGGTTAGGGTTGTTTGTTGTTAGGGGGTTAGTGTTGTTTGTTCTTAGGGGTTTAGCGTTGTTTCTTGTTGGGGTTTAGTGGTTTTTCTTGTTAGGGTGTTAGTGTTTATTGTGGTTAGGGGGTTAGTGTTGTTGTTTGTTCGGGGGTTAGGATTGTTTGTTGTTAGGGGGTTAGGGTTGTTTGTTGTTTCGGGGTTAGGGCTGTTTGTTCTTACGGGGTTAGTGTTGTTTGTTGTTAGGGGTTTAGGGTTGTTTCTTGTTGGGGTTTAGTGGTTTCTGTTGTTAGGGTGTTAGTGTTGTTTGTTGTTAGGGTGTTAGTGTTTTGTGTTGTTAGTGGGTTAGTGTTGTTTGATGTTAGGGGGTAAGGGTTGTTTGTTGTTAGGGGGTTAGTGTTGTTTGTTGTTAGGGTGTTAGGGTTGTTTGTTGTTAGTGGGTTAGGGTTTTTTGTTGTTTGGTTAGGGTTGTTTGTTGTTAGGGGGTTAGTGTTGTTTGTTGTTAGGGGTTTAGGGTTGTTTGTTGTTAGGGTGTTAGTGTTGTTTGTTGTTAGGGAGTTAGGGTTGTTTGTTGTTAGGGTGTTAGTGTTGTTTGTTGTTAGTGGGTTAGGGTTTTTTGTTGTTTGGTTAGGGTTGTTTTTTGTTAGGGGGTTAGTGTTGTTTGTTGTTAGGGGTTTAGGGTTATTTCTTGTTGGGGTTTAGTGGTTTTTGTTGTTAGGGTGTTAGTGTTTATTGTGGTTAGGGGGTTAGTGTTGTTTGGTTGTTCGGGGGGTTAGGATTGTTTGTTGTTAAGGGGTTAGGGTTGTTTGTTGTTTGGGGGTTAGGGTTGTTTGTTGTTTGGGGGTTAGGGTTGTTTGTTGTTATGGGTTAGTGTTGTTTGTTGTTACGGGGTTAGGGTAGTTTCTTGTTAGGGGTTCAGTGTTGTTTGTTGTTAGGGGGTTAGTGTTTGTTGTTAGGGGTTTCGGGTTGTTTCTTGTTGGGGTTTAGTTGTTTTTGTTGTTAGGGTGTTAGTGTTGTTTGTTGTTAGGGTGTTAGTGTTTTGTGTCGTTAGGGGGTTAGTGTTGTTTGATGTTAGGGGTTACGGGTTGTTTGTTGTTAGGGGGTTAGTGTTGTTTGTTGTTAGGGGTTTAGTGTTGTTTGTTGTTAGGGGTTTAGGGTTGTTTCTTGTTGGGGTTTAGTGGTTTTTGTTGTTAGAGTGTTAGTGTTTATTGTGGTTAGGGGGTTAGTGTTGTTGGTTGTTCGGGGGGTTAGGATTGTTTGTTGTTATGGGGTTAGGGTTGTTTGTTGTTTGGGGGTTAGGGTTGTTTGTTGTTACGGGTTAGTGTTGTTTGTTGTTATGGGGTTAGGGTAGTTTCTTGTTAGGTGTTCAGTGTTGTTTGTTGTTAGGGGGTTAGTGTTTGTTGTTAGGGGTTTAGGGTTGTTTCCGGTTGGGGTGTTAGTGTTGTTTGTTGTTAGGGTGTTAGTGTTTTGTGTCGTTAGGGGGTTAGTGTTGTTTGATGTTAGGGGTTAAGGGTTGTTTGTTGTTAGTGGGTTAGTGTTGTTTGTTGTTAGGGTGTTAGGGTTGTTTGTTGTTAGTGGGTTAGGGTTGTTTGTTGTTAGTGGGTTAGTTTTTTTGGTTTTTAGGGGTTAGGGTTGTTTGTTGTTTGGGGGTTAGTGTTTGTTGTTAGGGTGTTAGGGTTGTTTGTTGTTAGGGTGTTAGTGTTCTTTGATGTTAGGGGTTTAGGGTTGTTTGTTGTTAGGGGGTTAGTGTTGTTTGTTGTTAGGGGGTTAGTGTTGTTTGTTGTTAGGGTGTTAGTGTTGTTTGTTGTTAGGGGGTTAGGGTTGTTTGTTGTTAGGGTGTTAGTGTTGTTTGTTGTTAGTGGGTTAGGGTTTTTTGTTGTTTGGTTAGGGTTGTTTGTTGTTAGGGGGTTAGTGTTGTTTGTTCTTAGGGGTTTAGGGTTGTTTCTTGTTGGGGTTTAGTGGATTTTGTTGTTAGGGTGTTAGTGTTGTTTGTTGTTAGGGTGTTAGTGTTTTGTGATGTTAGGGGGTTAGTGTTGTTTGATGTTAGGGGTTTAGGGTTGTTTGTTGTTAAGGGGTTAGTGTTGTTTGTTGTTAGGGTGTTAGGGTTGTTTGTTGTTAGTGGGTTAGGGTTGTTTGTTAGTGGGTTAGTGTTTTTGGTTTTTAAGGGTTAGGGTTGTTTGTTGTTTGGGGGTTAGTGTTTGTTGTTAGGGGGTTAGGGTTGTTTGTTGTTAGGGTGTTAGTGTTCTTTGATGTTAGGGGTTTAGGGTTGTTTGTTGTTAGGGGGTTAGTGTTGTTTGTTGTTAGGGGGTTAGGGTTGTTTGCTGTTAGGGGGTTAGTGTTGTTTGTTGTTAGGGGGTTAGGGTTGTTTCTTGTTAGGGTGTTAGTGTTGTTTGTTGTTAGTGGGTTAGGGTTTTTTGTTGTTTGGTTAGGATTGTTTGTTGTTAGGGGGTTAGTGTTGTTTGTTGTTAGGGGGTTAGTGTTGTTTGTTGTTAGGTGTTTAGGGTTGTTTCTTGTTGGGGTTTAGTGGTTTTTGTTGTTAGGGTGTTAGTCTTTATTGTGGTTAGGGGGTTAGTGTTGTTGGTTGTTCGGGGGTTAGGATTGTTTGTTGTTGGGGGTTAGGGTTGGTTGTTGTTTGGGGGTTAGGGCTGTTTGTTGTTACGGGGTTAGTGTTGTTTGTTGTTATGGGGTTAGGGTAGTTTCTTGTTAGGGGTTTAGTGTTGTTTGTTGTTAGGGGGTTAGTGTTCATTTTTAGGGGTTTCGGGTTGCTTCTTGTTGGGGTTTAGTGGTTTTTGTTGTTAGGGTGTTAGTGTTGTTTGTTGTTAGGGTGTTAGTGTTTTGTGTTGTTAGGGTGTTAGGGTTGTTTGTTGTTAGTGGTTTAGGGTAGTTTGTTGTTAGTGGGTTAGTGTTTTTGGTTTTTATGGGTTAGGGTTGTTTGTTGTTTGGGGGTTAGTGTTTGTTGTTTGGGGGTTACGGTTGTTTGTTGTTAGGGTGTTAGTGTTCTTTGATGTTAGGGGGTTAGTGTTCTTTGATGTTAGGGGTTTAGGGTTGTTTGTTGTTAGGGGGTTAGTGGTGTTCGTTGTTAGGGGGTTAGGGTTGTTTCTTGTTACGGGGTTAGTGTTGTTTGTTGTTACGGGGTTAGGGTAGTTTCTTGTTCGGGGTTTAGTGTTGTTTTTTATTAGTGGGTTAGTGTTTGTTGTTAGGGGTTTAGGGTTGTTTGTTGTTAGGGTGTTAGTGTTGTTTGTTGTTACTGGGTTAGGGTTTTTTGTTGTTTGGTTAGGGTTGTTTTTTGTTAGGGGGTTAGTGTTGTTTGTTGTTAGGGTGTTAGTGTTTTGTGTTGTTAGGGGGTTAGTGTTGTTTGATGTTAGGGGTTTAGGGTTGTTTGTTGTTAGGGGGTTAGTGTTGTTTGTTGTTAGGGTGTTGGGGTTGTTTTTTGTTAGTGGTTTAGGGTAGTTTGTTGTTAGTGGGTTAGTGTTTTTGGTTTTTAGGGGTTAGGGTTTTTTGTTGTTTGGGGGTTAGTGTTTGTTGTTAGGGGTTTAGGGTTGTTTGTTGTTACGGTGTTAGTGTTCTTTGATGTTAGGGGTTTAGGGTTGTTTGTTGTTAGGGGGTTAGTGTTGTTCGTTGTTAGGGGGTTGGGGTTGTTTCTTGTTACAGGGTTAGTGTTGTTTGTTGTTAAGGGGTTAGGGTAGTTTCTTGTTCGGGGTTTAGTGTTGTTTTTTGTTAGGGGATTAGTGTTTGTTGTTAGGGGTTTAGGGTTGTTTGTTGTTAGGGTGTTAGTGTTGTTTGTTGTTAGGGAGTTAGGGTTGTTTGTTGTTAGGGTGTTAGTGTTGTTTGTTGTTAGTGGGTTAGGGTTTTTTGTTGTTTGGTTAGGGTTGTTTTTTGTTAGGGGGTTAGTGTTGTTTCTTGTTAGGGGTTTAGGGTTGTTTCTTGTTGGGGTTTAGTGGTTTTTGTTGTTCGGGTGTTAGTGTTTATTGTGGTTAGGGGATTAGTGTTGTTTTGTTGTTCCGGGTGTTAGGATTGTTTGTTGTTAAGGGGTTAGGGTTGTTTGTTGTTTGTGGGTTAGGTTTGTTTGTTGTTTGGGGGTTAGGGTTGTTTGTTGTTATGGGTTAGTGTTGTTTGTTGTTACGGGGTTAGGGTAGTTTCTTGTTAGGGGTTCAGTGTTGTTTGTTGTTAGGGGGTTAGTGTTTGTTGTTAGGGGTTTAGGGTTGTTTCTTGTTGGGGTTTAGGGGTTTTTGTTGTTAGGGTGTTAGTGTTTTTGTTGTTAGGGTGTTAGTGTTTTGTGTCGTTAGGGGGTTAGTGTTGTTTGATGTTAGGGGTTAAGGGTTGTTTGTTGTTAGTGGGTTAGTATTTTTGGTTTTTAGGGGTTAGGGTTGTTTGTTGTTTGGGGGTTAGTGTTTGTTGTTAGGGGGTTAGGGTTGTTTGTTGTTAGGGTGTTAATGTTCTTTGATGTTAGGTGTTTAGGGTTGTTTGTTGTTAGGGGGTTAGTGTTGTTTGTTGTTAGGGGGTTAGGGTTGTTTGTTGTTAGGGTGTTAGTGTTGTTTGTTGTTAGGGGGTTAGGGTTGTTTGTTGTTAGGGGGTTAGTGTTGTTTGTTGTTAGTGGGTTAGGGTTTTTTGTTGTTTGGTTAGGGTTGTTTGTTGTTAGGGGGTTAGTGTTGTTTGTTCTTAGGGGTTTAGGGTTGTTTGTTGTTAGGGGGTTAGTTTTGTTTGTTGTTAGGGTGTTAGGGTTGTTTGTTGTTAGTGGTTTAGGGTTGATTGTTGTTATTGGGTTAGTGTTTTTGGTTTTTAGGGGTTAGGTTTGTTTGTTGTTTGGGGGTTAGTGTTTGTTGTTAGGGGGTTAGGGTTGTTTGTTGTTAGGGTGTTAGTGTTCTTTGATGTTAGGGGTTTAGGGTTGTTTGTTGTTAGGGGGTTAGTGTTGTTTGTTGTTAGGGGGTTAGGGTTGTTTGTTGTTAGGGTGTTAGTGTTGTTTGTTGCTAGGGGGTTAGGGTTGTTTGTTTTTAGGGTGTTAGTGTTGTTTGTTGTTAGTGGGTTAGGGTTTTTTGTTGTTTGGTTAGGATTGTTTGTTGTTAGGGGGTTAGTGTTGTTTGTTGTTAGGGGGGTAGTGTTGTTTGTTGTTAGGGGTTTAGGGTTGTTTCTTGTTGGGGTTTAGTGGTTTTTGTTGTTACGGTGTTAGTGTTTATTGTGGTTAGGGGGTTAGGGTTGTTTGTTGTTCGGGGGTTAGTGTTGTTTCTTGTTAGGTGTTTAGGGTTGTTTCTTGTTGGGGTTTAGTGGTTTTTGTTGTTAGGGTGTTAGTGTTGTTTGTTGTTAGGGTGTTAGTGTTTTGTGTTGTTAGGGGGTTAGTGTTGTTTGATGTTAGCGGTTTAGGGTTGTTTGTTGTTAGGGGGTTAGTGTTGTTTGTTGTTAGGGTGTTAGGGTTGTTTTTTGTTAGTGGTTTAGGGCAGTTTGTTGTTAGTGGGTTAGTGTTTTTGGTTTTTAGGGGTTAGGGTTGTTTGTTGTTAGGGTGTAGGTGTTCTTTGATGTTAGGGGTTTAGGGTTGTTTGTTGTTAGGGGGTTAGTGTTGTTCGTTGTTATGGGGTTGGGGTTGTTTCTTTTTACGGGGTTAGTGTTGTTTGTTGTTAAGGGGTTAGGGTAGTTTCTTGTTCGGGGTTTAGTGTTGTTTTTTGTTAGGGGATTAGTGTTTGTTGTTAGGGGTTTAGGGTTGTTTGTTGTTAGGGTGTTAGTGTTGTTTGTTGTTAGGGAGTTAGGGTTGTTTGTTGTTAGGGTGTTAGTGCTGTTTATTGTCAGTGGGTTAGGGTTTTTTGTTGTTTGGTTAGGGTTGTTTTTTGTTAGGGGGTTAGTGTTCTTTGTTGTTAGGGGTTTAGGGTTGTTTCTTGTTGGGGTTTAGTGGTTTTTGTTGTTAGGGTGTTAGTGTTTATTGTGGTTAGGGGGTTAGTGTTGTTTGGTTGTTCGGGGGGTTAGGATTGTTTGTTGTTAAGGGGTTAGGATTGTTTGTTGTTTGGGGGTTAGGGTTGTTTGTTGTTTGGGGGTTAGGGTTGTTTGTTGTTATGGGTTAGTGTTGTTTGTTGTTACGGGGTTAGGGTTGTTTGTTGTTAGGGTGTTAGTGTTGTTTGTTGTTAGTGGGTTAGGGTTTTTTGTTGTTTGGTTAGGATTGTTTGTTGTTAGGGGGTTAGTGTTGTTTGTTGTTAGGGGTTTAGGGTTGTTTCTTGTTGGGGTTTAGTGGTTTTTGTTGTTAGGGTGTTAGTGTTTATTGTGGTTAGGGGGTTAGTGTTGTTGGTTGTTCGGGGGTTAGGATTGTTTGTTGTTAGGGGGTTAGGGTTGTTTGTTGTTTGGGGGTTAGGGCTGTTTGTTGTTACGGGGTTAGTGTTGTTTGTTGTTACGGGGTTAGGGTAGTTTCTTGTTAGGGATTTAGTGTTGTTTGTTGTTAGGGGGTTAGTGTTTGTTGTTAGGGGTTTCGGGTTGTTTCTTGTTGGGGTTTAGTGGTTTTTGTTGTTAGGGGGTTAGTGTTGTTTGATGTTAGGGGTTTAGGGTTGTTTGTTGTTAGGGGGTTAGTGTTGTTTGTTGTTAGGGGGGTAGTGTTGTTTGTTGTTAGGGGTTTAGGGTTGTTTCTTGTTGGGCTTTAGTGGTTTTTGTTGTTACGGTGTTAGTGTTTATTGTGGTTAGGGGGTTAGGGTTGTTGGTTGTTCGGGGGTTAGTGTTTGTTGTTAGGGGTTTAGGGTTGTTTCTTGTTGGGGTTTAGGGGTTTTTGTTGTTAGGGTGTTAGTGTTGTTTGTTGTTAGGGTTTTGTGTTGTTAGGGGGTTAGTGTTGTTTGATGTTAGGGGGTAAGGGTTGTTTGTTGTTAGGGGGTTAGTGTTGTTTGTTGTTAGGGTGTTAGGGTTGCTTGTTGTTAGTGGGTTAGGGTTGTTTGTTGTTAGTGGGTTAGTTTTTTTGGTTTTTAGGTGTTAGGTTTGTTTGTTGTTTGGGGGTTAGTGTTTGTTGTTAGGGGGTTAGGGTTGTTTGTTGTTAGGGTGATAGTGTTCTTTGATGTTAGGGGTTTAGGGTTGTTTGTTGTTAGGGGGTTAGCGTTGTTTGTTGTTAGGGGGTTAGGGTTGTTTGTTGTTAGGGTGTTAGTGTTGTTTGTTGATAGGGGGTTAGGGTTGTTTGTTGTTAGGGTGTTAGTGTTGTTTGTTGTTAGTGGGTTAGGGTTTTTTGTTGTTTGGTTAGGGTTGTTTGTTGTTAGGGGGTTAGTGTTCTTTGTTCTCAGGGGTTTAGGGTTGTTTCTTGTTGGGGTTTAGTGGTTTTTGTTGTTAGGGTGTTAGTGTTGTTTGTTGTTAGGGTGTTAGTGTTGTGTGTTTTTAGGGGGTTAGTGTTGTTTGATGTTAGGGGTTTAGGGTTGTTTGTTGTTAGGGGGTTAGTGTTGTTTGTTGTTAGGGTGTTAGGGTTGTTTGTTGTTAGTGGGTTAGGGTTCTTTGTTGTTAGTCCTTTAGTGTTTTTGGATTTTAGGGGTTAGGATTGTTTGTTTTTTGGGGGTTAGTGTTTGTTGTTAGGGGGTTAGGGTTGTTTGGTGTTCGGGTGTTAATGTTCTTTGATGTTAGGGGTTTAGGGTTGTTTGTTGTTAGGGGGTTAGGGTTGTTTGTTGTTAGGGGGTTACGGTTGTTTGTTGTTAGGGTGTTAGTGTTGTTTGTTGTTAGGGGGTTAGGGTTGTTGTTACTGTGTTAGTGTTTTTTGTTGTTAGTGGGTTAGGGTTTTTTGTTGTTTGGTTAGGATTGTTTGTTGTTAGGGGTTAGTTGTGTTTGTTGTTAGGGGTTTAGGGTTGTTTCTTGTTGGGGTTCAGTGGTTTTTGTTGTTAGGGTGTTAGTCTTTATTGTGGTTAGGGGGTTAGTGTTGTTGGTTGTTCGGGGGTTAGGATTGTATGTTGTTAGGGGGTTAGGGTTGTTTGTTGTTTGGGGGTTAGGGTTGTTTTTTGTTACGGGTTAGTGTTGTTTGTTGTTCCGGGGTTAGGGTAGATTCTTGTTAGGGGTTCAGTGTTGTTTGTTGTTAGGGGGTTAGTGTTTGTTGTTAGGGGTTTAGGGTTGTTTCTTGTTGGGGTTTAGTGGTTTTTGTTGTTAGGGTGTTAGTGTTTTTGTTGTTAGGGTGTTAGTGTTTTGTGTCGTTAGGGGGTTAGTGTTGTTTGATGTTAGGGGTTAAGGGTTGTTTGTTGTTAAGGGGTTAGTGTTGTTTGTTGTTAGGGTGTTAGGGTTGTTTGTTGTTAGTGGGTTAGGGTTGTTTGTTGTTAGTGGGTTAGTATTTTTGGTTTTTAGGGGTTAGGGTTGTTTGTTGTTTGGGGGTTAGTGTTTGTTGTTAGGGGGTTAGGGTTGTTTGTTGTTAGGGTGTTAATGTTCTTTGATGTTAGGTGTTTAGGGTTGTTTGTTGTTAGGGGATTAGTGTTGTTTGTTGTTAGGGGGTTAGGGTTGTTTGTTGTTAGGGTGTTAGTGTTGTTTGTTGTTAGGGGGTTAGGGTTGTTTGTTGTTAGGGTGTTAGTGTTGTTTGTTGTTAGTGGGTTAGGGTTTATTGTTGTTTGGTTAGGATTGTTTGTTGTTAGGGGGTTAGTGTTGTTTGTTCTTAGGGGTTTAGCGTTGTTTCTTGTTGGGGTTTAGTGGTTTTTGTTGTTAGGGTGTTAGTGTTTATTGTGATTAGGGGGTTAGTGTTGTTGGTTGTTCGGGGGTTAGGATTGTTTGTTGTTTTTAGGGAGTTAGGGTTGTTTGTTGTTTGGGGGTTAGGGTTGTTTGTTGTTACGGGGTTAGTGTTGTTTGTTGTTACGGGGTTAGGGTAGTTTCTTGTTAGGGGTTTAGTGTTGTTTGTTGTTAGGGGGTTAGTGTTTGTTGTTAGGGGTTTCGGGATGTTTCTTGTTGGGGTTTAGTGGTTTTTGTTGTTAGGGTGTTAGTGTTGTTTGTTGTTAGGGTGTTAGTGTTTTGTGTTGTTAGGGGGTTAGTGTTGTTTGATGTTAGGGGTAAGGGTTGTTTGTTGTTACGGGGTTAGTGTTGTTTGTTGTTAGGGTGTTAGGGTTGTTTGTTGTTAGTGGGTTAGGGTTGTTTGTTGTTAGTGCGTTAGTTTTTTTGGTTTTTAGGGGTTAGGGTTGTTTGTTGTTTGGGGCATAGTGTTTGTTGTTAGGGGGTTAGGGTTGTTTGTTGTTAGGGTGTTAGTGTTGTTTGTTGTTAGTGGGTTAGGGTTTTTTGTTGTTTGGTTAGGGTTGTTTGTTGTTAGGGGGTTAGTGTTGTTTGTTCTTAGGGGTTTAGGGTTGTTTGTTGTTAGGGGGTTAGTTTTGTTTGTTGTTAGGGTGTTAGGGTTGTTTGTTGTTATTGGTTTAGGGTTGATTGTTGTTAGTGGGTTAGTGTTTTTGGTTTTTAGGGGTTAGGGTTGTTTGTTGTTTGGGGGTTAGTGTTTGTTGTTAGGGGGTTAGGGTTGTTTGTTGTTAGGGTGTTAGTGTTCTTTGATGTAGGGGTTTAGGGTTGTTTGTTGTTAGGGGGTTAGGGTTGTTTGTTGTTAGGGGGTTAGGGTTGTTTGTTGTTAGGGTGTTAGTGTTGTTTGTTGCTAGGGGGTTAGGGTTGTTTGTTTTTAGGGTGTTAGTGTTGTTTGTTGTTAGTGGGCTAGGGTTTTGTGTTGTTTGGTTAGGATTGTTTGTTGTTAGGGGGTTAGTGTTGTTTGTTGGTAGGGGGGTAGTGTTGTTTGTTGTTAGGGGTTTAGGGTTGTTTCTTGTTGGGGTTTAGTGGTTTTTGTTGTTACGGTGTTAGTGTTTATTGTGGTTAGGGGGTTAGGGTTGTTGGTTGTTCGGGGGTTAGTGTTGTTTCTTGTTAGGGGTTTAGGGTTGTTTCTTGTTGGGGTTTTGTGGTTTTTGTTGTTAGGGTGTTAGTGTTGTTTGTTGTTAGGGTGTTAGTGTTTTGTGTTGTTAGGGGGTTAGTGTTGTTTGATGTTAGCGGTTTAGGGTTGTTTGTTGTTAGGGGGTTAGTGTTGTTTGTTGTTAGGGTGTTAGGGTTGTTTTTTGTTAGTGGTTTAGGGTAGTTTGTTGTTAGTGGGTTAGTGTTTTTGGTTTTTAGGGGTTAGGGTTGTTTGTTGTTAGGGTGTTAGTGTTCTTTGATGTTAGGGGTTTAGGGTTGTTTGTTGTTAGGGGGTTAGTGTTGTTCGTTGTTCGGGGGTTGGGGTTGTTTCTTTTTACGGGGTTAGTGTTGTTTGTTGTTAAGGGGTTAGGGTAGTTTCTTGTTCGGGGTTTAGTGTTGTTTTTTGTTAGGGGATTAGTGTTTGTTGTTAGGGGTTTAGGGTTGTTTGTTGTTAGGGTGTTAGTGTTGTTTGTTCTTAGGGAGTTAGGGTTGTTTGTTGTTAGGGTGTTAGTGTTGTTTGTTGTTAGGGGTTTAGGGTTCTTTCTTGTTGGGGTTTAGTGGTTTTTGTTGTTAGGGTGTTAGTGTTTATTGTGGTTAGGGGGTTAGTGTTGTTTGGTTGTTCGGGGGGTTAGGATTGTTTGTTGTTAAGGGGTTAGGGTTGTTTGTTGTTTGGGGGTTAGGGTTGTTTGTTGTTTGGGGGTTAGGGTTGTTTGTTGTTATGGGTTAGTGTTGTTTGTTGTTACGGGGTTAGGGTAGTTTCTTGTTAGGGGTTCAGTGTTGTTTGTTGTTAGGGGGTTAGTGTTTGTTGTTAGGGGTTTCGGGTTGTTTCTTGTTGGGGTTTAGCTGTTTTTGTTGTTAGGGTGTTAGTGTTGTTTGTTGTTAGGGTGTTAGTGTTTTGTGTCGTTACGGGGTTAGTGTTGTTTGATGTTAGGGGTTACGGGTTGTTTGTTGTTAGGGGGTTAGTGTTGTTTGTTGTTAGGGTGTTAGTGTTGTTTGTTGTTAGTGGGTTAGGGTTGTTTGTTGTTAGTGGGTTAGTGTTTTTGGTTTTTAGGGGTTAGGGTTGTTTGTTGTTTGGGGGTTAGTGTTTGTAGTTAGGGGGTTAGGGTTGTTTGTTGTTAGGGTGTTAGTGTTCTTTGATGTTAGGGGTTTAGGGTTGTTTGTTGTTAGGGGGTTAGTGTTCTTTGTTGTTAGGGGGTTAGGGTTGTTTGTTGTTAGGGTGTTAGTGTTGTTTGTTGTTAGGGGGTTAGGGTTGTTTGTTGTTAGGGTGTTAGTGTTTTGTGTTGTTAGGGGGTTAGTGTTGTTTGATGTTAGGGGTTTAGGGTTGTTTGTTGTTAGGGGGTTAGTGTTGTTTGTTGTTAGGGTGTTAGGGTTGTTTTTTGTTAGTGGTTTAGTGTAGTTTGTTGTTAGTGGGTTAGTGTTTTTGGTTTTTAGGGGTTAGGGTTTTTTGTTGTTTGGGGGTTAGTGTTTGTTGTTAGGGGGTTAGGGTTGTTTGTTGTTAGGGTGTTAGTGTTCTTTGATGTTAGGGGTTTAGGGTTGTTTGTTGTTAGGGGGTTAGTGTTGTTCGTTGTTAGGGGGTTTGGGTTGTTTCTTGTTATGGGGTTAGTGTTGTTTGTTGTTAATGGGTTAGGGTAGTTTCTTGTTCGGGGTTTAGTGTTGTTTTTTGTTAGGGGATTAGTGTTTGTTGTTAGGGGTTTAGGGTTGTTTGTTGTTAGGGTGTTAGTGTTGTTTGTTGTTAGGGAGTTAGGGTTGTTTGTTGTTAGAGTGTTAGTGTTGTTGTTAGTGGGTTAGGGTTTTTTGTTGTTTGGTTAGGGTTGTTTTTTGTTAGGGGGTTAGTGTTGTTTGTTGTTAGGGGTTTAGGGTTGTTTCTTGTTGGGGTTTAGTGGTTTTTGTTATTAGGGTGTTAGTGTTTATTGTCTTTAGGGGGTTAGTGTTGTTTGGTTGTTCGGGGGGTTAGGATTGTTTGTTGTTAAGGGGTTAGGGTTGTTTGTTTTTTGGGGGTTAGGGTTGTTTGTTGTTTGGGGTTTAGGGTTGTTTGTTGTTATGGGTTAGTGTTGTTTGTTGTTACGGGGTTAGGGTAGTTTCTTGTTAGGGGTTCAGTGTTGTTTGTTGTTAGGGGGTTAGTGTTTGTTGTTAGGGGTTTAGGGTTGTTTCTTGTTGGGGTTTAGTTGTTTTTGTTGTTAGGGTGTTAGTGTTGTTTGTTGTTAGGGTGTTAGTGTTTTGTGTCGTTAGGGGGTTAGTGTTGTTTGATGTTAGGGGTTACGGGTTGTTTGTTGTTAGGGGGTTAGTGTTGTTTGTTGTTAGGGTGTTAGGGTTGTTTTTTGTTAGTGGTTTAGGGTAGTTTGTTGTTAGTGGGTTAGTTTTTTTGGTTTTTAGGGGTTAGTGTTGTTTGTTGTTTGGGGGTTAGTGTTTGTTGTTAGGGGGTTAAGGTTGTTTGTTGTTAGGGTGTTAGTGTTCTTTGATGTTAGGGGTTTAGGGTTGTTTGTTGTTAGGGGGTTAGTGTTGTTTGTTGTTAGGGGGTTAGGGTTGTTTGTTGTTAGTTTGTTAGTGTTGTTTGTTGTTAGGGGGTTAGGGTTGTTTGTTGTTAGGGTGTTAGTGTTGTTTGTTGTTAGGGGGTTAGGGTTTTTTGTTGTTTGGTTAGGGTTGTTTGTTGTTAGGGGGTTAGTGTTGTTTGTTGTTAGGGGTTTAGGGTTGTTTCTTGTTGGGGTTTAGTGGTTTTTGTTGTTAGGGTGTTAGTGTCGTTTGTTGTTAGGGTGTTAGTGTTTTGTGATGTTAGGGGGTTAGTGTTGCTTGATGTTAGGGTTTTAGGGTTGTTTGTTAGGGTGTTAGTGTTGTTTGTTGTTAGGGGGTTAGGGTTGTTTTTTTTTGGGGGGTTAGGGTTGTTTGTTGTTACGGGGTTAGTGTTGTTTGTTGTTACGGGGTTAGGGTAGTTTCTTGTTAGGGGTTTAGTGTTGTTTGTTGTTAGGGGGTTAGTGTTTGTTGTTAGGGCTTTCGGGTTGTTTCTTGTTGGGGTTTAGTCGTTTTTGTTGTTAGGGTGTTAGTGTTGTTTGTTGTTAGGGTGTTAGTGTTTTGTGTTGTTAGGGGGTTAGTGTTGTTTGATTTTAGGGGTTTAGGGTTGTTTGTTGTTAGGGGGTTAGTGTTGTTTGTTGTTAGGGGGGTAGTGTTTGTTGTTAGGGGTTTAGGGTTGTTTCTTGTTGGGCTTTAGTGGTTTTTGTTGTTACGGTGTTAGTGTTTATTGTGGTTAGGGGGTTAGGGTTGTTGGTTGTTCGGGGGTTAGTGTTTGTTGTTAGGGGTTTAGGGTTGTTTCTTGTTGGGGTTTAGGGGTTTTTGTTGTTAGGGTGTTAGTGTTGTTTGTTGTTAGGGTTTTGTGTTGTTAGGGGGTTAGTGTTGTTTGATGTTAGGGGGTAAGGGTTGTTTGTTGTTAGGGGGTTAGTGTTGTTTGTTGTTAGGGTGTTAGGGTTGCTTGTTGTTAGTGGGTTAGGGTTGTTTGTTGTTAGTGGGTTAGTTTTTTTGGTTTTTAGGTGTTAGGTTTGTTTGTTGTTTGGGGGTTAGTGTTTGTTGTTAGGGGGTTAGGGTTGTTTGTTGTTAGGGTGATAGTGTTCTTTGATGTTAGGGGTTTAGGGTTGTTTGTTGTTAGGGGGTTAGCGTTGTTTGTTGTTAGGGGGTTAGGGTTGTTTGTTGTTAGGGTGTTAGTGTTGTTTGTTGTTAGGGGGTTAGGGTTGTTTGTTGTTAGGGTGTTAGTGTTGTTTGTTGTTAGTGGGTTAGGGTTTTTTGTTGTTTGGTTAGGGTTGTTTGTTGTTAGGGGGTTAGTGTTGTTTGTTCTCAGGGGTTTAGGGTTGTTTCTTGTTGGGGTTTAGTGGTTTTTGTTGTTAGGGTGTTAGTGTTGTTTGTTGTTAGGGTGTTAGTGTTTTGTGTTTTTAGGGGGTTAGTGTTGTTTGATGTTAGGGGTTTAGGGTTGTTTGTTGTTAGGGGGTTAGTGTTGTTTGTTGTTAGGGTGTTAGGGTTGTTTGTTGTTAGTGGGTTAGGGTTCTTTGTTGTTAGTCCTTTAGTGTTTTTGGATTTTAGGGGTTAGGGTTGTTTGTTTTTTGGGGGTTAGTGTTTGTTGTTAGGGGGTTAGGGTTGTTTGGTGTTCGGGTGTTAGTGTTCTTTGATGTTAGGGGTTTAGGGTTGTTTGTTGTTAGGGGGTTAGGGTTGTTTGTTGTTAGGGGGTTACGGTTGTTTGTTGTTAGGGTGTTAGTGTTGTTTGTTGTTAGGGGGTTAGGGTTGTTGTTACTGTGTTAGTGTTGTTTGTTGTTAGTGGGTTAGGGTTTTTTGTTGTTTGGTTAGGATTGTTTGTTGTTAGGGGTTAGTTGTGTTTGTTGTTAGGGGTTTAGGGTTGTTTCTTGTTGGGGTTCAGTGGTTTTTGTTGTTAGGGTGTTAGTCTTTATTGTGGTTAGGGGGTTAGTGTTGTTGGTTGTTCGGCGGTTAGGATTGTATGTTGTTAGGGGGTTAGGGTTGTTTGTTGTTTGGGGGTTAGGGTTGTTTTTTGTTACGGGTTAGTGTTGTTTGTTGTTCCGGGGTTAGGGTAGATTCTTGTTAGGGGTTCAGTGTTGTTTGTTGTTAGGGGGTTAGTGTTTGTTGTTAGGGGTTTAGGGTTGTTTCTTGTTGGGGTTTAGTGGTTTTTGTTGTTAGGGTGTTAGTGTTTTTGTTGTTAGGGTGTTAGTGTTTTGTGTCGTTAGGGGGTTAGTGTTGTTTGATGTTAGGGGTTAAGGGTTGTTTGTTGTTAAGGGGTTAGTGTTGTTTGTTGTTAGGGTGTTAGGGTTGTTTGTTGTTAGTGGGTTAGGGTTGTTTGTTGTTAGTGGGTTAGTATTTTTGGTTTTTAGGGGTTAGGGTTGTTTGTTGTTTGGGGGTTAGTGTTTGTTGTTAGGGGGTTAGGGTTGTTTGTTGTTAGGGTGTTAATGTTCTTTGATGTTAGGTGTTTAGGGTTGTTTGTTGTTAGGGGATTAGTGTTGTTTGTTGTTAGGGGGTTAGGGTTGTTTGTTGTTAGTTTGTTAGTGTTGTTTGTTGTTAGGGGGTTAGGGTTGTTTGTTGTTAGGGTGTTAGTGTTGTTTGTTGTTAGGGGGTTAGGGTTTTTTGTTGTTTGGTTAGGGTTGTTTGTTGTTAGGGGGTTAGAGTTGTTTGTTGTTAGGGGTTTAGGGTTGTTTCTTGTTGGGGTTTAGTGGTTTTTGTTGTTAGGGTGTTAGTGTCGTTTGTTGTTAGGGTGTTAGTGTTTTGTGATGTTAGGGGGTTAGTGTTGTTTGATGTTAGGGTTTTAGGGTTGTTTGTTAGGGTGTTAGTGTTGTTTGTTGTTAGGGGGTTAGGGTTGTTTGTTGTTTGGGGGTTAGGGTTGTTTGTTGTTACGGGGTTAGTGTTGTTTGTTGTTACGGGGTTAGGGTAGTTTCTTGTTAGGGGTTTAGTGTTGTTTGTTGTTAGGGGGTTAGTGTTTGTTGTTAGGGCTTTCGGGTTGTTCCTTGTTGGGGTTTAGTCGTTTTTGTTGTTAGGGTGTTAGTGTTGTTTGTTGTTAGGGTGTTAGTGTTTTGTGTTGTTAGGGGGTTAGTGTTGTTTGATTTTAGGGGTTTAGGGTTGTTTGTTGTTAGGGGGTTAGTGTTGTTTGTTGTTAGGGGGGTAGTGTTTGTTGTTAGGGGTTTAGGGTTGTTTCTTGTTGGGCTTTAGTGGTTTTTGTTGTTACGGTGTTAGTGTTTATTGTGGTTAGGGGGTTAGGGTTGTTGGTTGTTCGGGGGTTAGTGTTTGTTGTTAGGGGTTTAGGGTTGTTTCTTGTTGGGGTTTAGGGGTTTTTGTTGTTAGGGTGTTAGTGTTGTTTGTTGTTAGGGTTTTGTGTTGTTAGGGGGTTAGTGTTGTTTGATGTTAGGGGGTAAGGGTTGTTTGTTGTTAGGGGGTTAGTGTTGTTTGTTGTTAGGGTGTTAGGGTTGCTTGTTGTTAGTGGGTTAGGGTTGTTTGTTGTTAGTGGGTTAGTTTTTTTGGTTTTTAGGTGTTAGGTTTGTTTGTTGTTTGGGGGTTAGTGTTTGTTGTTAGGGGGTTAGGGTTGTTTGTTGTTAGGGTGATAGTGTTCTTTGATGTTAGGGGTTTAGGGTTGTTTGTTGTTAGGGGGTTAGCGTTGTTTGTTGTTAGGGGGTTAGGGTTGTTTGTTGTTAGGGTGTTAGTGTTGTTTGTTGTTAGGGGGTTAGGGTTGTTTGTTGTTAGGGTGTTAGTGTTGTTTGTTGTTAGTGGGTTAGGGTTTTTTGTTGTTTGGTTAGGGTTGTTTGTTGTTAGGGGGTTAGTGTTGTTTGTTCTCAGGGGTTTAGGGTTGTTTCTTGTTGGGGTTTAGTGGTTTTTGTTGTTAGGGTGTTAGTGTTGTTTGTTGTTAGGGTGTTAGTGTTTTGTGTTTTTAGGGGGTTAGTGTTGTTTGATGTTAGGGGTTTAGGGTTGTTTGTTGTTAGGGGGTTAGTGTTGTTTGTTGTTAGGGTGTTAGGGTTGTTTGTTGTTAGTGGGTTAGGGTTCTTTGTTGTTAGTCCTTTAGTGTTTTTGGATTTTAGGGGTTAGGGTTGTTTGTTTTTTGGGGGTTAGTGTTTGTTGTTAGGGGGTTAGGGTTGTTTGGTGTTCGGGTGTTAGTGTTCTTTGATGTTAGGGGTTTAGGGTTGTTTGTTGTTAGGGGGTTAGGGTTGTTTGTTGTTAGGGGGTTACGGTTGTTTGTTGTTAGGGTGTTAGTGTTGTTTGTTGTTAGGGGGTTAGGGTTGTTGTTACTGTGTTAGTGTTGTTTGTTGTTAGTGGGTTAGGGTTTTTTGTTGTTTGGTTAGGATTGTTTGTTGTTAGGGGTTAGTTGTGTTTGTTGTTAGGGGTTTAGGGTTGTTTCTTGTTGGGGTTCAGTGGTTTTTGTTGTTAGGGTGTTAGTCTTTATTGTGGTTAGGGGGTTAGTGTTGTTGGTTGTTCGGCGGTTAGGATTGTATGTTGTTAGGGGGTTAGGGTTGTTTGTTGTTTGGGGGTTAGGGTTGTTTTTTGTTACGGGTTAGTGTTGTTTGTTGTTCCGGGGTTAGGGTAGATTCTTGTTAGGGGTTCAGTGTTGTTTGTTGTTAGGGGGTTAGTGTTTGTTGTTAGGGGTTTAGGGTTGTTTCTTGTTGGGGTTTAGTGGTTTTTGTTGTTAGGGTGTTAGTGTTTTTGTTGTTAGGGTGTTAGTGTTTTGTGTCGTTAGGGGGTTAGTGTTGTTTGATGTTAGGGGTTAAGGGTTGTTTGTTGTTAAGGGGTTAGTGTTGTTTGTTGTTAGGGTGTTAGGGTTGTTTGTTGTTAGTGGGTTAGGGTTGTTTGTTGTTAGTGGGTTAGTATTTTTGGTTTTTAGGGGTTAGGGTTGTTTGTTGTTTGGGGGTTAGTGTTTGTTGTTAGGGGGTTAGGGTTGTTTGTTGTTAGGGTGTTAATGTTCTTTGATGTTAGGTGTTTAGGGTTGTTTGTTGTTAGGGGATTAGTGTTGTTTGTTGTTAGGGGGTTAGGGTTGTTTGTTGTTAGGGTGTTAGTGTTGTTTGTTGTTAGGGGGTTAGGGTTGTTTGTTGTTAGGGTGTTAGTGTTGTTTGTTGTTAGTGGGTTAGGGTTTATTGTTGTTTGGTTAGGATTGTTTGTTGTTAGGGGGTTAGTGTTGTTTGTTCTTAGGGGTTTAGCGTTGTTTCTTGTTGGGGTTTAGTGGTTTTTGTTGTTAGGGTGTTAGTGTTTATTGTGATTAGGGGGTTAGTGTTGTTGGTTGTTCGGGGGTTAGGATTGTTTGTTGTTTTTAGGGAGTTAGGGTTGTTTGTTGTTTGGGGGTTAGGGTTGTTTGTTGTTACGAGGTTAGTGTTGTTTGTTGTTACGGGGTTAGGGTAGTTTCTTGTTAGGGGTTTAGTGTTGTTTGTTGTTAGGGGGTTAGTGTTTGTTGTTAGGGGTTTCGGGATGTTTCTTGTTGGGGTTTAGTGGTTTTTGTTGTTAGGGTGTTAGTGTTGTTTGTTGTTAGGGTGTTAGTGTTTTGTGTTGTTAGGGGGTTAGTGTTGTTTGATGTTAGGGGTAAGGGTTGTTTGTTGTTACGGGGTTAGTGTTGTTTGTTGTTAGGGTGTTAGGGTTGTTTGTTGTTAGTGGGTTAGGGTTGTTTGTTGTTAGTGCGTTAGTTTTTTTGGTTTTTAGGGGTTAGGGTTGTTTGTTGTTTGGGGCATAGTGTTTGTTGTTAGGGGGTTAGGGTTGTTTGTTGTTAGGGTGTTAGTGTTGTTTGTTGTTAGTGGGTTAGGGTTTTTTGTTGTTTGGTTAGGGTTGTTTGTTGTTAGGGGGTTAGTGTTGTTTGTTCTTAGGGGTTTAGGGTTGTTTGTTGTTAGGGGGTTAGTTTTGTTTGTTGTTAGGGTGTTAGGGTTGTTTGTTGTTATTGGTTTAGGGTTGATTGTTGTTAGTGGGTTAGTGTTTTTGGTTTTTAGGGGTTAGGGTTGTTTGTTGTTTGGGGGTTAGTGTTTGTTGTTAGGGGGTTAGGGTTGTTTGTTGTTAGGGTGTTAGTGTTCTTTGATGTAGGGGTTTAGGGTTGTTTGTTGTTAGGGGGTTAGGGTTGTTTGTTGTTAGGGGGTTAGGGTTGTTTGTTGTTAGGGTGTTAGTGTTGTTTGTTGCTAGGGGGTTAGGGTTGTTTGTTGTTAGGGTGTTAGTGTTGTTTGTTGTTAGTGGGCTAGGGTTTTGTGTTGTTTGGTTAGGATTGTTTGTTGTTAGGGGGTTAGTGTTGTTTGTTGGTAGGGGGGTAGTGTTGTTTGTTGTTAGGGGTTTAGGGTTGTTTCTTGTTGGGGTTTAGTGGTTTTTGTTGTTACGGTGTTAGTGTTTATTGTGGTTAGGGGGTTAGGGTTGTTGGTTGTTCGGGGGTTAGTGTTGTTTCTTGTTAGGGGTTTAGGGTTGTTTCTTGTTGGGGTTTTGTGGTTTTTGTTGTTAGGGTGTTAGTGTTGTTTGTTGTTAGGGTGTTAGTGTTTTGTGTTGTTAGGGGGTTAGTGTTGTTTGATGTTAGCGGTTTACGGTTGTTTGTTGTTAGGGGGTTAGTGTTGTTTGTTGTTAGGGTGTTAGGGTTGTTTTTTGTTAGTGGTTTAGGGTAGTTTGTTGTTAGTGGGTTAGTGTTTTTGGTTTTTAGGGGTTAGGGTTGTTTGTTGTTAGGGTGTTAGTGTTCTTTGATGTTAGGGGTTTAGGGTTGTTTGTTGTTAGGGGGTTAGTGTTGTTCGTTGTTCGGGGGTTGGGGTTGTTTCTTTTTACGGGGTTAGTGTTGTTTGTTGTTAAGGGGTTAGGGTAGTTTCTTGTTCGGGGTTTAGTGTTGTTTTTTGTTAGGGGATTAGTGTTTGTTGTTAGGGGTTTAGGGTTGTTTGTTGTTAGGGTGTTAGTGTTGTTTGTTCTTAGGGAGTTAGGGTTGTTTGTTGTTAGGGTGTTAGTGTTGTTTGTTGTTAGGGGTTTAGGGTTCTTTCTTGTTGGGGTTTAGTGGTTTTTGTTGTTAGGGTGTTAGTGTTTATTGTGGTTAGGGGGTTAGTGTTGTTTGGTTGTTCGGGGGGTTAGGATTGTTTGTTGTTAAGGGGTTAGGGTTGTTTGTTGTTTGGGGGTTAGGGTTGTTTGTTGTTTGGGGGTTAGGGTTGTTTGTTGTTATGGGTTAGTGTTGTTTGTTGTTACGGGGTTAGGGTAGTTTCTTGTTAGGGGTTCAGTGTTGTTTGTTGTTAGGGGGTTAGTGTTTGTTGTTAGGGGTTTCGGGTTGTTTCTTGTTGGGGTTTAGCTGTTTTTGTTGTTAGGGTGTTACTGTTGTTTGTTGTTAGGGTGTTAGTGTTTTGTGTCGTTACGGGGTTAGTGTTGTTTGATGTTAGGGGTTACGGGTTGTTTGTTGTTAGGGGGTTAGTGTTGTTTGTTGTTAGGGTGTTAGGGTTGTTTGTTGTTAGTGGGTTAGTGTTTTTGGTTTTTAGGGGTTAGGGTTGTTTGTTGTTTGGGGGTTAGTGTTTGTAGTTAGGGGGTTAGGGTTGTTTGTTGTTAGGGTGTTAGTGTTCTTTGATGTTAGGGGTTTAGGGTTGTTTGTTGTTAGGGGGTTAGTGTTCTTTGTTGTTAGGGGGTTAGGGTTGTTTGTTGTTAGGGTGTTAGTGTTGTTTGTTGTTAGGGGGTTAGGGTTGTTTGTTGTTAGGGTGTTAGTGTTTTGTGTTGTTAGGGGGTTAGTGTTGTTTGATGTTAGGGGTTTAGGGTTGTTTGTTGTTAGGGGGTTAGTGTTGTTTGTTGTTAGGGTGTTAGGGTTGTTTTTTGTTAGTGGTTTAGTGTAGTTTGTTGTTAGTGGGTTAGTGTTTTTGGTTTTTAGGGGTTAGGGTTTTTTGTTGTTTGGGGGTTAGTGTTTGTTTGTAGGGGGTTAGGGTTGTTTGTTGTTAGGGTGTTAGTGTTCTTTGATGTTAGGGGTTTAGGGTTGTTTGTTGTTAGGGGGTTAGTGTTGTTCGTTGTTAGGGGGTTTGGGTTGTTTTTGTTATGGGGTTAGTGTTGTTTGTTGTTAAGGGGTTAGGGTAGTTTCTTGTTCGGGGTTTAGTGTTGTTTTTTGTTAGGGGATTAGTGTTTGTTGTTAGGGGTTTAGGGTTGTTTGTTGTTAGGGTGTTAGTGTTGTTTGTTGTTAGGGAGTTAGGGTTGTTTGTTGTTAGAGTGTTAGTGTTGTTGTTAGTGGGTTAGGGTTTTTTGTTGTTTGGTTAGGGTTGTTTTTTGTTAGGGGGTTAGTGTTGTTTGTTGTTAGGGGTTTAGGGTTGTTTCTTGTTGGGGTTTAGTGGTTTTTGTTATTAGGGTGTTAGTGTTTATTGTCTTTAGGGGGTTAGTGTTGTTTGGTTGTTCGGGGGGTTAGGATTGTTTGTTGTTAAGGGGTTAGGGTTGTTTGTTTTTTGGGGGTTAGTGTTGTTTGTTGTTTGGGGTTTAGGGTTGTTTGTTGTTATGGGTTAGTGTTGTTTGTTGTTGGTGGGTTAGTGTTTGTTGTTAGGGGTTTCGGGTTGTTTGTTGTTAGGGTGTTAGGGTTGTTTGTTGTTAGTGGGTTAGGGTTGTTTGTTGTTAGTGGGTTAGTGTTTTTGGTTTTTAGGGGTTAGGGTTGTTTGTTGTTTGGGGGTTAGTGTTTGTAGTTAGGGGGTTAGGGTTGTTTGTTGTTAGGGTGTTAGGGTTGTTTTTTGTTAGTGGTTTAGGGTAGTTTGTTGTTAGTGGGTTAGTGTTTTTGGTTTTTAGGGGTTAGGGTTTTTTGTTGTTTGGGGGTTAGTGTCTGTTGTTAGGGGTTTAGGGTTGTTTGTTGTTACGGTGTTAGTGTTCTTTGATGTTAGGGGTTTAGGGTTGTTTGTTGTTAGGGGGTTAGTGTTGTTCGTTGTTAGGGGGTTGGGGTTGTTTCTTGTTACGGGGTTAGTGTTGTTTGTTGTTAAGGGGTTAGGGTAGTTTCTTGTTCGGGGTTTAGTGTTGTTTTTTGTTAGGGGATTAGTGTTTGTTGTTAGGGCTTTAGGGTTGTTTGTTGTTAGGGTGTTAGTGTTGTTTGTTGTTAGGGAGTTAGGGTTGTTTGTTGGTAGGGTGTTAGTGTTGTTTGTTGTTAGTGGGTTAGGGTTTTTTGTTGTTTGGTTAGGGTTGTTTTTTGTTAGGGGGTTAGTGTTGTTTGTTGTTAGGGGTTTAGGGTTGTTTCTTGTTGGGGTTTAGTGGTTTTTGTTGTTCGGGTGTTAGTGTTTATTGTGGTTAGGGGGTTAGTGTTGTTTTGTTGTTCGGGGGGTTAGGATTGTTTGTTGTTAAGGGGTTAGGCTTGTTTGTTGTTTGGGGGTTAGGGTTGTTTGTTGTTTGGGGGTTAGGGTTGTTTGTTGTTATGGGTTAGTGTTGTTTGTTGTTACGGGGTTAGGGTAGTTTCTTGTTAGGGGTTCAGTGTTGTTTGTTGTTAGGGGGTTAGTGTTTGTTGTTAGGGGTTTAGGGGTGTTTCTTGTTGGGGTTTAGTTGTTTTTGTTGTTAGGGTGTTAGTGTTGTTTGTTGTTAGGGTTTTAGTGTTTTGTGTCGTTAGGGGGTTAGTGTTGTTTGATGTTAGGGGTTACGGGTTGTTTGTTGTTAGGGGGTTAGTGTTGTTTGTTGTTAGGGTGTTAGGGTTGTTTGTTGTTAGTGGGTTAGTGTTGTTTGTTGTTAGTGGGTTAGTTTTTTTGGTTTTTAGGGGTTAGGGTTGTTTGTTGTTTGGGGGTCAGTGTTTGTTTTTAGGGGGTTAGGGTTGTTTGTTGTTAGGGTGTTAATGTTCTTTGATGTTAGGGGTTTAGGGTTGTTTGTTGTTAGGGGGTTAGTGTTGTTTGTTGTTAGGGGGTTAGGTTTGTTTGTTGTTAGGGTGTTAGTGTTGTTTGTTGTTAGGGGATTAGGGTTGTTTGTTGTTAGGGTGTTAGTGTTGTTTGTTGTTAGTGGGTTAGGGATTTTTGTTGTTTGGTTAGGGTTGTTTGTTGTTAGGGGGTTAGTGTTGTTTGTTCTTAGGGGTTTAGCGTTGTTTCTTGTTGGGGTTTAGTGGTTTTTCTTGTTAGGGTGTTAGTGTTTATTGTGGTTAGGGGGTTAGAGTTGTTGGTTGTTCGGGGGTTAGGATTGTTTGTTGTTAGGGGGTTAGGGTTGTTTGTTGTTTGGGGGTTAGGGCTGTTTGTTCTTACGGGGTTAGTGTTGTTTGTTGTTAGGGGTTTAGGGTTGTTTCTTGTTGGGGTTTAGTGGTTTCTGTTGTTAGGGTGTTAGTGTTGTTTGTTGTTAGGGTGTTAGTGTTTTGTGTTGTTAGTGGGTTAGTGTTGTTTGATGTTAGGGGGTAAGGGTTGTTTGTTGTTAGGGGGTTAGTGTTGTTTGTTGTTAGGGTGTTAGGGTTGTTTGTTGTTAGTGGGTTAGGGTTTTTTGTTGTTTGGTTAGGGTTGTTTGTTGTTAGGGGGTTAGTGTTGTTTGTTGTTAGGGGTTTAGGGTTGTTTGTTGTTAGGGTGTTAGTGTTGTTTGTTGTTAGGGAGTTAGGGTTGTTTGTTGTTAGGGTGTTAGTGTTGTTTGTTGTTAGTGGTTTAGGGTTTTTTGTTGTTTGGTTAGGGTTGTTTTTTGTTAGGGGGTTAGTGTTGTTTGTTGTTAGGGGTTTAGTGTTGTTTCTTGTTGGGGTTTAGTGGTTTTTGTTGTTAGGGTGTTAGTGTTTATTGTGGTTAGGGGGTTAGTGTTGTTTGGTTGTTCGGGGGGTTAGGATTGTTTGTTGTTAAGGGGTTAGGGTTGTTTGTTGTTTGGGGTTAGGGTTGTTTGTTGTTTGGGGGTTAGGGTTGTTTGTTGTTATGGGTTAGTGTTGTTTGTTGTTACGGGGTTAGGGTAGTTTCTTGTTAGGGGTTCAGTGTTGTTTGTTGTTAGGGGGTTAGTGTTTGTTGTTAGGGGTTTCGGGTTGTTTCTTTTTGGGGTTTAGTTGTTTTTGTTGTTAGGGTGTTAGTGTTGTTTGTTGTTAGGGTGTTAGTGTTTTGTGTCGTTAGGGGGTTAGTGTTGTTTGATGTTAGGGGTTACGGGTTGTTTGTTGTTAGGGGGTTAGTGTTGTTTGTTGTTAGGGGTTTAGTGTTGTTTGTTGTTAGGGGTTTAGGGTTGTTTCTTGTTGGGGTTTAGTGGTTTTTGTTGTTAGAGTGTTAGTGTTTATTGTGGTTAGGGGGTTAGTGTTGTTGGTTGTTCGGGGGGTTAGGATTGTTTGTTGTTATGGGGTTAGGGTTGTTTGTTGTTTGGGGGTTAGGGTTGTTTGTTGTTACGGGTTAGTGTTGTTTGTTGTTATGGGGTTAGGGTAGTTTCTTGTTAGGTGTTCAGTGTTGTTTGTTGTTAGGGGGTTAGTGTTTGTTGTTAGGGGTTTAGGGTTGTTTCCGGTTGGGGTGTTAGTGTTGTTTGTTGTTAGGGTGTTAGTGTTTTGTGTCGTTAGGGGGTTAGTGTTGTTTGATGTTAGGGGTTAAGGGTTGTTTGTTGTTAGGGGGTTAGTGTTGTTTGTTGTTAGGGTGTTAGGGTTGTTTGTTGTTAGTGGGTTAGGGTTGTTTGTTGTTAGTGGGTTAGTTTTTTTGGTTTTTAGGGGTTAGGGTTGTTTGTTGTTAGTGGGTTAGGGTTGTTTGTTGTTAGTGGGTTAGTTTTTTTGGTTTTTTGGGGTTAGGGTTGTTTGTTGTTTGGGGGTTAGTGTTTGTTGTTAGGGGGTTAGGGTTGTTTGTTGTTAGGGTGTTAATGTTCTTTGGTGTTAGGGGTTTAGGATTGTTTGTTGTTAGGGGGTTAGTGTTGTTTGTTGTTAGGGGGTTAGGTTTGTTTCTTGTTAGGGTGTTAGTGTTGTTTGTTGTTAGGGGGTTAGGGTTGTTTGTTGTCAGGGTGTTAGTGTTGCTTGTTGTTAGTGGGTTAGGGTTTTTTGTTGTTTGGTTAGGGTTGTTTGTTGTTAGGGGGTTAGTGTTGTTTGTTCTTAGGGGTTTAGCGTTGTTTCTTGTTGGGGTTTAGTGGTTTTTCTTGTTAGGGTGTTAGTGTTTATTGTGGTTAGGGGGTTAGTGTTGTTGGTTGTTCGGGCGTTTCGATTGTTTGTTGTTAGGGGGTTAGGGTTGTTTGTTTTTTGGGGGTTAGGGCTGTTTGTTCTTACGGGGTTAGTGTTGTTTCTTGTTAGGGGTTTAGGGTTGTTTCTTGTTGGGGTTTAGTGGTTTCTGTTGTTAGGGTGTTAGTGTTGTTTGTTGTTAGGGTGTTAGTGTTTTGTGTTGTTAGGGGGTTAGTGTTGTTTGATGTTAGGGGGTAAGGGTTGTTTGTTGTTAGGGGGTTAGTGTTGTTTGTTGTTAGGGTGTTAGGGTTGTTTGTTGTTAGTGGGTTAGGGTTGTTTGTTGTGAGTGGGTTAGTGTTTTTGGTTTTTAGGGGTTAGGGTTGTTTGTTGTTTGGGGGTTAGTTTTTGTTGTTAGGGGGTTAGGGTTGTTTGTTGTTAGGGTGTTAGTGTTCTTTGATGTTAGGGGTTTAGTGTTGTTTGTTGTTAGGGGGTTAGTGTTGTTCGTTGTTAGGGGGTTGGGGTTGTTTCTTGTTACGGGGTTAGTGTTGTTTGTTGTTAAGGGGTTAGGGTAGTTTCTTGTTCGGGGTTTAGTGTTGTTTGTTGTTAGGGGGTTAGTGTTTGTTGTTAGGGGTTTCGGGTTGTTTCTTGTTGGGGTTTAGTGGTTTTTGTTGTTAGGGGGTTAGTGTTGTTTGTTGTTAGGGTGTTAGTGTTTTGTGTTGTTAGGGGGTTAGTGTTGTTTGATGTTAGGGGTTTAGGGTTGTTTGTTGTTAGGGGGTTAGTGTTGCTTGTTGTTAGGGGGTTAGGGTTGTTTGTTGTTAGGGTGTTAGTGTTGTTTGTTGTTAGGGGGGTAGGGTTGTTTGTTGTTAGGGTGTTAGTGTTGTTTGTTGTTAGTGGGTTAGGGTTTTTTGTTGTTTGGTTAGGATTGTTTGTTGTTAGGGGGTTAGTGTTGTTTGTTGTTAGGGGTTTAGGGTTGTTTCTTGTTGGGGTTTAGTGGTTTTTGTTGTTAGGGTGTTAGTGTTTATTGTGGTTAGGGGGTTAGTGTTGTTGGTTGTTCGGGGGTTAGGATTGTTTGTTGTTAGGGGGTTAGGGTTGTTTGTTGTTACGGGGTTAGGGTAGTTTCTTGTTAGGGATTTAGTGTTGTTTGTTGTTAGGGGGTTAGTGTTTGTTGTTAGGGGTTTCGGGTTGTTTCTTGTTGGGGTTTAGTGGTTTTTGTTGTTAGGGGGTTAGTGTTGTTTGTTGTTAGGGTGTTAGTGTTTTGTGTTGTTAGGGGGTTAGTGTTGTTTGATGTTAGGGGTTTAGGGTTGTTTGTTGTTAGGGGGTTAGTGTTGTTTGTTGTTAGGGTGTTGGGGATGTTTTTTGCTAGTGGTTTAGGGTAGTTTGTTGTTAGTGGGTTAGTGTTTTTGGTTTTTAGGTGTTAGGGTTGTTTGTTGTTTGGTGGTTAGTGTTTGTTGTTAGGGGGTTAGGGTTGTTTGTTGTTAGGGTGTTAGTGTTCTTTGATGTTAGGGGTTTAGGGTTGTTTGTTGTTAGGGGGTTAGTGTTGTTCGTTGTTAGGGGGTTGGGGTTGTTTCTTGTTACGGGGTTAGTGTTGTTTGTTGTTAAGGGGTTAGGGTAGTTTCTTGTTCGGGGTTTAGTGTTGTTTTTTGTTAGGGGATTAGTGTTTGTTGTTAGGGGTTTAGGGTTGTTTGTTGTTAGGGTGTTAGTGTTGTTTGTTGTTAGGGAGTTAGGGTTGTTTGTTGTTAGGGTGTTAGTGTTGTTTGTTGTTAGTGGGTTAGGGTTTTTTGTTGTTTGGTTAGGGTTGTTTTTTGTTAGGGGGTTAGTGTTGTTTGTTGTTAGGGGTTTAGGGTTGTTTCTTGTTGGGGTTTAGTGGTTTTTGTTGTTCGGGTGTTAGTGTTTATTGTGGTTAGGGGGTTAGTGTTGTTTTGTTGTTCGGGGTGTTAGGATTGTTTGTTGTTAAGGGGTTAGGGTTGTTTGTTGTTTGGGGGTTAGGGTTGTTTGTTGTTTGGGGGTTAGGGTTGTTTGTTGTTATGGGTTAGTGTTGTTTGTTGTTACGGGGTTAGGGTAGTTTCTTGTTAGGGGTTCAGTGTTGTTTGTTGTTAGGGGGTTAGTGTTTGTTGTTAGGGGTTTAGGGTTGTTTCTTGTTGGGGTTTAGTGGTTTCTGTTGTTAGGGTGTTAGTGTTGTTTGTTGTTAGGGTGTTAGTGTTTTGTGTTGTTAGGGGGTTAGTGTTGTTTGATGTTAGGGGTTACGGGTTGTTTGTTGTTAGGGGGTTAGTGTTGTTTGTTGTTAGGGTGTTAGGGTTGTTTGTTGTTAGTGGGTTAGGGTTGTTTGTTGTTAGTGGGTTAGTTTTTTTGGTTTTTAGGGGTTAGTGTTGTTTCTTGTTTGGGGGTTAGTGTTTGTTGTTAGGGGGTTAAGGTTGTTTGTTGTTAGGGTGTTAGTGTTGTTTGATGTTAGGGGTTTAGGGTTGTTTGTTGTTAGGGGGTTAGTGTTGTTTGTTGTTAGGGGGTTAGGGTTGTTTGTTGTTAGTTTGTTAGTGTTGTTTGTTGTTAGGGGGTTAGGGTTGTTTGTTGTTAGGGTGTTAGTGTTGTTTGTTGTTAGGGGGTTAGGGTTTTTTGTTGTTTGGTTAGGGTTGTTTGTTGTTAGGGGGTTAGTGTTGTTTGTTGTTAGGGGTTTAGGGTTGTTTCTTGTTGGGGTTTAGTGGTTTTTGTTGTTAGGGTGTTAGTGTCGTTTGTTGTTAGGGTGTTAGTGTTTTGTGATGTTAGGGGGTTAGTGTTGTTTGATGTTAGGGTTTTAGGGTTGTTTGTTGTTAGGGTGTTAGAGTTGTTTTTTGTTAGGGGGTTAGGGTTGTTTGTTGTTTGGGGGTTAGGGTTGTTTGTTGTTACGGGGTTAGTGTTGTTTGTTGTTACGGGGTTAGGGTAGTTTCTTGTTAGGGGTTTAGTGTTGTTTGTTGTTAGGGGGTTAGTGTTTGTTGTTAGGGCTTTCGGGTTGTTTCTTGTTGGGGTTTAGTGGTTTTTGTTGTTAGGGTGTTAGTTTTGTTTGTTGTTAGGGTGTTAGTGTTTTGTGTTGTTAGGGGGTTAGTGTTGTTTGATTTTAGGGGTTTAGGGTTGTTTGTTGTTAGGGGGTTAGTGTTGTTTGTTGTTAGGGGGGTAGTGTTGTTTGTTGTTAGGGGTTTAGGGTTGTTTCTTGTTGGGCTTTAGTGGTTTTTGTTGTTACGGTGTTAGTGTTTATTGTGGTTAGGGGGTTAGGGTTGTTGGTTGTTCGGGGGTTAGTGTTGTTTCTTGTTAGGGGTTTAGGGTTGTTTCTTGTTGGGGTTTAGTGGTTTTTGTTGTTAGGGTGTTAGTGTTGTTTGTTGTTAGGGTGTTAGTGTTTTGTGTTGTTAGGGGGTTAGTGTTGTTTGATGTTAGCGGTTTAGGGTTGTTTGTTGTTAGGGGGTTAGTGTTGTTTGTTGTTAGGGTGTTAGGGTTGTTTTTTGTTAGTGGTTTAGGGTAGTTTGTTGTTAGTGGGTTAGTGTTTTTGGTTTTTAGGGGTTAGGGTTGTTTGTTGTTAGGGTGTTAGTGTTCTTTGATGTTAGGGGTTTAGGGTTGTTTGTTGTTAGGGGGTTAGTGTTGTTCGTTGTTAGGGGGTTGGGGTTGTTTCTTTTTACGGGGTTAGTGTTGTTTGTTGTTAAGGGGTTAGGGTAGTTTCTTGTTCGGGGTTTAGTGTTGTTTTTTGTTAGGGGATTAGTGTTTGTTGTTAGGGGTTTAGGGTTGTTTGTTGTTAGGGTGTTAGTGTTGTTTGTTGTTAGGGAGTTAGGGTTGTTTGTTGTTAGGGTGTTAGTGTTGTTTGTTGTCAGTGGGTTAGGGTTTTTTGTTGTTTGGTTAGGGTTGTTTTTTGTTAGGGGGTTAGTGTTGTTTGTTGTTAGGGGTTTAGGGTTCTTTCTTGTTGGGGTTTAGTGGTTTTTGTTGTTAGGGTGTTAGTGTTTATTGTGGTTAGGGGGTTAGTGTTGTTTGGTTGTTCGGGGGGTTAGGATTGTTTGTTGTTAAGGGGTTAGGGTTGTTTGTTGTTTGGGGGTTAGGGTTGTTTGTTGTTTGGGGGTTAGGGTTGTTTGTTGTTATGGGTTAGTGTTGTTTGTTGTTACGGGGTTAGGGTAGTTTCTTGTTAGGGGTTCAGTGTTGTTTGTTGTTAGGGGGTTAGTGTTTGTTGTTAGGGGTTTCGGGTTGTTTCTTGTTGGGGTTTAGCTGTTTTTGTTGTTAGGGTGTTAGTGTTGTTTGTTGTTAGGGTGTTAGTGTTTTGTGTCGTTACAGAGTTAGTGTTGTTTGATGTTAGGGGTTACGGGTTGTTTGTTGTTAGGGGGTTAGTGTTGTTTGTTGTTAGGGTGTTAGGGTTGTTTGTTGTTAGTGGGTTAGGGTTGTTTGTTGTTAGTGGGTTAGTGTTTTTGGTTTTTAGGGGTTAGGGTTGTTTGTTGTTTGGGGGTTAGTGTTTGTTGTTAGGGGGTTAGGGTTGTTTGTTGTTAGGGTGTTAGTGTTCTTTGATGTTAGGGGTTTAGGGTTGTTTGTTGTTAGGGGGTTAGTGTTCTTTGTTGTTAGGGGGTTAGGGTTGTTTGTTGTTAGGGTGTTAGTGTTGTTTGTTGTTAGGGGGTTAGGGTTGTTTGTTGTTAGGGTGTTAGTGTTTTGTGTTGTTAGGGGGTTAGTGTTGTTTGATGTTAGGGGTTTAGGGTTGTTTGTTGTTAGGGGGTTAGTGTTGTTTGTTGTTAGGGTGTTAGGGTTGTTTTTTGTTAGTGGATTAGTGTAGTTTGTTGTTAGTGGGTTAGTGTTTTTGGTTTTTAGGGGTTAGGGTTTTTTGTTGTTTGGGGGTTGGTGTTTGTTGTTAGGGGGTTAGGGTTGTTTGTTGTTAGGGTGTTAGTGTTCTTTGATGTTAGGGGTTTAGGGTTGTTTGTTGTTAGGGGGTTAGTGTTGTTCGTTGTTAGGGGTTTTGGGTTGTTTCTTGTTATGGGGTTAGTGTTGTTTGTTGTTAAGCGGTTAGGGTAGTTTCTTGTTCGGGGTTTAGTGTTGTTTTTTGTTAGGGGATTAGTGTTTGTTGTTAGGGGTTTAGGGTTGTTTGTTGTTAGGGTGTTAGTGTTGTTTGTTGTTAGGGAGTTAGGGTTGTTTGTTGTTAGAGTGTTAGTGTTGTTGTTAGTGGGTTAGGGTTTTTTGTTGTTTGGTTAGGGTTGTTTTTTGTTAGGGGGTTAGTGTTGTTTGTTGTTAGGGGTTTAGGGTTGTTTCTTGTTGGGGTTTAGTGGTTTTTGTTATTAGGGTGTTAGTGTTTATTGTGGTTAGGGGGTTAGTGTTGTTTGGTTGTTCGGGGGGTTAGGATTGTTTGTTGTTAAGGGGTTAGGGTTGTTTGTTTTTTGGGGGTTAGGGTTGTTTGTTGTTTGGGGTTTAGGGTTGTTTGTTGTTATGGGTTAGTGTTGTTTGTTGTTGGTGGGTTAGTGTTTGTTGTTAGGGGTTTCGGGTTGTTTGTTGTTAGGGGGTTAGTGTTGTTTGTTGTTAGGTGTTAGCGTTGTTTGTTGTTAGTGGGTTAGGGTTGTTTGTTGTTAGTGGGTTAGTGTTTTTGGTTTTTAGGGGTTAGGGTTGTTTGTTGTTTGGGGGTTAGTGTTTGTAGTTAAGGGGTTAGGGTTGTTTGTTGTTAGGGGGTTAGTGTTGTTTGTTGTTAGGGTGTTAGGGTTGTTTTTTGTTAGTGGTTTAGGGTAGTTTGTTGTTAGTGGGTTAGTGTTTTTGGTTTTTAGGGGTTAGGGTTTTTTGTTGTTTGGGGGTTAGTGTTTGTTGTTAGGGGTTTAGGGTTGTTTGTTGTTACGGTGTTAGTGTTCTTTGATGTTGGGGTTTAGGGTTGTTTGTTGTTAGGGGGTTAGTGTTGTTCGTTGTTAGGGGGTTGGGGTTGTTTCTTGTTACGGGGTTAGTGTTGTTTGTTGTTAAGGGGTTAGGGTAGTTTCTTGTTCGGGGTTTAGTGTTGTTTTTTGTTAGGGGATTAGTGTTTGTTGTTAGGGGTTTAGGGTTGTTTGTTGTTAGGGTGTTAGTGTTGTTTGTTGTTAGGGAGTTAGGGTTGTTTGTTGTTAGGGTGTTAGTGTTGTTTGTTGTTAGTGGGTTAGGGTTTTTTGTTGTTTGGTTAGGGTTGTTTTTTGTTAGGGGGTTAGTGTTGTTTGTTGTTAGGGGTTTAGGGTTGTTTCTTGTTGGGGTTTAGTGGTTTCTGTTGTTCGGGCGTTAGTGTTTATTGTGGTTAGGGGGTTAGTGTTGTTTTGTTGTTCGGGGGGTTAGGATTGTTTGTTGTTAAGGGGTTAGGCTTGTTTGTTGTTTGGGGGTTAGGGTTGTTTGTTGTTTGGGGGTTAGGGTTGTTTGTTGTTATGGGTTAGTGTTGTTTGTTGTTACGGGGTTAGGGTAGTTTCTTGTTAGGGGTTCAGTGTTGTTTGTTGTTAGGGGGTTAGTGTTTGTTGTTAGGGGTTTAGGGGTGTTTCTTGTTGGGGTTTAGTTGTTTTTGTTGTTAGGGTGTTAGTGTTGTTTGTTGTTAGGGTTTTAGTGTTTTGTGTCGTTAGGGGGTTAGTGTTGTTTGATGTTAGGGGTTACGGGTTGTTTGTTGTTAGGGGGTTAGTGTTGTTTGTTGTTAGGGTGTTAGGGTTGTTTGTTGTTAGTGGGTTAGTGTTGTTTGTTGTTAGTGGGTTAGTTTTTTTGGTTTTTAGGGGTTAGGGTTGTTTGTTGTTTGGGGGTCAGTGTTTGTTTTTAGGGGGTTAGGGTTGTTTGTTGTTAGGGTGTTAATGTTCTTTGATGTTAGGGGTTTAGGGTTGTTTGTTGTTAGGGGGTTAGTGTTGTTTGTTGTTAGGGGGTTAGGTTTGTTTGTTGTTAGGGTGTTAGTGTTGTTTGTTGTTAGGGGATTAGGGTTGTTTGTTGTTAGGGTGTTAGTGTTGTTTGTTGTTAGTGGGTTAGGGATTTTTGTTGTTTGGTTAGGGTTGTTTGTTGTTAGGGGGTTAGTGTTGTTTGTTCTTAGGGGTTTAGCGTTGTTTCTTGTTGGGGTTTAGTGGTTTTTCTTGTTAGGGTGTTAGTGTTTATTGTGGTTAGGGGGTTAGAGTTGTTGGTTGTTCGGGGGTTAGGATTGTTTGTTGTTAGGGGGTTAGGGTTGTTTGTTGTTTGGGGGTTAGGGCTGTTTGTTCTTACGGGGTTAGTGTTGTTTGTTGTTAGGGGTTTAGGGTTGTTTCTTGTTGGGGTTTAGTGGTTTCTGTTGTTAGGGTGTTAGTGTTGTTTGTTGTTAGGGTGTTAGTGTTTTGTGTTGTTAGTGGGTTAGTGTTGTTTGATGTTAGGGGGTAAGGGTTGTTTGTTGTTAGGGGGTTAGTGTTGTTTCTTGTTAGGGTGTTAGGGTTGTTTGTTGTTAGTGGGTTAGGGTTTTTTGTTGTTTGGTTAGGGTTGTTTGTTGTTAGGGGGTTAGTGTTGTTTGTTGTTAGGGGTTTAGGGTTGTTTGTTGTTAGGGTGTTAGTGTTGTTTGTTGTTAGGGAGTTAGGGTTGTTTGTTGTTAGGGTGTTAGTGTTGTTTGTTGTTAGTGGGTTAGGGTTTTTTGTTGTTTGGTTAGGGTTGTTTTTTGTTAGGGGGTTAGTGTTGTTTGTTGTTAGGGGTTTAGTGTTGTTTCTTGTTGGGGTTTAGTGGTTTTTGTTGTTAGGGTGTTAGTGTTTATTGTGGTTAGGGGGTTAGTGTTGTTTGGTTGTTCGGGGGGTTAGGATTGTTTGTTGTTAAGGGGTTAGGGTTGTTTGTTGTTTGGGGTTAGGGTTGTTTGTTGTTTGGGGGTTAGGGTTGTTTGTTGTTATGGGTTAGTGTTGTTTGTTGTTACGGGGTTAGGGTAGTTTCTTGTTAGGGGTTCAGTGTTGTTTGTTGTTAGGGGGTTAGTGTTTGTTGTTAGGGGTTTCGGGTTGTTTCTTGTTGGGGTTTAGTTGTTTTTGTTGTTAGGGTGTTAGTGTTGTTTGTTGTTAGGGTGTTAGTGTTTTGTGTCGTTAGGGGGTTAGTGTTGTTTGATGTTAGGGGTTACGGGTTGTTTGTTGTTAGGGGGTTAGTGTTGTTTGTTGTTAGGGGTTTAGTGTTGTTTGTTGTTAGGGGTTTAGGGTTGTTTCTTGTTGGGGTTTAGTGGTTTTTGTTGTTAGAGTGTTAGTGTTTATTGTGGTTAGGGGGTTAGTGTTGTTGGTTGTTCGGGGGGTTAGGATTGTTTGTTGTTATGGGGTTAGGGTTGTTTGTTGTTTGGGGGTTAGGGTTGTTTGTTGTTACGGGTTAGTGTTGTTTGTTGTTATGGGGTTAGGGTAGTTTCTTGTTAGGTGTTCAGTGTTGTTTGTTGTTAGGGGGTTAGTGTTTGTTGTTAGGGGTTTAGGGTTGTTTCCGGTTGGGGTGTTAGTGTTGTTTGTTGTTAGGGTGTTAGTGTTTTGTGTCGTTAGGGGGTTAGTGTTGTTTGATGTTAGGGGTTAAGGGTTGTTTGTTGTTAGGGGGTTAGTGTTGTTTGTTGTTAGGGTGTTAGGGTTGTTTGTTGTTAGTGGGTTAGGGTTGTTTGTTGTTAGTGGGTTAGTTTTTTTGGTTTTTAGGGGTTAGGGTTGTTTGTTGTTTGGGGGTTAGTGTTTGTTGTTAGGGGGTTAGGGTTGTTTGTTGTTAGGGTGTTAATGTTCTTTGGTGTTAGGGGTTTAGGATTGTTTGTTGTTAGGGGGTTAGTGTTGTTTGTTGTTAGGGGGTTAGGTTTGTTTGTTGTTAGGGTGTTAGTGTTGTTTGTTGTTAGGGGGTTAGGGTTGTTTGTTGTCAGGGTGTTAGTGTTGCTTGTTGTTAGTGGGTTAGGGTTTTTTGTTGTTTGGTTAGGGTTGTTTGTTGTTAGGGGGTTAGTGTTGTTTGTTCTTAGGGGTTTAGCGTTGTTTCTTGTTGGGGTTTAGTGGTTTTTCTTGTTAGGGTGTTAGTGTTTATTGTGGTTAGGGGGTTAGTGTTGTTGGTTGTTCGGGGGTTTCGATTGTTTGTTGTTAGGGGGTTAGGGTTGTTTGTTTTTTGGGGGTTAGGGCTGTTTGTTCTTACGGGGTTAGTGTTGTTTCTTGTTAGGGGTTTAGGGTTGTTTCTTGTTGGGGTTTAGTGGTTTCTGTTGTTAGGGTGTTAGTGTTGTTTGTTGTTAGGGTGTTAGTGTTTTGTGTTGTTAGGGGGTTAGTGTTGTTTGATGTTAGGGGGTAAGGGTTGTTTGTTGTTAGGGGGTTAGTGTTGTTTGTTGTTAGGGTGTTAGGGTTGTTTGTTGTTAGTGGGTTAGGGTTGTTTGTTGTGAGTGGGTTAGTGTTTTTGGTTTTTAGGGGTTAGGGTTGTTTGTTGTTTGGGGGTTAGTGTTTGTTGTTAGGGGGTTAGGGTTGTTTGTTGTTAGGGTGTTAGTGTTCTTTGATGTTAGGGGTTTAGGGTTGTTTGTTGTTAGGGGGTTAGTGTTGTTCGTTGTTAGGGGGTTGGGGTTGTTTCTTGTTACGGGGTTAGTGTTGTTTGTTGTTAAGGGGTTAGGGTAGTTTCTTGTTCGGGGTTTAGTGTTGTTTGTTGTTAGGGGGTTAGTGTTTGTTGTTAGGGGTTTCGGGTTGTTTCTTGTTGGGGTTTAGTGGTTTTTGTTGTTAGGGGGTTAGTGTTGTTTGTTGTTAGGGTGTTAGTGTTTTGTGTTGTTAGGGGGTTAGTGTTGTTTGATGTTAGGGGTTTAGGTTTGTTTGTTGTTAGGGGGTTAGTGTTGTTTGTTGTTAGGGGGTTAGGGTTGTTTGTTGTTAGGGTGTTAGTGTTGTTTGTTGTTAGGGGGTTAGGGTTGTTTGTTGTTAGGGTGTTAGTGTTGTTTGTTGTTAGTGGGTTAGGGTTTTTTGTTGTTTGGTTAGGATTGTTTCTTGTTAGGGGGTTAGTGTTGTTTGTTGTTAGGGGTTTAGGGTTGTTTCTTGTTGGGGTTTAGTGGTTTTTGTTGTTAGGGTGTTAGTGTTTATTGTGGTTAGGGGGTTAGTGTTGTTGGTTGTTCGGGGGTTAGGATTGTTTGTTGTTAGGGGGTTAGGGTTGTTTGTTGTTTGGGGGTTAGGGCTGTGTGTTGTTACGGGGTTAGTGTTGTTTGTTGTTACGGGGTTAGGGTAGTTTCTTGTTAGGGATTTAGTGTTGTTTGTTGTTAGGGGGTTAGTGTTTGTTGTTAGGGGTTTCGGGTTGTTTCTTGTTGGGGTTTAGTGGTTTTTGTTGTTAGGGGGTTAGTGTTGTTTGTTGTTAGGGTGTTAGTGTTTTGTGTTGTTAGGGGGTTAGTGTTGTTTGATGTTAGGGGTTTAGGGTTGTTTGTTGTTAGGGGGTTAGTGTTGTTTGTTGTTAGGGTGTTGGGGTTGTTTTTTGCTAGTGGTTTAGGGTAGTTTGTTGTTAGTGGGTTAGTGTTTTTGGTTTTTAGGTGTTAGGGTTGTTTGTTGTTTGGTGGTTAGTGTTTGTTGTTAGGGGGTTGGGGTTGTTTTTTGTTAGGGTGTTAGTGTTCTTTGATGTTAGGGGTTTAGGGTTGTTTGTTGTTAGGGGGTTAGTGTTGTTCGTTGTTAGGGGGTTGGGGTTGTTTCTTGTTACGGGGTTAGTGTTGTTTGTTGTTAAGGGGTTAGGGTAGTTTCTTGTTCGGGGTTTAGTGTTGTTTTTTGTTAGGGGATTAGTGTTTGTTGTTAGGGGTTTAGGGTTGTTTGTTGTTAGGGTGTTAGTGTTGTTTGTTGTTAGGGAGTTAGGGTTGTTTGTTGTTAGGGTGTTAGTGTTGTTTGTTGTTAGTGGGTTAGGGTTTTTTGTTGTTTGGTTTGGGTTGTTTTTTGTTAGGGGGTTAGTGTTGTTTGTTGTTAGGGGTTTAGGGTTGTTTCTTGTTGGGGTTTAGTGGTTTTTGTTGTTCGGGTGTTAGTGTTTATTGTGGTTAGGGGGTTAGTGTTGTTTTGTTGTTCGGGGTGTTAGGATTGTTTGTTGTTAAGGGGTTAGGGTTGTTTGTTGTTTGGGGGTTAGGGTTGTTTGTTGTTTGGGGGTTAGGGTTGTTTGTTGTTATGGGTTAGTGTTGTTTGTTGTTACGGGGTTAGGGTAGTTTCTTGTTAGGGGTTCAGTGTTGTTTGTTGTTAGGGGGTTAGTGTTTGTTGTTAGGGGTTTAGGGTTGTTTCTTGTTGGGGTTTAGTTGTTTTTGTTGTTAGGGTGTTAGTGTTGTTTGTTGTTAGGGTTTTAGTGTTTTGTGTCGTTAGGGGGTTAGTGTTGTTTGATGTTAGGGGTTACGGGTTGTTTGTTGTTAGGGGGTTAGTGTTGTTTGTTGTTAGGGTGTTAGGGTTGTTTGTTGTTAGTGGGTTAGGGTTGTTTGTTGTTAGTGGGTTAGTTTTTTTGGTTTTTAGGGGTTAGTGTTGTTTCTTGTTTGGGGGTTAGTGTTTGTTGTTAGGGGGTTAAGGTTGTTTGTTGTTAGGGTGTTAGTGTTCTTTGATGTTAGGGGTTTAGGGTTGTTTGTTGTTAGGGGGTTAGTGTTGTTTGTTGTTAGGGGGTTAGGGTTGTTTGTTGTTAGTTTGTTAGTGTTGTTTGTTGTTAGGGGGTTAGGTTTGTTTGTTGTTAGGGTGTTAGTGTTGTTTGTTGTTAGGGGGTTAGGGTTTTTTGTTGTTTGGTTAGGGTTGTTTGTTGTTAGGGGGTTAGTGTTGTTTGTTGTTAGGGGTTTAGGGTTGTTTCTTGTTGGGGTTTAGTGGTTTTTGTTGTTAGGGTGTTAGTGTCGTTTGTTGTTAGGGTGTTAGTGTTTTGTGATGTTAGGGGGTTAGTGTTGTTTGATGTTAGGGTTTTAGGGTTGTTTGTTGTTAGGGTGTTAGTGTTGTTTGTTGTTAGGGGGTTAGGGTTGTTTGTTGTTTGGGGGTTAGGGTTGTTTGTTGTTACGGGGTTAGTGTTGTTTGTTGTTACGGGGTTAGGGTAGTTTCTTGTTAGGGGTTTAGTGTTGTTTGTTGTTAGGGGGTTAGTGTTTGTTGTTAGGGCTTTCGGGTTGTTTCTTGTTGGGGTTTAGTGGTTTTTGTTGTTAGGGGGTTAGTGTTGTTTGTTGTTAGGGTGTTAGTGTTTTGTGTTGTTAGGGGGTTAGTGTTGTTTGATGTTAGGGGTTTAGGGTTGTTTGTTGTTAGGGGGTTAGTGTTGTTTGTTGTTAGGGTGTTGGGGTTGTTTTTTGCTAGTGGTTTAGGGTAGTTTGTTGTTAGTGGGTTAGTGTTTTTGGTTTTTAGGTGTTAGGGTTGTTTGTTGTTTGGTGGTTAGTGTTTGTTGTTAGGGGGTTGGGGTTGTTTGTTGTTAGGGTGTTAGTGTTCTTTGATGTTAGGGGTTTAGGGTTGTTTGTTGTTAGGGGGTTAGTGTTGTTCGTTGTTAGGGGGTTGGGGTTGTTTCTTGTTACGGGGTTAGTGTTGTTTGTTGTTAAGGGGTTAGGGTAGTTTCTTGTTCGGGGTTTAGTGTTGTTTTTTGTTAGGGGATTAGTGTTTGTTGTTAGGGGTTTAGGGTTGTTTGTTGTTAGGGTGTTAGTGTTGTTTGTTGTTAGGGAGTTAGGGTTGTTTGTTGTTAGGGTGTTAGTGTTGTTTGTTGTTAGTGGGTTAGGGTTTTTTGTTGTTTGGTTTGGGTTGTTTTTTGTTAGGGGGTTAGTGTTGTTTGTTGTTAGGGGTTTAGGGTTGTTTCTTGTTGGGGTTTAGTGGTTTTTGTTGTTCGGGTGTTAGTGTTTATTGTGGTTAGGGGGTTAGTGTTGTTTTGTTGTTCGGGGTGTTAGGATTGTTTGTTGTTAAGGGGTTAGGGTTGTTTGTTGTTTGGGGGTTAGGGTTGTTTGTTGTTTGGGGGTTAGGGTTGTTTGTTGTTATGGGTTAGTGTTGTTTGTTGTTACGGGGTTAGGGTAGTTTCTTGTTAGGGGTTCAGTGTTGTTTGTTGTTAGGGGGTTAGTGTTTGTTGTTAGGGGTTTAGGGTTGTTTCTTGTTGGGGTTTAGTTGTTTTTGTTGTTAGGGTGTTAGTGTTGTTTGTTGTTAGGGTTTTAGTGTTTTGTGTCGTTAGGGGGTTAGTGTTGTTTGATGTTAGGGGTTACGGGTTGTTTGTTGTTAGGGGGTTAGTGTTGTTTGTTGTTAGGGTGTTAGGGTTGTTTGTTGTTAGTGGGTTAGGGTTGTTTGTTGTTAGTGGGTTAGTTTTTTTGGTTTTTAGGGGTTAGTGTTGTTTCTTGTTTGGGGGTTAGTGTTTGTTGTTAGGGGGTTAAGGTTGTTTGTTGTTAGGGTGTTAGTGTTCTTTGATGTTAGGGGTTTAGGGTTGTTTGTTGTTAGGGGGTTAGTGTTGTTTGTTGTTAGGGGGTTAGGGTTGTTTGTTGTTAGTTTGTTAGTGTTGTTTGTTGTTAGGGGGTTAGGTTTGTTTGTTGTTAGGGTGTTAGTGTTGTTTGTTGTTAGGGGGTTAGGGTTTTTTGTTGTTTGGTTAGGGTTGTTTGTTGTTAGGGGGTTAGTGTTGTTTGTTGTTAGGGGTTTAGGGTTGTTTCTTGTTGGGGTTTAGTGGTTTTTGTTGTTAGGGTGTTAGTGTCGTTTGTTGTTAGGGTGTTAGTGTTTTGTGATGTTAGGGGGTTAGTGTTGTTTGATGTTAGGGTTTTAGGGTTGTTTGTTGTTAGGGTGTTAGTGTTGTTTGTTGTTAGGGGGTTAGGGTTGTTTGTTGTTTGGGGGTTAGGGTTGTTTGTTGTTACGGGGTTAGTGTTGTTTGTTGTTACGGGGTTAGGGTAGTTTCTTGTTAGGGGTTTAGTGTTGTTTGTTGTTAGGGGGTTAGTGTTTGTTGTTAGGGCTTTCGGGTTGTTTCTTGTTGGGGTTTAGTGGTTTTTGTTGTTAGGGTGTTAGTGTTGTTTGTTGTTAGGGTGTTAGTGTTTTGTGTTGTTAGGGGGTTAGTGTTGTTTGATTTTAGGGGTTTAGGGTTGTTTGTTGTTAGGGGGTTAGTGTTGTTTGTTGTTAGGGGGGTAGTGTTTGTTGTTAGTGGTTTAGGGTTGTTTCTTGTTGGGCTTTAGTGGTTTTTGTTGTTACGGTGTTAGTGTTTATTGTGGTTAGGGGGTTAGGGTTGTTGGTTGTTCGGGGGTTAGTGTTGTTTCGTGTTAGGGGTTTAGGGTTGTTTCTTGTTGGGGTTTAGTGGTTTTTGTTGTTAGGGTGTTAGTGTTGTTTGTTGTTAGGGTGTTAGTGTTTTGTGTTGTTAGGGGGTTAGTGTTGTTTGATGTTAGCGGTTTAGGGTTGTTTGTTGTTAGGGGGTTAGTGTTGTTTGTTGTTAGGGTGTTAGGGTTGTTTTTTGTTAGTGGTTTAGGGTAGTTTGTTGTTAGTGGGTTAGTGTTTTTGGTTTTTAGGTGTTAGGGTTGTTTGTTGTTAGGGTGTTAGTGTTCTTTGATGTTAGGGGTTTAGGGTTGTTTGTTGTTAGGGGGTTAGTGTTGTTCGTTGTTAGGGGGTTGGGGTTGTTTCTTTTTACGGGGTTAGTGTTGTTTGTTGTTAAGGGGTTAGGGTAGTTTCTTGTTCGGGGTTTAGTGTTGTTTTTTGTTAGGGGATTAGTGTTTGTTGTTAGGGGTTTAGGGTTGTTTGTTGTTAGGGTGTTAGTGTTGTTTGTTGTTAGGGGGTTAGGGTTGTTTGTTGTTAGGGTGTTAGTGTTGTTTGTTGTCAGTGGGTTAGGGTTTTTTGTTGTTTGGTTAGGGTTGTTTTTTGTTAGGGGGTTAGTGTTGTTTGTTGTTAGGGGTTTAGGGTTCTTTCTTGTTGGGGTTTAGTGGTTTTTGTTGTTAGGGTGTTAGTGTTTATTGTGGTTAGGGGGTTAGTGTTGTTTGGTTGTTCGGGGGGTTAGGATTGTTTGTTGTTAAGGGGTTAGGGTTGTTTGTTGTTTGGGGGTTAGGGTTGTTTGTTGTTTGGGGGTTAGGGTTGTTTGTTGTTATGGGTTAGTGTTGTTTGTTGTTACGGGGTTAGGGTAGTTTCTTGTTAGGGGTTCAGTGTTGTTTGTTGTTAGGGGGTTAGTGTTTGTTGTTAGGGGTTTCGGGTTGTTTCTTGTTGGGGTTTAGCTGTTTTTGTTGTTAGGGTGTTAGTGTTGTTTGTTGTTAGGGTGTTAGTGTTTTGTGTCGTTACAGAGTTAGTGTTGTTTGATGTTAGGGGTTACGGGTTGTTTGTTGTTAGGGGGTTAGTGTTGTTTGTTGTTAGGGTGTTAGGGTTGTTTGTTGTTAGTGGGTTAGGGTTGTTTGTTGTTAGTGGGTTAGTGTTTTTGGTTTTTAGGGGTTAGGGTTGTTTGTTGTTTGGGGGTTAGTGTTTGTTGTTAGGGGGTTAGGGTTGTTTGTTGTTAGGGTGTTAGTGTTCTTTGATGTTAGGGGTTTAGGGTTGTTTGTTGTTAGGGGGTTAGTGTTCTTTGTTGTTAGGGGGTTAGGGTTGTTTGTTGTTAGGGTGTTAGTGTTGTTTGTTGTTAGGGGGTTAGGGTTGTTTGTTGTTAGGGTGTTAGTGTTTTGTGTTGTTAGGGGGTTAGTGTTGTTTGATGTTAGGGGTTTAGGGTTGTTTGTTGTTAGGGGGTTAGTGTTGTTTGTTGTTAGGGTGTTAGGGTTGTTTTTTGTTAGTGGATTAGTGTAGTTTGTTGTTAGTGGGTTAGTGTTTTTGGTTTTTAGGGGTTAGGGTTTTTTGTTGTTTGGGGGTTAGTGTTTGTTGTTAGGGGGTTAGGGTTGTTTGTTGTTAGGGTGTTAGTGTTCTTTGATGTTAGGGGTTTAGGGTTGTTTGTTGTTAGGGGGTTAGTGTTGTTCGTTGTTAGGGGTTTTGGGTTGTTTCTTGTTATGGGGTTAGTGTTGTTTGTTGTTAAGGGGTTAGGGTAGTTTCTTGTTCGGGGTTTAGTGTTGTTTTTTGTTAGGGGATTAGTGTTTGTTGTTAGGGGTTTAGGGTTGTTTGTTGTTAGGGTGTTAGTGTTGTTTGTTGTTAGGGAGTTAGGGTTGTTTGTTGTTAGAGTGTTAGTGTTGTTGTTAGTGGGTTAGGGTTTTTTGTTGTTTGGTTAGGGTTGTTTTTTGTTAGGGGGTTAGTGTTGTTTGTTGTTAGGGGTTTAGGGTTGTTTCTTGTTGGGGTTTAGTGGTTTTTGTTATTAGGGTGTTAGTGTTTATTGTGGTTAGGGGGTTAGTGTTGTTTGGTTGTTCGGGGGGTTAGGATTGTTTGTTGTTAAGGGGTTAGGGTTGTTTGTTTTTTGGGGGTTAGGGTTGTTTGTTGTTTGGGGTTTAGGGTTGTTTGTTGTTATGGGTTAGTGTTGTTTGTTGTTGGTGGGTTAGTGTTTGTTGTTAGGGGTTTCGGGTTGTTTGTTGTTAGGGGGTTAGTGTTGTTTGTTGTTAGGGTGTTAGCGTTGTTTGTTGTTAGTGGGTTAGGGTTGTTTGTTGTTAGTGGGTTAGTGTTTTTGGTTTTTAGGGGTTAGGGTTGTTTGTTGTTTGGGGGTTAGTGTTTGTAGTTAAGGGGTTAGGGTTGTTTGTTGTTAGGGGGTTAGTGTTGTTTGTTGTTAGGGTGTTAGGGTTGTTTTTTGTTAGTGGTTTAGGGTAGTTTGTTGTTAGTGGGTTAGTGTTTTTGGTTTTTAGGGGTTAGGGTTTTTTGTTGTTTGGGGGTTAGTGTTTGTTGTTAGGGGTTTAGGGTTGTTTGTTGTTACGGTGTTAGTGTTCTTTGATGTTAGGGGTTTAGGGTTGTTTGTTGTTAGGGGGTTAGTGTTGTTCGTTGTTAGGGGGTTGTGGTTGTTTCTTGTTACGGGGTTAGTGTTGTTTGTTGTTAAGGGGTTAGGGTAGTTTCTTGTTCGGGGTTTAGTGTTGTTTTTTGTTAGGGGATTAGTGTTTGTTGTTAGGGGTTTAGGGTTGTTTGTTGTTAGGGTGTTAGTGTTGTTTGTTGTTAGGGAGTTAGGGTTGTTTGTTGTTAGGGTGTTAGTGTTGTTTGTTGTTAGTGGGTTAGGGTTTTTTGTTGTTTGGTTAGGGTTGTTTTTTGTTAGGGGGTTAGTGTTGTTTGTTGTTAGGGGTTTAGGGTTGTTTCTTGTTGGGGTTTAGTGGTTTCTGTTGTTCGGGCGTTAGTGTTTATTGTGGTTAGGGGGTTAGTGTTGTTTTGTTGTTCGGGGGGTTAGGATTGTTTGTTGTTAAGGGGTTAGGCTTGTTTGTTGTTTGGGGGTTAGGGTTGTTTGTTGTTTGGGGGTTAGGGTTGTTTGTTGTTATGGGTTAGTGTTGTTTGTTGTTACGGGGTTAGGGTAGTTTCTTGTTAGGGGTTCAGTGTTGTTTGTTGTTAGGGGGTTAGTGTTTGTTGTTAGGGGTTTAGGGGTGTTTCTTGTTGGGGTTTAGTTGTTTTTGTTGTTAGGGTGTTAGTGTTGTTTGTTGTTACGGTTTTAGTGTTTTGTGTCGTTAGGGGGTTAGTGTTGTTTGATGTTAGGGGTTACGGGTTGTTTGTTTTTAGGGGGTTAGTGTTGTTTGTTGTTAGGGTGTTAGGGTTGTTTGTTGTTAGTGGGTTAGTGTTGTTTGTTGTTAGTGGGTTAGTTTTTTTGGTTTTTAGGGGTTAGGGTTGTTTGTTGTTTGGGGGTCAGTGTTTGTTTTTAGGGGGTTAGGGTTGTTTGTTGTTAGGGTGTTAATGTTCTTTGATGTTAGGGGTTTAGGGTTGTTTGTTGTTAGGGGGTTAGTGTTGTTTGTTGTTAGGGGGTTAGGTTTGTTTGTTGTTAGGGTGTTAGTGTTGTTTGTTGTTAGGGGGTTAGGGTTGTTTGTTGTCAGGGTGTTAGTGTTGCTTGTTGTTAGTGGGTTAGGGTTTTTTGTTGTTTGGTTAGGGTTGTTTGTTGTTAGGGGGTTAGTGTTGTTTGTTCTTAGGGGTTTAGCGTTGTTTCTTGTTGGGGTTTAGTGGTTTTTCTTGTTAGGGTGTTAGTGTTTATTGTGGTTAGGGGGTTAGTGTTGTTGGTTGTTCGGGGGTTTCGATTGTTTGTTGTTAGGGGGTTAGGGTTGTTTGTTTTTTGGGGGTTAGGGCTGTTTGTTCTTACGGGGTTAGTGTTGTTTCTTGTTAGGGGTTTAGGGTTGTTTCTTGTTGGGGTTTAGTGGTTTCTGTTGTTAGGGTGTTAGTGTTGTTTGTTGTTAGGGTGTTAGTGTTTTGTGTTGTTAGGGGGTTAGTGTTGTTTGATGTTAGGGGGTAAGGGTTGTTTGTTGTTAGGGGGTTAGTGTTGTTTGTTGTTAGGGTGTTAGGGTTGTTTGTTGTTAGTGGGTTAGGGTTGTTTGTTGTGAGTGGGTTAGTGTTTTTGGTTTTTAGGGGTTAGGGTTGTTTGTTGTTTGGGGGTTAGTGTTTGTTGTTAGGGGGTTAGGGTTGTTTGTTGTTAGGGTGTTAGTGTTCTTTGATGTTAGGGGTTTAGGGTTGTTTGTTGTTAGGGGGTTAGTGTTGTTCGTTGTTAGGGGGTTGGGGTTGTTTCTTGTTACGGGGTTAGTGTTGTTTGTTGTTAAGGGGTTAGGGTAGTTTCTTGTTCGGGGTTTAGTGTTGTTTGTTGTTAGGGGGTTAGTGTTTGTTGTTAGGGGTTTCGGGTTGTTTCTTGTTGGGGTTTAGTGGTTTTTGTTGTTAGGGGGTTAGTGTTGTTTGTTGTTAGGGTGTTAGTGTTTTGTGTTGTTAGGGGGTTAGTGTTGTTTGATGTTAGGGGTTTAGGTTTGTTTGTTGTTAGGGGGTTAGTGTTGTTTGTTGTTAGGGGGTTAGGGTTGTTTGTTGTTAGGGTGTTAGTGTTGTTTGTTGTTAGGGGGTTAGGGTTGTTTGTTGTTAGGGTGTTAGTGTTGTTTGTTGTTAGTGGGTTAGGGTTTTTTGTTGTTTGGTTAGGATTGTTTCTTGTTAGGGGGTTAGTGTTGTTTGTTGTTAGGGGTTTAGGGTTGTTTCTTGTTGGGGTTTAGTGGTTTTTGTTGTTAGGGTGTTAGTGTTTATTGTGGTTAGGGGGTTAGTGTTGTTGGTTGTTCGGGGGTTAGGATTGTTTGTTGTTAGGGGGTTAGGGTTGTTTGTTGTTTGGGGGTTAGGGCTGTTTGTTGTTACGGGGTTAGTGTTGTTTGTTGTTACGGGGTTAGGGTAGTTTCTTGTTAGGGATTTAGTGTTGTTTGTTGTTAGGGGGTTAGTGTTTGTTGTTAGGGGTTTCGGGTTGTTTCTTGTTGGGGTTTAGTGGTTTTTGTTGTTAGGGGGTTAGTGTTGTTTGTTGTTAGGGTGTTAGTGTTTTGTGTTGTTAGGGGGTTAGTGTTGTTTGATGTTAGGGGTTTAGGGTTGTTTGTTGTTAGGGGGTTAGTGTTGTTTGTTGTTAGGGTGTTGGGGTTGTTTTTTGCTAGTGGTTTAGGGTAGTTTGTTGTTAGTGGGTTAGTGTTTTTGGTTTTTAGGTGTTAGGGTTGTTTGTTGTTTGGTGGTTAGTGTTTGTTGTTAGGGGGTTGGGGTTGTTTGTTGTTAGGGTGTTAGTGTTCTTTGATGTTAGGGGTTTAGGGTTGTTTGTTGTTAGGGGGTTAGTGTTGTTCGTTGTTAGGGGGTTGGGGTTGTTTCTTGTTACGGGGTTAGTGTTGTTTGTTGTTAAGGGGTTAGGGTAGTTTCTTGTTCGGGGTTTAGTGTTGTTTTTTGTTAGGGGATTAGTGTTTGTTGTTAGGGGTTTAGGGTTGTTTGTTGTTAGGGTGTTAGTGTTGTTTGTTGTTAGGGAGTTAGGGTTGTTTGTTGTTAGGGTGTTAGTGTTGTTTGTTGTTAGTGGGTTAGGGTTTTTTGTTTGGTTTGGGTTGTTTTTTGTTAGGGGGTTAGTGTTGTTTGTTGTTAGGGGTTTAGGGTTGTTTCTTGTTGGGGTTTAGTGGTTTTTGTTGTTCGGGTGTTAGTGTTTATTGTGGTTAGGGGGTTAGTGTTGTTTTGTTGTTCGGGGTGTTAGGATTGTTTGTTGTTAAGGGGTTAGGGTTGTTTGTTGTTTGGGGGTTAGGGTTGTTTGTTGTTTGGGGGTTAGGGTTGTTTGTTGTTATGGGTTAGTGTTGTTTGTTGTTACGGGGTTAGGGTAGTTTCTTGTTAGGGGTTCAGTGTTGTTTGTTGTTAGGGGGTTAGTGTTTGTTGTTAGGGGTTTAGGGTTGTTTCTTGTTGGGGTTTAGTTGTTTTTGTTGTTAGGGTGTTAGTGTTGTTTGTTGTTAGGGTTTTAGTGTTTTGTGTCGTTAGGGGGTTAGTGTTGTTTGATGTTAGGGGTTACGGGTTGTTTGTTGTTAGGGGGTTAGTGTTGTTTGTTGTTAGGGTGTTAGAGTTGTTTGTTGTTAGTGGGTTAGGGTTGTTTGTTGTTAGTGGGTTAGTTTTTTTGGTTTTTAGGGGTTAGTGTTGTTTCTTGTTTGGGGGTTAGTGTTTGTTGTTAGGGGGTTAAGGTTGTTTGTTGTTAGGGTGTTAGTGTTCTTTGATGTTAGGGGTTTAGGGTTGTTTGTTGTTAGGGGGTTAGTGTTGTTTGTTGTTAGGGGGTTAGGGTTGTTTGTTGTTAGTTTGTTAGTGTTGTTTGTTGTTAGGGGGTTAGGTTTGTTTGTTGTTAGGGTGTTAGTGTTGTTTGTTGTTAGGGGGTTAGGGTTTTTTGTTGTTTGGTTAGGGTTGTTTGTTGTTAGGGGGTTAGTGTTGTTTGTTGTTAGGGGTTTAGGGTTGTTTCTTGTTGGGGTTTAGTGGTTTTTGTTGTTAGGGTGTTAGTGTCGTTTGTTGTTAGGGTGTTAGTGTTTTGTGATGTTAGGGGGTTAGTGTTGTTTGATGTTAGGGTTTTAGGGTTGTTTGTTGTTAGGGTGTTAGTGTTGTTTGTTGTTAGGGGGTTAGGGTTGTTTGTTGTTTGGGGGTTAGGGTTGTTTGTTGTTACGGGGTTAGTGTTGTTTGTTGTTACGGGGTTAGGGTAGTTTCTTGTTAGGGGTTTAGTGTTGTTTGTTGTTAGGGGGTTAGTGTTTGTTGTTAGGGCTTTCGGGTTGTTTCTTGTTGGGGTTTAGTGGTTTTTGTTGTTAGGGGGTTAGTGTTGTTTGTTGTTAGGGTGTTAGTGTTTTGTGTTGTTAGGGGGTTAGTGTTGTTTGATGTTAGGGGTTTAGGGTTGTTTGTTGTTAGGGGGTTAGTGTTGTTTGTTGTTAGGGTGTTGGGGTTGTTTTTTGCTAGTGGTTTAGGGTAGTTTGTTGTTAGTGGGTTAGTGTTTTTGGTTTTTAGGTGTTAGGGTTGTTTGTTGTTTGGTGGTTAGTGTTTGTTGTTAGGGGGTTGGGGTTGTTTGTTGTTAGGGTGTTAGTGTTCTTTGATGTTAGGGGTTTAGGGTTGTTTGTTGTTAGGGGGTTAGTGTTGTTCGTTGTTAGGGGGTTGGGGTTGTTTCTTGTTACGGGGTTAGTGTTGTTTGTTGTTAAGGGGTTAGGGTAGTTTCTTGTTCGGGGTTTAGTGTTGTTTTTTGTTAGGGGATTAGTGTTTGTTGTTAGGGGTTTAGGGTTGTTTGTTGTTAGGGTGTTAGTGTTGTTTGTTGTTAGGGAGTTAGGGTTGTTTGTTGTTAGGGTGTTAGTGTTGTTTGTTGTTAGTGGGTTAGGGTTTTTTGTTGTTTGGTTTGGGTTGTTTTTTGTTAGGGGGTTAGTGTTGTTTGTTGTTAGGGGTTTAGGGTTGTTTCTTGTTGGGGTTTAGTGGTTTTTGTTGTTCGGGTGTTAGTGTTTATTGTGGTTAGGGGGTTAGTGTTGTTTTGTTGTTCGGGGTGTTAGGATTGTTTGTTGTTAAGGGGTTAGGGTTGTTTGTTGTTTGGGGGTTAGGGTTGTTTGTTGTTTGGGGGTTAGGGTTGTTTGTTGTTATGGGTTAGTGTTGTTTGTTGTTACGGGGTTAGGGTAGTTTCTTGTTAGGGGTTCAGTGTTGTTTGTTGTTAGGGGGTTAGTGTTTGTTGTTAGGGGTTTAGGGTTGTTTCTTGTTGGGGTTTAGTTGTTTTTGTTGTTAGGGTGTTAGTGTTGTTTGTTGTTAGGGTTTTAGTGTTTTGTGTCGTTAGGGGGTTAGTGTTGTTTGATGTTAGGGGTTACGGGTTGTTTGTTGTTAGGGGGTTAGTGTTGTTTGTTGTTAGGGTGTTAGGGTTGTTTGTTGTTAGTGGGTTAGGGTTGTTTGTTGTTAGTGGGTTAGTTTTTTTGGTTTTTAGGGGTTAGTGTTGTTTCTTGTTTGGGGGTTAGTGTTTGTTGTTAGGGGGTTAAGGTTGTTTGTTGTTAGGGTGTTAGTGTTCTTTGATGTTAGGGGTTTAGGGTTGTTTGTTGTTAGGGGGTTAGTGTTGTTTGTTGTTAGGGGGTTAGGGTTGTTTGTTGTTAGTTTGTTAGTGTTGTTTGTTGTTAGGGGGTTAGGTTTGTTTGTTGTTAGGGTGTTAGTGTTGTTTGTTGTTAGGGGGTTAGGGTTTTTTGTTGTTTGGTTAGGGTTGTTTGTTGTTAGGGGGTTAGTGTTGTTTGTTGTTAGGGGTTTAGGGTTGTTTCTTGTTGGGGTTTAGTGGTTTTTGTTGTTAGGGTGTTAGTGTCGTTTGTTGTTAGGGTGTTAGTGTTTTGTGATGTTAGGGGGTTAGTGTTGTTTGATGTTAGGGTTTTAGGGTTGTTTGTTGTTAGGGTGTTAGTGTTGTTTGTTGTTAGGGGGTTAGGGTTGTTTGTTGTTTCGGGGTTAGGGTTGTTTGTTGTTACGGGGTTAGTGTTGTTTGTTGTTACGGGGTTAGGGTAGTTTCTTGTTAGGGGTTTAGTGTTGTTTGTTGTTAGGGGGTTAGTGTTTGTTGTTAGGGCTTTCGGGTTGTTTCTTGTTGGGGTTTAGTGGTTTTTGTTGTTAGGGTGTTAGTGTTGTTTGTTGTTAGGGTGTTAGTGTTTTGTGTTGTTAGGGGGTTAGTGTTGTTTGATTTTAGGGGTTTAGGGTTGTTTGTTGTTAGGGGGTTAGTGTTGTTTGTTGTTAGGGGGGTAGTGTTGTTTGTTGTTAGTGGTTTAGGGTTGTTTCTTGTTGGGCTTTAGTGGTTTTTGTTGTTACGGTGTTAGTGTTTATTGTGGTTAGGGGGTTAGGGTTGTTGGTTGTTCGGGGGTTAGTGTTGTTTCGTGTTAGGGGTTTAGGGTTGTTTCTTGTTGGGGTTTAGTGGTTTTTGTTGTTAGGGTGTTAGTGTTGTTTGTTGTTAGGGTGTTAGTGTTTTGTGTTGTTAGGGGGTTAGTGTTGTTTGATGTTAGCGGTTTAGGGTTGTTTGTTGTTAGGGGGTTAGTGTTGTTTGTTGTTAGGGTGTTAGGGTTGTTTTTTGTTAGTGGTTTAGGGTAGTTTGTTGTTAGTGGGTTAGTGTTTTTGGTTTTTAGGTGTTAGGGTTGTTTGTTGTTAGGGTGTTAGTGTTCTTTGATGTTAGGGGTTTAGGGTTGTTTGTTGTTAGGGGGTTAGTGTTGTTCGTTGTTAGGGGGTTGGGGTTGTTTCTTTTTACGGGGTTAGTGTTGTTTGTTGTTAAGGGGTTAGGGTAGTTTCTTGTTCGGGGTTTAGTGTTGTTTTTTGTTAGGGGATTAGTGTTTGTTGTTAGGGGTTTAGGGTTGTTTGTTGTTAGGGTGTTAGTGTTGTTTGTTGTTAGGGAGTTAGGGTTGTTTGTTGTTAGGGTGTTAGTGTTGTTTGTTGTCAGTGGGTTAGGGTTTTTTGTTGTTTGGTTAGGGTTGTTTTTTGTTAGGGGGTTAGTGTTGTTTGTTGTTAGGGGTTTAGGGTTCTTTCTTGTTGGGGTTTAGTGGTTTTTGTTGTTAGGGTGTTAGTGTTTATTGTGGTTAGGGGGTTAGTGTTGTTTGGTTGTTCGGGGGGTTAGGATTGTTTGTTGTTAAGGGGTTAGGGTTGTTTGTTGTTTGGGGGTTAGGGTTGTTTGTTGTTTGGGGGTTAGGGTTGTTTGTTGTTATGGGTTAGTGTTGTTTGTTGTTACGGGGTTAGGGTAGTTTCTTGTTAGGGGTTCAGTGTTGTTTGTTGTTAGGGGGTTAGTGTTTGTTGTTAGGGGTTTCGGGTTGTTTCTTGTTGGGGTTTAGCTGTTTTTGTTGTTAGGGTGTTAGTGTTGTTTGTTGTTAGGGTGTTAGTGTTTTGTGTCGTTACAGAGTTAGTGTTGTTTGATGTTAGGGGTTACGGGTTGTTTGTTGTTAGGGGGTTAGTGTTGTTTGTTGTTAGGGTGTTAGGGTTGTTTGTTGTTAGTGGGTTAGGGTTGTTTGTTGTTAGTGGGTTAGTGTTTTTGGTTTTTAGGGGTTAGGGTTGTTTGTTGTTTGGGGGTTAGTGTTTGTTGTTAGGGGGTTAGGGTTGTTTGTTGTTAGGGTGTTAGTGTTCTTTGATGTTAGGGGTTTAGGGTTGTTTGTTGTTAGGGGGTTAGTGTTCTTTGTTGTTAGGGGGTTAGGGTTGTTTGTTGTTAGGGTGTTAGTGTTGTTTGTTGTTAGGGGGTTAGGGTTGTTTGTTGTTAGGGTGTTAGTGTTTTGTGTTGTTAGGGGGTTAGTGTTGTTTGATGTTAGGGGTTTAGGGTTGTTTGTTGTTAGGGGGTTAGTGTTGTTTGTTGTTAGGGTGTTAGGGTTGTTTTTTGTTAGTGGATTAGTGTAGTTTGTTGTTAGTGGGTTAGTGTTTTTGGTTTTTAGGGGTTAGGGTTTTTTGTTGTTTGGGGGTTAGTGTTTGTTGTTAGGGGGTTAGGGTTGTTTGTTGTTAGGGTGTTAGTGTTCTTTGATGTTAGGGGTTTAGGGTTGTTTGTTGTTAGGGGGTTAGTGTTGTTCGTTGTTAGGGGTTTTGGGTTGTTTCTTGTTATGGGGTTAGTGTTGTTTGTTGTTAAGGGGTTAGGGTAGTTTCTTGTTCGGGGTTTAGTGTTGTTTTTTGTTAGGGGATTAGTGTTTGTTGTTAGGGGTTTAGGGTTGTTTGTTGTTAGGGTGTTAGTGTTGTTTGTTGTTAGGGAGTTAGGGTTGTTTGTTGTTAGAGTGTTAGTGTTGTTGTTAGTGGGTTAGGGTTTTTTGTTGTTTGGTTAGGGTTGTTTTTTGTTAGGGGGTTAGTGTTGTTTGTTGTTAGGGGTTTAGGGTTGTTTCTTGTTGGGGTTTAGTGGTTTTTGTTATTAGGGTGTTAGTGTTTATTGTGGTTAGGGGGTTAGTGTTGTTTGGTTGTTCGGGGGGTTAGGATTGTTTGTTGTTAAGGGGTTAGGGTTGTTTGTTTTTTGGGGGTTAGGGTTGTTTGTTGTTTGGGGTTTAGGGTTGTTTGTTGTTATGGGTTAGTGTTGTTTGTTGTTGGTGGGTTAGTGTTTGTTGTTAGGGGTTTCGGGTTGTTTGTTGTTAGGGGGTTAGTGTTGTTTGTTGTTAGGGTGTTAGCGTTGTTTGTTGTTAGTGGGTTAGGGTTGTTTGTTGTTAGTGGGTTAGTGTTTTTGGTTTTTAGGGGTTAGGGTTGTTTGTTGTTTGGGGGTTAGTGTTTGTAGTTAAGGGGTTAGGGTTGTTTGTTGTTAGGGGGTTAGTGTTGTTTGTTGTTAGGGTGTTAGGGTTGTTTTTTGTTAGTGGTTTAGGGTAGTTTGTTGTTAGTGGGTTAGTGTTTTTGGTTTTTAGGGGTTAGGGTTTTTTGTTGTTTGGGGGTTAGTGTTTGTTGTTAGGGGTTTAGGGTTGTTTGTTGTTACGGTGTTAGTGTTCTTTGATGTTAGGGGTTTAGGGTTGTTTGTTGTTAGGGGGTTAGTGTTGTTCGTTGTTAGGGGGTTGGGGTTGTTTCTTGTTACGGGGTTAGTGTTGTTTGTTGTTAAGGGGTTAGGGTAGTTTCTTGTTCGGGGTTTAGTGTTGTTTTTTGTTAGGGGATTAGTGTTTGTTGTTAGGGGTTTAGGGTTGTTTGTTGTTAGGCTGTTAGTGTTGTTTGTTGTTAGGGAGTTAGGGTTGTTTGTTGTTAGGGTGTTAGTGTTGTTTGTTGTTAGTGGGTTAGGGTTTTTTGTCGTTTGGTTAGGGTTGTTTTTTGTTAGGGGGTTAGTGTTGTTTGTTGTTAGGGGTTTAGGGTTGTTTCTTGTTGGGGTTTAGTGGTTTCTGTTGTTCGGGCGTTAGTGTTTATTGTGGTTAGGGGGTTAGTGTTGTTTTGTTGTTCGGGGGGTTAGGATTGTTTGTTGTTAAGGGGTTAGGCTTGTTTGTTGTTTGGGGGTTAGGGTTGTTTGTTGTTTGGGGGTTAGGGTTGTTTGTTGTTATGGGTTAGTGTTGTTTGTTGTTACGGGGTTAGGGTAGTTTCTTGTTAGGGGTTCAGTGTTGTTTGTTGTTAGGGGGTTAGTGTTTGTTGTTAGGGGTTTAGGGGTGTTTCTTGTTGGGGTTTAGTTGTTTTTGTTGTTAGGGTGTTAGTGTTGTTTGTTGTTACGGTTTTAGTGTTTTGTGTCGTTAGGGGGTTAGTGTTGTTTGATGTTAGGGGTTACGGGTTGTTTGTTTTTAGGGGGTTAGTGTTGTTTGTTGTTAGGGTGTTAGGGTTGTTTGTTGTTAGTGGGTTAGTGTTGTTTGTTGTTAGTGGGTTAGTTTTTTTGGTTTTTAGGGGTTAGGGTTGTTTGTTGTTTGGGGGTCAGTGTTTGTTTTTAGGGGGTTAGGGTTGTTTGTTGTTAGGGTGTTAATGTTCTTTGATGTTAGGGGTTTAGGGTTGTTTGTTGTTAGGGGGTTAGTGTTGTTTGTTGTTAGGGGGTTAGGTTTGTTTGTTGTTAGGGTGTTAGTGTTGTTTGTTGTTAGGGGATTAGGGTTGTTTGTTGTTAGGGTGTTAGTGTTGTTTGTTGTTAGTGGGTTAGGGATTTTTGTTGTTTGGTTAGGGTTGTTTGTTGTTAGGGGGTTAGTGTTGTTTGTTCTTAGGGGTTTAGCGTTGTTTCTTGTTGGGGTTTAGTGGTTTTTCTTGTTAGGGTGTTAGTGTTTATTGTGGTTAGGGGGTTAGTGTTGTTGGTTGTTCGGGGGTTAGGATTGTTTGTTGTTAGGGGGTTAGGGTTGTTTGTTGTTTGGGGGTTAGGGCTGTTTGTTCTTACGGGGTTAGTGTTGTTTGTTGTTAGGGGTTTAGGGTTGTTTCTTGTTGGGGTTTAGTGGTTTCTGTTGTTAGGGTGTTAGTGTTGTTTGTTGTTAGGGTGTTAGTGTTTTGTGTTGTTAGTGGGTTAGTGTTGTTTGATGTTAGGGGGTAAGGGTTGTTTGTTGTTAGGGGGTTAGTGTTGTTTGTTGTTAGGGTGTTAGGGTTGTTTGTTGTTAGTGGGTTAGGGTTTTTTGTTGTTTGGTTAGGGTTGTTTGTTGTTAGGGGGTTAGTGTTGTTTGTTGTTAGGGGTTTAGGGTTGTTTGTTGCTAGGGTGTTAGTGTTGTTTGTTGTTAGGGAGTTAGGGTTGTTTGTTGTTAGGGTGTTAGTGTTGTTTGTTGTTAGTGGGTTAGGGTTTTTTGTTGTTTGGTTAGGGTTGTTTTTTGTTAGGGGGTTAGTGTTGTTTGTGGTTAGGGGTTTAGGGTTGTTTCTTGTTGGGGTTTAGTGGTTTTTGTTGTTAGGGTGTTAGTGTTTATTGTGGTTAGGGGGTTAGTGTTGTTTGGTTGTTCGGGGGGTTAGGATTGTTTGTTGTTAAGGGGTTAGGGTTGTTTGTTGTTTGGGGGTTAGGGTTGTTTGTTGTTTGGGGGTTAGGGTTGTTTGTTGTTATGGGTTAGTGTTGTTTGTTGTTACGGGGTTAGGGTAGTTTCTTGTTAGGGGTTCAGTGTTGTTTGTTGTTAGGGGGTTAGTGTTTGTTGTTAGGGGTTTCGGGTTGTTTCTTGTTGGGGTTTAGCTGTTTTTGTTGTTAGGGTGTTAGTGTTGTTTGTTGTTAGGGTGTTAGTGTTTTGTGTCGTTACAGAGTTAGTGTTGTTTGATGTTAGGGGTTACGGGTTGTTTGTTGTTAGGGGGTTAGTGTTGTTTGTTGTTAGGGTGTTAGGGTTGTTTGTTGTTAGTGGGTTAGGGTTGTTTGTTGTTAGTGGGTTAGTGTTTTTGGTTTTTAGGGGTTAGGGTTGTTTGTTGTTTGGGGGTTAGTGTTTGTTGTTAGGGGGTTAGGGTTGTTTGTTGTTAGGGTGTTAGTGTTCTTTGATGTTAGGGGTTTAGGGTTGTTTGTTGTTAGGGGGTTAGTGTTCTTTGTTGTTAGGGGGTTAGGGTTGTTTGTTGTTAGGGTGTTAGTGTTGTTTGTTGTTAGGGGGTTTAGGGTTGTTTGTTGTTAGGGTGTTAGTGTTTTGTGTTGTTAGGGGGTTAGTGTTGTTTGATGTTAGGGGTTTAGGGTTGTTTGTTGTTAGGGGGTTAGTGTTGTTTGTTGTTAGGGTGTTAGGGTTGTTTTTTGTTAGTGGATTAGTGTAGTTTGTTGTTAGTTGGTTAGTGTTTTTGGTTTTTAGGGGTTAGGGTTTTTTGTTGTTTGGGGGTTAGTGTTTGTTGTTAGGGGGTTAGGGTTGTTTGTTGTTAGGGTGTTAGTGTTCTTTGATGTTAGGGGTTTAGGGTTGTTTGTTGTTAGGGGGTTAGTGTTGTTCGTTGTTAGGGGTTTTGGGTTGTTTCTTGTTATGGGGTTAGTGTTGTTTGTTGTTAAGGGGTTAGGGTAGTTTCTTGTTCGGGGTTTAGTGTTGTTTTTTGTTAGGGGATTAGTGTTTGTTGTTAGGGGTTTAGGGTTGTTTGTTGTTAGGGTGTTAGTGTTGTTTGTTGTTAGGGAGTTAGGGTTGTTTGTTGTTAGAGTGTTAGTGTTGTTGTTAGTGGGTTAGGGTTTTTTGTTGTTTGGTTAGGGTTGTTTTTTGTTAGGGGGTTAGTGTTGTTTGTTGTTAGGGGTTTAGGGTTGTTTCTTGTTGGGGTTTAGTGGTTTTTGTTATTAGGGTGTTAGTGTTTATTGTGGTTAGGGGGTTAGTGTTGTTTGGTTGTTCGGGGGGTTAGGATTGTTTGTTGTTAAGGGGTTAGGGTTGTTTGTTTTTTGGGGGTTAGGGTTGTTTGTTGTTTGGGGTTTAGGGTTGTTTGTTGTTATGGGTTAGTGTTGTTTGTTGTTGGTGGGTTAGTGTTTGTTGTTAGGGGTTTCGGGTTGTTTGTTGTTAGGGGGTTAGTGTTGTTTGTTGTTAGGGTGTTAGCGTTGTTTGTTGTTAGTGGGTTAGGGTTGTTTGTTGTTAGTGGGTTAGTGTTTTTGGTTTTTAGGGGTTAGGGTTGTTTGTTGTTTGGGGGTTAGTGTTTGTAGTTAAGGGGTTAGGGTTGTTTGTTGTTAGGGGGTTAGTGTTGTTTGTTGTTAGGGTGTTAGGGTTGTTTTTTGTTAGTGGTTTAGGGTAGTTTGTTGTTAGTGGGTTAGTGTTTTTGGTTTTTAGGGGTTAGGGTTTTTTGTTGTTTGGGGGTTAGTGTTTGTTGTTAGGGGTTTAGGGTTGTTTGTTGTTACGGTGTTAGTGTTCTTTGATGTTAGGGGTTTAGGGTTGTTTGTTGTTAGGGGGTTAGTGTTGTTCGTTGTTAGGGGGTTGGGGTTGTTTCTTGTTACGGGGTTAGTGTTGTTTGTTGTTAAGGGGTTAGGGTAGTTTCTTGTTCGGGGTTTAGTGTTGTTTTTTGTTAGGGGATTAGTGTTTGTTGTTAGGGGTTTAGGGTTGTTTGTTGTTAGGGTGTTAGTGTTGTTTGTTGTTAGGGAGTTAGGGTTGTTTGTTGTTAGGGTGTTAGTGTTGTTTGTTGTTAGTGGGTTAGGGTTTTTTGTTGTTTGGTTAGGGTTGTTTTTTGTTAGGGGGTTAGTGTTGTTTGTTGTTAGGGGTTTAGGGTTGTTTCTTGTTGGGGTTTAGTGGTTTCTGTTGTTCGGGCGTTAGTGTTTATTGTGGTTAGGGGGTTAGTGTTGTTTTGTTGTTCGGGGGGTTAGGATTGTTTGTTGTTAAGGGGTTAGGCTTGTTTGTTGTTTGGGGGTTAGGGTTGTTTGTTGTTTGGGGGTTAGGGTTGTTTGTTGTTATGGGTTAGTGTTGTTTGTTGTTACGGGGTTAGGGTAGTTTCTTGTTAGGGGTTCAGTGTTGTTTGTTGTTAGGGGGTTAGTGTTTGTTGTTAGGGGTTTAGGGGTGTTTCTTGTTGGGGTTTAGTTGTTTTTGTTGTTAGGGTGTTAGTGTTGTTTGTTGTTACGGTTTTAGTGTTTTGTGTCGTTAGGGGGTTAGTGTTGTTTGATGTTAGGGGTTACGGGTTGTTTGTTTTTAGGGGGTTAGTGTTGTTTGTTGTTAGGGTGTTAGGGTTGTTTGTTGTTAGTGGGTTAGTGTTGTTTGTTGTTAGTGGGTTAGTTTTTTTGGTTTTTAGGGGTTAGGGTTGTTTGTTGTTTGGGGGTCAGTGTTTGTTTTTAGGGGGTTAGGGTTGTTTGTTGTTAGGGTGTTAATGTTCTTTGATGTTAGGGGTTTAGGGTTGTTTGTTGTTAGGGGGTTAGTGTTGTTTGTTGTTAGGGGGTTAGGTTTGTTTGTTGTTAGGGTGTTAGTGTTGTTTGTTGTTAGGGGATTAGGGTTGTTTGTTGTTAGGGTGTTAGTGTTGTTTGTTGTTAGTGGGTTAGGGATTTTTGTTGTTTGGTTAGGGTTGTTTGTTGTTAGGGGGTTAGTGTTGTTTGTTCTTAGGGGTTTAGCGTTGTTTCTTGTTGGGGTTTAGTGGTTTTTCTTGTTAGGGTGTTAGTGTTTATTGTGGTTAGGGGGTTAGTGTTGTTGGTTGTTCGGGGGTTAGGATTGTTTGTTGTTAGGGGGTTAGGGTTGTTTGTTGTTTGGGGGTTAGGGCTGTTTGTTCTTACGGGGTTAGTGTTGTTTGTTGTTAGGGGTTTAGGGTTGTTTCTTGTTGGGGTTTAGTGGTTTCTGTTGTTAGGGTGTTAGTGTTGTTTGTTGTTAGGGTGTTAGTGTTTTGTGTTGTTAGTGGGTTAGTGTTGTTTGATGTTAGGGGGTAAGGGTTGTTTGTTGTTAGGGGGTTAGTGTTGTTTGTTGTTAGGGTGTTAGGGTTGTTTGTTGTTAGTGGGTTAGGGTTTTTTGTTGTTTGGTTAGGGTTGTTTGTTGTTAGGGGGTTAGTGTTGTTTGTTGTTAGGGGTTTAGGGTTGTTTGTTGCTAGGGTGTTAGTGTTGTTTGTTGTTAGGGAGTTAGGGTTGTTTGTTGTTAGGGTGTTAGTGTTGTTTGTTGTTAGTGGGTTAGGGTTTTTTGTTGTTTGGTTAGGGTTGTTTTTTGTTAGGGGGTTAGTGTTGTTTGTGGTTAGGGGTTTAGGGTTGTTTCTTGTTGGGGTTTAGTGGTTTTTGTTGTTAGGGTGTTAGTGTTTATTGTGGTTAGGGGGTTAGTGTTGTTTGGTTGTTCGGGGGGTTAGGATTGTTTGTTGTTAAGGGGTTAGGGTTGTTTGTTGTTTGGGGGTTAGGGTTGTTTGTTGTTTGGGGGTTAGGGTTGTTTGTTGTTATGGGTTAGTGTTGTTTGTTGTTACGGGGTTAGGGTAGTTTCTTGTTAGGGGTTCAGTGTTGTTTGTTGTTAGGGGGTTAGTGTTTGTTGTTAGGGGTTTCAGGTTGTTTCTTGTTGGGGTTTAGTTGTTTTTGGTGTTAGGGTGTTAGTGTTGTTTGTTGTTAGGGTGTTAGTGTTTTGTGTCGTTAGGGGGTTAGTGTTGTTTGATGTTAGGGGTTACGGGTTGTTTGTTGTTAGGGGGTTAGTGTTGTTTGTTGTTAGGGGTTTAGTGTTGTTTGTTGTTAGGGGTTTAGGGTTGTTTCTTGTTGGGGTTTAGTGGTTTTTGTTGTTAGAGTGTTAGTGTTTATTGTGGTTAGGGGGTTAGTGTTGTTGGTTGTTCGGGGGGTTAGGATTGTTTGTTGTTATGGGGTTAGGGTTGTTTGTTGTTTGGGGGTTAGGGTTGTATGTTGTTACGGGTTAGTGTTGTTTGTTGTTATGGGGTTAGGGTAGTTTCTTGTTAGGTGTTCAGTGTTGTTTGTTGTTAGGGGGTTAGTGTTTGTTGTTAGGGGTTTAGGGTTGTTTCCGGTTGGGGTGTTAGTGTTGTTTGTTGTTAGGGTGTTAGTGTTTTGTGTCGTTAGGGGGTTAGTGTTGTTTGATGTTAGGGGTTAAGGGTTGTTTGTTGTTAGGGGGTTAGTGTTGTTTGTTGTTAGGGTGTTAGGGTTGTTTGTTGTTAGTGGGTTAGGGTTGTTTGTTGTTAGTGGGTTAGTTTTTTTGGTTTTTTGGGGTTAGGGTTGTTTGTTGTTTGGGGGTTAGTGTTTGTTGTTAGGGGGTTAGGGTTGTTTGTTGTTAGGGTGTTAATGTTCTTTGGTGTTAGGGGTTTAGGATTGTTTGTTGTTAGGGGGTTAGTGTTGTTTGTTGTTAGGGGGTTAGGTTTGTTTCTTGTTAGGGTGTTAGTGTTGTTTGTTGTTAGGGGGTTAGGGTTGTTTGTTGTTAGGGTGTTAGTGTTGTTTGTTGTTAGTGGGTTAGGGATTTTTGTTGTTTGGTTAGGGTTGTTTGTTGTTAGGGGGTTAGTGTTGTTTGTTCTTAGGGGTTTAGCGTTGTTTCTTGTTGGGGTTTAGTGGTTTTTCTTGTTAGGGTGTTAGTGTTTATTGTGGTTAGGGGGTTAGTGTTGTTGGTTGTTCGGGGGTTTCGATTGTTTGTTGTTAGGGGGTTAGGGTTGTTTGTTTTTTGGGGGTTAGGGCTGTTTGTTCTTACGGGGTTAGTGTTGTTTCTTGTTAGGGGTTTAGGGTTGTTTCTTGTTGGGGTTTAGTGGTTTCTGTTGTTAGGGTGTTAGTGTTGTTTGTTGTTAGGGTGTTAGTGTTTTGTGTTGTTAGGGGGTTAGTGTTGTTTGATGTTAGGGGGTAAGGGTTGTTTGTTGTTAGGGGGTTAGTGTTGTTTGTTGTTAGGGTGTTAGGGTTGTTTGTTGTTAGTGGGTTAGGGTTGTTTGTTGTGAGTGGGTTAGTGTTTTTGGTTTTTAGGGGTTAGGGTTGTTTGTTGTTTGGGGGTTAGTGTTTGTTGTTAGGGGGTTAGGGTTGTTTGTTGTTAGGGTGTTAGTGTTCTTTGATGTTAGGGGTTTAGGGTTGTTTGTTGTTAGGGGGTTAGTGTTGTTTCTTGTTAGGGGGTTAGGGTTGTTTGTTGTTAGGGTGTTAGTGTTGTTTGTTGTTAGGGGGTTAGGGTTGTTTGTTGTTAGGGTGTTAGTGTTGTTTGTTGTTAGTGGGTTAGGGTTTTTTGTTGTTTGGTTAGGATTGTTTGTTGTTAGGGGGTTAGTGTTGTTTGTTGTTAGGGTTTTAGGGTTGTTTCTTGTTGGGGTTTAGTGGTTTTTGTTGTTAGGGTGTTAGTTTTTATTGTGGTTAGGGGGTTAGTGTTGTTGGTTGTTCAGGGGTTAGGATTGTTTGTTGTTAGGGGGTTAGGGTTGTTTGTTGTTTGGGGGTTAGGGCTGTTTGTTGTTATGGGGTTAGTGTTGTTTGTTGTTACGGGGTTAGGGTAGTTTCTTGTTAGGGATTTAGTGTTGTTTGTTGTTAGGGGGTTAGTGTTTGTTGTTAGGGGTTTCGGGTTGTTTCTTGTTGGGGTTTAGTGGTTTTTGTTGTTAGGGGGTTAGTGTTGTTTGTTGTTAGGGTGTTAGTGTTTTGTGTTGTTAGGGGGTTAGTGTTGTTTGATGTTAGGGGTTTAGGGGTGTTTGTTGTTAGGGGGTTAGTGTTGTTTGTTGTTAGGGTGTTGGGGTTGTTTTTTGTTAGTGGTTTAGGGTAGTTTGTTGTTAGTGGGTTAGTGTTTTTGGTTTTTAGGGGTTAGGGTTTTTTGTTGTTTGGGGGTTAGTGTTTGTTGTTAGGGGTTTAGGGTTGTTTGTTGTTACGGTGTTAGTGTTCTTTGATGTTAGGGGTTTAGGGTTGTTTGTTGTTAGGGGGTTAGTGTTGTTCGTTGTTAGGGGGTTGGGGTTGTTTCTTGTTACGGGGTTAGTGTTGTTTGTTGTTAAGGGGTTAGGGTAGTTTCTTGTTCGGGGTTTAGTGTTGTTTTTTGTTAGGGGATTAGTGTTTGTTGTTAGGGGTTTAGGGTTGTTTGTTGTTAGGGTGTTAGTGTTGTTTGTTGTTAGGGAGTTAGGGTTGTTTGTTGTTAGGGTGTTAGTGTTGTTTGTTGTTAGTGGGTTAGGGTTTTTTGTTGTTTGGTTAGGGTTGTTTTTTGTTAGGGGGTTAGTGTTGTTTGTTGTTAGGGGTTTAGGGTTGTTTCTTGTTGGGGTTTAGTGGTTTTTGTTGTTAGGGTGTTAGTGTTTATTGTGGTTAGGGGGTTAGTGTTGTTTGGTTGTTCGGGGGGTTAGGATTGTTTGTTGTTAAGGGGTTAGGGTTGTTTGTTGTTTGGGGGTTAGGGTTGTTTGTTGTTTGGGGGTTAGGGTTGTTTGTTGTTATGGGTTAGTGTTGTTTGTTGTTACGGGGTTAGGGTAGTTTCTTGTTAGGGGTTCAGTGTTGTTTGTTGTTAGGGGGTTAGTGTTTGTTGTTAGGGGTTTAGGGTTGTTTCTTGTTGGGGTTTAGTTGTTTTTGTTGTTAGGGTGTTAGTGTTGTTTGTTCTTAGGGTGTTAGTGTTTTGTGTCGTTAGGGGGTTAGTGTTGTTTGATGTTAGGGGTTACGGGTTGTTTGTTGTTAGGGGGTTAGTGTTGTTTGTTGTTAGGGTGTTAGGGTTGTTTGTTGTTAGTGGGTTAGGGTTGTTTGTTGTTAGTGGGTTAGTTTTTTTGGTTTTTAGGGGTTAGTGTTGTTTGTTGTTTGGGGGTTAGTGTTTGTTGTTAGGGGGTTAAGGTTGTTTGTTGTTAGGGTGTTAGTGTTCTTTGATGTTAGGGGTTTAGAGTTGTTTGTTGTTAGGGGGTTAGTGTTGTTTGTTGTTAGGGGGTTAGGGTTGTTTGTTGTTAGTTTGTTAGTGTTGTTTGTTGTTAGGGGGTTAGGGTTGTTTGTTGTTAGGGTGTTAGTGTTGTTTGTTCTTAGTGGGTTAGGGTTTTTTGTTGTTTGGTTAGGGTTGTTTGTTGTTAGGGGGTTAGTGTTGTTTGTTGTTAGGGGTTTAGGGTTGTTTCTTGTTGGGGTTTAGTGGTTTTTGTTGTTAGGGTGTTAGTGTCGTTTGTTGTTAGGGTGTTAGTGTTTTGTGATGTTAGGGGGTTAGTGTTGTTTGATGTTAGGGTTTTAGGGTTGTTTGTTGTTAGGGTGTTAGTGTTGTTTGTTGTTAGGGGGTTAGGGTTGTTTGTTGTTTGGGGGTTAGGGTTGTTTGTTGTTACGGGGTTAGTGTTGTTTGTTGTTACGGGGTTAGGGTAGTTTCTTGTTAGGGGTTTAGTGTTGTTTGTTGTTAGGGGGTTAGTGTTTGTTGTTAGGGCTTTCGGGTTGTTTCTTGTTGGGGTTTAGTGGTTTTTGTTGTTAGGGTGTTAGTGTTGTTTGTTGTTAGGGTGTTAGTGTTTTGTGTTGTTAGGGGGTTAGTGTTGTTTGATTTTAGGGGTTTAGGGTTGTTTGTTGTTAGGGGGTTAGTGTTGTTTGTTGTTAGGGGGGTAGTGTTGTTCGTTGTTAGGGGTTTTGGGTTGTTTCTTGTTATGGGGTTAGTGTTGTTTGTTGTTAAGGGGTTAGGGTAGTTTCTTGTTCGGGGTTTAGTGTTGTTTTTTGTTAGGGGATTAGTGTTTGTTGTTAGGGGTTTAGGGTTGTTTGTTGTTAGGGTGTTAGTGTTGTTTGTTGTTAGGGAGTTAGGGTTGTTTGTTGTTAGAGTGTTAGTGTTGTTGTTAGTGGGTTAGGGTTTTTTGTTGTTTGGTTAGGGTTGTTTTTTGTTAGGGGGTTAGTGTTGTTTGTTGTTAGGGGTTTAGGGTTGTTTCTTGTTGGGGTTTAGTGGTTTTTGTTATTAGGGTGTTAGTGTTTATTGTGGTTAGGGGGTTAGTGTTGTTTGGTTGTTCGGGGGGTTAGGATTGTTTGTTGTTAAGGGGTTAGGGTTGTTTGTTTTTTGGGGGTTAGGGTTGTTTGTTGTTTGGGGTTTAGGGTTGTTTGTTGTTATGGGTTAGTGTTGTTTGTTGTTGGTGGGTTAGTGTTTGTTGTTAGGGGTTTCGGGTTGTTTGTTGTTAGGGTGTTAGGGTTGTTTGTTGTTAGTGGGTTAGGGTTGTTTGTTGTTAGTGGGTTAGTGTTTTTGGTTTTTAGGGGTTAGGGTTGTTTGTTGTTTGGGGGTTAGGGTTGTTTGTTGTTTGGGGGTTAGGGTTGTTTGTTGTTATGGGTTAGTGTTGTTTGTTGTTACGGGGTTAGGGTAGTTTCTTGTTAGGGGTTCAGTGTTGTTTGTTGTTAGGGGGTTAGTGTTTGTTGTTAGGGGTTTCGGGTTGTTTCTTGTTGGGGTTTAGTTGTTTTTGGTGTTAGGGTGTTAGTGTTGTTTGTTGTTAGGGTGTTAGTGTTTTGTGTCGTTAGGGGGTTAGTGTTGTTTGATGTTAGGGGTTACGGGTTGTTTGTTGTTAGGGGGTTAGTGTTGTTTGTTGTTAGGGGTTTAGTGTTGTTTGTTGTTAGGGGTTTAGGGTTGTTTCTTGTTGGGGTTTAGTGGTTTTTGTTGTTAGAGTGTTAGTGTTTATTGTGGTTAGGGGGTTAGTGTTGTTGGTTGTTCGGGGGGTTAGGATTGTTTGTTGTTATGGGGTTAGGGTTGTTTGTTGTTTGGGGGTTAGGGTTGTTTGTTGTTACGGGTTAGTGTTGTTTGTTGTTATGGGGTTAGGGTAGTTTCTTGTTAGGTGTTCAGTGTTGTTTGTTGTTAGGGGGTTAGTGTTTGTTGTTAGGGGTTTAGGGTTGTTTCCGGTTGGGGTGTTAGTGTTGTTTGTTGTTAGGGTGTTAGTGTTTTGTGTCGTTAGGGGGTTAGTGTTGTTTGATGTTAGGGGTTAAGGGTTGTTTGTTGTTAGGGGGTTAGTGTTGTTTGTTGTTAGGGTGTTAGGGTTGTTTGTTGTTAGTGGGTTAGGGTTGTTTGTTGTTAGTGGGTTAGTTTTTTTGGTTTTTAGGGGTTAGGGTTGTTTGTTGTTTGGGGGTTAGTGTTTGTTGTTAGGGGGTTAGGGTTGTTTGTTGTTAGGGTGTTAATGTTCTTTGGTGTTAGGGGTTTAGGATTGTTTGTTGTTAGGGGGTTAGTGTTGTTTGTTGTTAGGGGGTTAGGTTTGTTTCTTGTTAGGGTGTTAGTGTTGTTTGTTGTTAGGGGGTTAGGGTTGTTTGTTGTCAGGGTGTTAGTGTTGCTTGTTGTTAGTGGGTTAGGGTTTTTTGTTGTTTGGTTAGGGTTGTTTGTTGTTAGGGGGTTAGTGTTGTTTGTTCTTAGGGGTTTAGCGTTGTTTCTTGTTGGGGTTTAGTGGTTTTTCTTGTTAGGGTGTTAGTGTTTATTGTGGTTAGGGGGTTAGTGTTGTTGGTTGTTCGGGGGTTTCGATTGTTTGTTGTTAGGGGGTTAGGGTTGTTTGTTTTTTGGGGGTTAGGGCTGTTTGTTCTTACGGGGTTAGTGTTGTTTCTTGTTAGGGGTTTAGGGTTGTTTCTTGTTGGGGTTTAGTGGTTTCTGTTGTTAGGGTGTTAGTGTTGTTTGTTGTTAGGGTGTTAGTGTTTTGTGTCGTTAGGGGGTTAGTGTTGTTTGATGTTAGGGGGTAAGGGTTGTTTGTTGTTAGGGGGTTAGTGTTGTTTGTTGTTAGGGTGTTAGGGTTGTTTGTTGTTAGTGGGTTAGGGTTGTTTGTTGTGAGTGGGTTAGTGTTTTTGGTTTTTAGGGGTTAGGGTTGTTTGTTGTTTGGGGGTTAGTGTTTGTTGTTAGGGGGTTAGGGTTGTTTGTTGTTAGGGTGTTAGTGTTCTTTGATGTTAGGGGTTTAGGGTTGTTTGTTGTTAGGGGGTTAGTGTTGTTCGTTGTTAGGGGGTTGGGGTTGTTTCTTGTTACGGGGTTAGTGTTGTTTGTTGTTAAGGGGTTAGGGTAGTTTCTTGTTCGGGGTTTAGTGTTGTTGTTAGGGGGTTAGTGTTTGTTGTTAGGGGTTTCGGGTTGTTTCTTGTTGGGGTTTAGTGGTTTTTGTTGTTAGGGGGTTAGTGTTGTTTGTTGTTAGGGTGTTAGTGTTTTGTGTTGTTAGGGTGTTAGTGTTGTTTGATGTTAGGGGTTTAGGGTTGTTTGTTGTTAGGGGGTTAGTGTTGTTTGTTGTTAGGGGGTTAGGGTTGTTTGTTGTTAGGGTGTTAGTGTTGTTTGTTGTTAGGGGGTTAGGGTTGTTTGTTGTTAGGGTGTTAGTGTTGTTTGTTGTTAGTGGGTTAGGGTTTTTTGTTGTTTGGTTAGGATTGTTTGTTGTTAGGGGGTTAGTGTTGTTTGTTGTTAGGGGTTTAGGGTTGTTTCTTGTTGGGGTTTAGTGGTTTTTGTTGTTAGGGTGTTAGTGTTTATTGTGGTTAGGGGGTTAGTGTTGTTGGTTGTTCGGGGGTTAGGATTGTTTGTTGTTAGGGGGTTAGGGTTGTTTGTTGTTTGGGGGTTAGGGCTGTTTGTTGTTACGGGGTTAGTGTTGTTTGTTGTTACGGGGTTAGGGTAGTTTCTTGTTAGGGATTTAGTGTTGTTTGTTGTTAGGGGGTTAGTGTTTGTTGTTAGGGGTTTCGGGTTGTTTCTTGTTGGGGTTTAGTGGTTTTTGTTGTTAGGGGGTTAGTGTTGTTTGTTGTTAGGGTGTTAGTGTTTTGTGTTGTTAGGGGGTTAGTGTTGTTTGATGTTAGGGGTTTAGGGTTGTTTGTTGTTAGGGGGTTAGTGTTGTTTGTTGTTAGGGTGTTGGGGTTGTTTTTTGTTAGTGGTTTAGGGTAGTTTGTTGTTAGTGGGTTAGTGTTTTTGGTTTTTAGGTGTTAGGGTTGTTTGTTGTTTGGTGGTTAGTGTTTGTTGTTAGGGGGTTAGGGTTGTTTGTTGTTAGGGTGTTAGTGTTCTTTGATGTTAGGGGTTTAGGGTTGTTTGTTGTTAGGGGGTTAGTGTTGTTCGTTGTTAGGGGGTTGGGGTTGTTTCTTGTTACGGGGTTAGTGTTGTTTGTTGTTAAGGGGTTAGGGTAGTTTCTTGTTCGGGGTTTAGTGTTGTTTTTTGTTAGGGGATTAGTGTTTGTTGTTAGGGGTTTAGGGTTGTTTGTTGTTAGGGTGTTAGTGTTGTTTGTTGTTAGGGAGTTAGGGTTGTTTGTTGTTAGGGTGTTAGTGTTGTTTGTTGTTAGTGGGTTAGGGTTTTTTGTTGTTTGGTTAGGGTTGTTTTTTGTTAGGGGGTTAGTGTTGTTTGTTGTTAGGGGTTTAGGGTTGTTTCTTGTTGGGGTTTAGTGGTTTTTGTTGTTCGGGTGTTAGTGTTTATTGTGGTTAGGGGGTTAGTGTTGTTTTGTTCTTCGGGGTGTTAGGATTGTTTGTTGTTAAGGGGTTAGGGTTGTTTGTTGTTTGGGGGTTAGGGTTGTTTGTTGTTTGGGGGTTAGGGTTGTTTGTTGTTATGGGTTAGTGTTGTTTGTTGTTACGGGGTTAGGGTAGTTTCTTGTTAGGGGTTCAGTGTTGTTTGTTGTTAGGGGGTTAGTGATTGTTGTTAGGGGTTTCGGGTTGTTTCTTGTTGGGGTTTAGTTGTTTTTGTTGTTAGGGTGTTAGTGTTGTTTGTTGTTAGGGTGTTAGTGTTTTGTGTCGTTAGGGGGTTAGTGTTGTTTGATGTTAGAGGTTACGGGTTGTTTGTTGTTAGGGGGTTAGTGTTGTTTGTTGTTAGGGTGTTAGGGTTGTTTGTTGTTAGTGGTTTAGGGTAGTTTGTTGTTAGTGGGTTAGTTTTTTTGGTTTTTAGGGGTTAGTGTTGTTTGTTGTTTGGGGGTTAGTGTTTGTTGTTAGGGGGTTAAGGTTGTTTGTTGTTAGGGTGTTAGTGTTCTTTGATGTTAGGGGTTTAGGGTTGTTTGTTGTTAGGGGGTTAGTGTTGTTTGTTGTTAGGGGGTTAGGGTTGTTTGTTGTTAGTTTGTTAGTGTTGTTTGTTGTTAGGGGGTTAGGGTTGTTTGTTGTTAGGGTGTTAGTGTTGTTTGTTGTTAGGGGGTTAGGGTTTTTTGTTGTTTGGTTAGGGTTGTTTGTTGTTAGGGGGTTAGTGTTGTTTGTTGTTAGGGGTTTAGGGTTGTTTCTTGTTGGGGTTTACTGCTTTTTGTTGTTAGGGTGTTAGTGTCGTTTGTTGTTAGGGTGTTAGTGTTTTGTGATGTTAGGGGGTTAGTGTTGTTTGATGTTAGGGTTTTAGGGTTGTTTGTTGTTAGGGTGTTAGTGTTGTTTGTTGTTAGGGGGTTAGGGTTGTTTGTTGTTTGGGGGTTAGGGTTGTTTGTTGTTACGGGGTTAGTGTTGTTTGTTGTTACGGGGTTAGGGTAGTTTCTTGTTAGGGGTTTAGTGTTGTTTGTTGTTAGGGGGTTAGTGTTTGTTGTTAGGGCTTTCGGGTTGTTTCTTGTTGGGGTTTAGTGGTTTTTGTTGTTAGGGTGTTAGTGTTGTTTGTTGTTAGGGTGTTAGTGTTTTGTGTTGTTAGGGGGTTAGTGTTGTTTGATTTTAGGGGTTTAGGGTTGTTTGTTGTTAGGGGGTTAGTGTTGTTTGTTGTTAGGGGGGTAGTGTTGTTTGTTGTTAGGGGTTTAGGGTTGTTTCTTGTTGGGCTTTAGTGGTTTTTGTTGTTACGGTGTTAGTGTTTATTGTGGTTAGGGGGTTAGGGTTGTTGGTTGTTCGGGGGTTAGTGTTGTTTCTTGTTAGGGGTTTAGGGTTGTTTCTTGTTGGGGTTTAGTGGTTTTTGTTGTTAGGGTGTTAGTGTTGTTTGTTGTTAGGGTGTTAGTGTTTTGTGTTGTTAGGGGGTTAGTGTTGTTTGATGTTAGCGGTTTAGGGTTGTTTGTTGTTAGGGGGTTAGTGTTGTTTGTTGTTAGGGTGTTAGGGTTGTTTTTTGTTAGTGGTTTAGGGTAGTTTGTTGTTAGTGGGTTAGTGTTTTTGGTTTTTAGGGGTTAGGGTTGTTTGTTGTTAGGGTGTTAGTGTTCTTTGATGTTAGGGGTTTAGGGTTGTTTGTTGTTAGGGGGTTAGTGTTGTTCGTTGTTAGGGGGTTGGGGTTGTTTCTTTTTACGGGGTTAGTGTTGTTTGTTGTTAAGGGGTTAGGGTAGTTTCTTGTTCGGGGTTTAGTGTTGTTTTTTGTTAGGGGATTAGTGTTTGTTGTTAGGGGTTTAGGGTTGTTTGTTGTTAGGGTGTTAGTGTTGTTTGTTGTTAGGGAGTTAGGGTTGTTTGTTGTTAGGGTGTTAGTGTTGTTTGTTGTCAGTGGGTTAGGGTTTTTTGTTGTTTGGTTAGGGTTGTTTTTTGTTAGGGGGTTAGTGTTGTTTGTTGTTAGGGGTTTAGGGTTCTTTCTTGTTGGGGTTTAGTGGTTTTTGTTGTTAGGGTGTTAGTGTTTATTGTGGTTAGGGGGTTAGTGTTGTTTGGTTGTTCGGGGGGTTAGGATTGTTTGTTGTTAAGGGGTTAGGGTTGTTTGTTGTTTGGGGGTTAGGGTTGTTTGTTGTTTGGGGGTTAGGGTTGTTTGTTGTTATGGGTTAGTGTTGTTTGTTGTTACGGGGTTAGGGTAGTTTCTTGTTAGGGGTTCAGTGTTGTTTGTTGTTAGGGGGTTAGTGTTTGTTGTTAGGGGTTTAGGGGTGTTTCTTGTTGGGGTTTAGTTGTTTTTGTTGTTAGGGTGTTAGTGTTGTTTGTTGTTAGGGTTTTAGTGTTTTGTGTCGTTAGGGGGTTAGTGTTGTTTGTTGTTAGGGTGTTAGGGTTGTTTGTTGTTAGTGGGTTAGTGTTGTTTGTTGTTAGTGGGTTAGTTTTTTTGGTTTTTAGGGGTTAGGGTTGTTTGTTGTTTGGGGGTCAGTGTTTGTTTTTAGGGGGTTAGGGTTGTTTGTTGTTAGGGTGTTAATGTTCTTTGATGTTAGGGGTTTAGGGTTGTTTGTTGTTAGGGGGTTAGTGTTGTTTGTTGTTAGGGGGTTAGTTTTGTTTGTTGTTAGGGTGTTAGTGTTGTTTGTTGTTAGGGGATTAGGGTTGTTTGTTGTTAGGGTGTTAGTGTTGTTTGTTGTTAGTGGGTTAGGGATTTTTGTTGTTTGGTTAGGGTTGTTTGTTGTTAGGGGGTTAGTGTTGTTTGTTCTTAGGGGTTTAGCGTTGTTTCTTGTTGGGGTTTAGTGGTTTTTCTTGTTAGGGTGTTAGTGTTTATTGTGGTTAGGGGGTTAGTGTTGTTGGTTGTTCGGGGGTTAGGATTGTTTGTTGTTAGGGGGTTAGGGTTGTTTGTTGTTTGGGGGTTAGGGCTGTTTGTTCTTACGGGGTTAGTGTTGTTTGTTGTTAGGGGTTTAGGGTTGTTTCTTGTTGGGGTTTAGTGGTTTCTGTTGTTAGGGTGTTAGTGTTGTTTGTTCTTAGGGTGTTAGTGTTTTGTGTTGTTAGTGGGTTAGTGTTGTTTGATGTTAGGGGGTAAGGGTTGTTTGTTGTTAGGGGGTTAGTGTTGTTTGTTGTTAGGGTGTTAGGGTTGTTTGTTGTTAGTGGGTTAGGGTTTTTTGTTGTTTGGTTAGGGTTGTTTGTTGTTAGGGGGTTAGTGTTGTTTGTTGTTAGGGGTTTAGGGTTGTTTGTTGTTAGGGTGTTAGTGTTGTTTGTTGTTAGGGAGTTAGGGTTGTTTGTTGTTAGGGTGTTAGTGTTGTTTGTTGATAGTGGGTTAGGGTTTTTTGTTGTTTGGTTAGGGTTGTTTTTTGTTAGGGGGTTAGTGTTGTTTGTTGTTAGGGGTTTAGGGTTATTTCTTGTTGGGGTTTAGTGGTTTTTCTTGTTAGGGTGTTAGTGTTTATTGTGGTTAGGGGGTTAGTGTTGTTTGGTTGTTCGGGGGGTTAGGATTGTTTGTTGTTAAGGGGTTAGGGTTGTTTGTTGTTTGGGGGTAAGGGTTGTTTGTTGTTTGGGGGTTAGGGTTGTTTGTTGTTATGGGTTAGTGTTGTTTGTTGTTACGGGGTTAGGGTAGTTTCTTGTTAGGGGTTCAGTGTTGTTTGTTGTTAGGGGGTTAGTGTTTGTTGTTAGGGGTTTCGGGTTGTTTCTTGTTGGGGTTTAGTTGTTTTTGGTGTTAGGGTGTTAGTGTTGTTTGTTGTTAGGGTGTTAGTGTTTTGTGTCGTTAGGGGGTTAGTGTTGTTTGATGTTAGGGGTTACGGGTTGTTTGTTGTTAGGGGGTTAGTGTTGTTTGTTGTTAGGGGTTTAGTGTTGTTTGTTGTTAGGGGTTTAGGGTTGTTTCTTGTTGGGGTTTAGTGGTTTTTGTTGTTAGAGTGTTAGTGTTTATTGTGGTTAGGGGGTTAGTGTTGTTGGTTGTTCGGGGGGTTAGGATTGTTTGTTGTTATGGGGTTAGGGTTGTTTGTTGTTTGGGGGTTAGGGTTGTTTGTTGTTACGGGTTAGTGTTGTTTGTTGTTATGGGGTTAGGGTAGTTTCTTGTTAGGTGTTCAGTGTTGTTTGTTGTTAGGGGGTTAGTGTTTGTTGTTAGGGGTTTCGGGTTGTTTCTTGTTGGGGTTTAGTGGTTTTTGTTGTTAGGGGGTTAGTGTTGTTTGTTGTTAGGGTGTTAGTGTTTTGTGTTGTTAGGGGGTTAGTGTTGTTTGATGTTAGGGGTTTAGGGGTGTTTGTTGTTAGGGGGTTAGTGTTGTTTGTTGTTAGGGTGTTAGGGTTGTTTGTTGTTAGTGGGTTAGGGTAGTTTGTTGTTAGTGGGTTAGTGTTTTTGGTTTTTAGGGGTTAGGGTTGTTTGTTGTTTGGGGGTTAGTGTTTGTTGTTAGGGGGTTAGGGTTGTTTGTTGTTAGGGTGTTAGTGTTCTTTGATGTTAGGGGTTTAGGGTTGTTTGTTGTTAGGGGGTTAGTGTTGTTTGTTGTTAGGGGGTTAGGGTTGTTTCTTGTTACGGGGTTAGTGTTGTTTGTTGTTACGTGGTTAGGGTAGTTTCTTGTTCGGGGTTTAGTGTTGTTTTTTGTTAGGGGGTTAGTGTTTGTTGTTAGGGGTTTAAGGTTGTTTCTTGTTGGTGTTTAGTGGTTTTAGTTGTTAGGCTGTTAGTGTTGTTTGTTGTTAGGGTGTTAGTGTTTTGTGTTGTTAGGGGGTTAGTGTTGTTTGATGTTAGGGGTTTAGGGTTGTTTGTTGTTAGGGGGTTAGTGTTGTTTGTTGTTAGTGGGTTAGGGTTCTTTGTTGTTTGGTTAGGGTTGTTTGTTGTTAGGGGGTTAGTGTTGTTTGTTCTTAGGCGTTTAGCGTTGTTTCTTGTTGGGGTTTAGTGGTTTTTCTTGTTAGGGTGTTAGTGTTTATTGTGGTTAGGGGGTTAGTGTTGTTGGTTGTTCGGGGGTTAGGATTGTTTGTTGTTAGGGGGTTAGTGTTGTTTGATTTTAGGGGTTTAGGGTTGTTTGTTGTTAGGGTGTTAGTGTCATTTGTTGTTAGGGTGTTAGTTTTTTGTGATGTTAGGGGGTTAGTGTTGTTTGATGTTAGGGTTTTAGGGTTGTTTGTTGTTAGGGTGTTAGTGTTGTTTGTTGTTAGGGGGTTAGGGTTGTTTGTTGTTTGGGGGTTAGTGTTGTTTGTTGTTACGGGGTTAGTGTTGTTTGTTGTTACGGGGTTAGGGTAGTTTCTTGTTAGGGGTTTAGTGTTGTTTGTTGTTAGGGGGTTAGTGTTTGTTGTTAGGGGTTTACGGTTGTTTCTTGTTGGGGTTTAGTGGTTTTTGTTTTTAGGGTGTTAGTGTTGTTTGTTGTTAGGGTGTTAGTGTTTTGTGTTGTTAGGGGGTTAGTGTTGTTTGATGTTAGGGGTTTAGGTTTGTTTGTTGTTGGGGGTTAGTGTTGTTTGTCGTTAGGGTGTTAGGGTTGTTTGTTGTTAGAAGTTTAGGGTTGTTTGTTGTTAGTGGGTTAGTGATTTTGGTTTTTAGGGGTTAGGGTTGTTTGTTGTTTGGGGGTTAGTGTTTGTTGTTAGGGGGTTAGGGTTGTTTCTTGTTACGGGGTTAGTGTTGTTTGTTGTTACGGGGTTAGGGTAGTTCCTTGTTCGGGGTTTAGTGTTGTTTTTTGTTAGGGGGTTAGTGTTTGTTGTTAGGGGTTTAGGGTTGTTTGTTGTTTGGGGGTTAGGGTTGTTTGTTGTTACGGGTTAGTGTTTGTTGTTATGGGGTTAGGGTAGTTTCTTGTTAGCGGTTCAGTGTTGTTTGTTGTTAGGGGTTTAGGGTTGTTTCTGGTTGGGGTTTAGTGGTTTTTGTTGTTAGGGTGTTAGTGTTGTTTGTTGTTAGGGTGTTAGTGTTTTGTGTCGTTAGGGGGTTAGTGTTGTTTGATGTTAGGTGTTAAGGGTTGTTTGTTGTTAGGGGGTTAGTGTTGTTTGTTGTTAGGGTGTTAGGGTTGTTTGTTGTTAGGGGGTTAGTGTTGTTTGTTGTTAGTGGGTTAGTTTTTTTGGTTTTCAGGGGTTAGGGTTGTTTGTTGTTTGGGGGTCAGTGTTTGTTGTTAGGGGGTTAGGGTTGTTTGTTGTTAGGGTGTTAATGTTCTTTGATGTTAGGGGTTTAGGGTTGTTTGTTGTTAGGGGGTTAGTGTTGTTTGTTGTTAGGGGGTTAGGTTTGTTTGTTGTTAGGGTGTTAGTGTTGTTTGTTGTTAGGGGATTAGGGTTGTTTGTTGTTAGGGTGTTAGTGTTGTTTGTTGTTAGTGGGTTAGGGATTTTTGTTGTTTGGTTAGGGTTGTTTGTTGTTAGGGGGTTAGTGTTGTTTGTTCTTAGGGGTTTAGCGTTGTTTCTTGTTGGGGTTCAGTGGTTTTTCTTGTTAGGGTGTTAGTGTTTATTGTGGTTAGGGGGTTAGTGTTGTTGGTTGTTCGGGGGTTAGGATTGTTTGTTGTTAGGGGTTAGGGTTGTTTGTTGTTTGGGGGTTAGGGCTGTTTGTTCTTACGGGGTTAGTGTTGTTTGTTGTTAGGGGTTTAGGGTTGTTTCTTGTTGGGGTTTAGTGGTTTCTGTTGTTAGGGTGTTAGTGTTGTTTGTTGTTAGGGTGTTAGTGTTTTGTGTTGTTAGGGGGTTAGTGTTGTTTGATGTTAGGGGGTAAGGGTTGTTTGTTGTTAGGGGGTTAGTGTTGTTTGTTGTTAGGGTGTTAGGGTTGTTTGTTGTTAGTGGGTTAGGGTTTTTTGTTGTTTGGTTAGGGTTGTTTTTTGTTAGGGGGTTAGTGTTGTTTGTTCTTAGGGGTTTAGGGTTGTTTGTTGTTAGGGTGTTAGTGTTGTTTGTTGTTAGGGAGTTAGGGTTGTTTGTTGTTAGGGTGTTAGTGTTGTTTGTTGTTAGTCGGTTAGGGTTTTCTGTTGTTTGGTTCGGGTTGTTTTTTGTTAGGGGGTTAGTGTTGTTTGTTGTTAGGGGTTTAGGGTTGTTTCTTGTTGGGGTTTAGTGGTTTTTGTTGTTAGGGTGTTAGTGTTTATTGTGGTTAGGGGGTTAGTGTTGTTTGGTTGTTCGGGGGGTTAGGATTGTTTGTTGTTAAGGGGTTAGGGTTGTTTGTTGTTTGGGGGTTAGGGTTGTTTGTTGTTTGGGGGTTAGGGTTGTTTGTTGTTATGGGTTAGTGTTGTTTGTTGTTACGGGGTTAGGGTAGTTTCTTGTTAGGGGTTCAGTGTTGTTTGTTGTTAGGGGGTTAGTGTTTGTTGTTAGGGGTTTAGGGTTGTTTCTTGTTGGGGTTTAGTTGTTTTTGTTGTTAGGGTGTTAGTGTTGTTTGTTCTTAGGGTGTTAGTGTTTTGTGTCGTTAGGGGGTTAGTGTTGTTTGATGTTAGGGGTTACGGGTTGTTTTTTGTTAGGGGGTTAGTGTTTTTGGTTGTTAGGGGGTTAGTTTTGTTTGTTGTTAGGGGTTTAGGGTTGTTTCTTGTTGGGGTTTAGCGGTTTTTGTTGTTAGGGTGTTAGTGTCGTTTGTTGTTAGGGTGTTAGTGTTTTGTGATGTTAGGGGGTTAGTGTTGTTTGATGTTAGGGTTTTAGGGTTGTTTGTTGTTAGGGTGTTAGTGTTGTTTGTTGTTAGGGGGTTAGGGTTGTTTGTTGTTTGGGGGTTAGGGTTGTTTGTTGTTACGGGGTTAGTGTTGTTTGTTGTTACGGGGTTAGGGTACTTTCTTGTTAGGGGTTTAGTGTTGTTTGTTGTTAGGGGGTTAGTGTTTGTTGTTAGGGCTTTCGGGTTGTTTCTTGTTGGGGTTTAGTGGTTTTTGTTGTTAGGGTGTTAGTGTTGTTTGTTGTTAGGGTGTTAGTGTTTTGTGTTGTTAGGGGGTTAGTGTTGTTTGATGTTAGGGGTTTAGGGTTGTTTGTTGTTAGGGTGTTAGTGTTGTTTGTTGTTAGGGAGTTAGGGTTGTTTGTTGTTAGAGTGTTAGTGTTGTTGTTAGTGGGTTAGGGTTTTTTGTTGTTTGGTTAGGGTTGTTTTTTGTTAGGGGGTTAGTGTTGTTTGTTGTTAGGGGTTTAGGGTTGTTTCTTGTTGGGGTTTAGTGGTTTTTGTTATTAGGGTGGTAGTGTTTATTGTGGTTAGGGGGTTAGTGTTGTTTGGTTGTTCGGGGGGTTAGGATTGTTTGTTGTTAAGGGGTTAGGGTTGTTTGTTGTTTGGTAACGGTTGTTTTTTGTTAGGTGGTTAGTGTTGTTTGTTGTTAGGGGTTTAGGGTTGTTTCTTGTTGGGGTTTAGTGGTTTTTGTTGTTCGGGTGTTAGTGTTTATTGTGGTTAGGGGGTTAGTGTTGTTTTGTTGTTCGGGGGGTTAGGATTGTTTGTTGTTAAGGGGTTAGGCTTGTTTGTTGTTTGGGGGTTAGGGTTGTTTGTTGTTTGGGGGTTAGGGTTGTTTGTTGTTATGGGTTAGTGTTGTTTGTTGTTACGGGGTTAGGGTAGTTTCTTGTTAGGGGTTCAGTGTTGTTTGTTGTTAGGGGGTTAGTGTTTGTTGTTAGGGGTTTAGGGTTGTTTCTTGTTGGGGTTTAGTTGTTTTTGTTGTTAGGGTGTTAGTGTTGTTTGTTGTTAGGGTTTTAGTGTTTTGTGTCGTTAGGGGGTTAGTGTTGTTTGATGTTAGGGGTTACGGGTTGTTTGTTGTTAGGGGGTTAGTGTTGTTTGTTGTTAGGGTGTTAGGGTTGTTTGTTGTTAGTGGGTTAGTGTTGTTTGTTGTTAGTGGGTTAGTTTTTTTGGTTTTTAGGGGTTAGGGTTGTTTGTTGTTTGGGGGTCAGTGTTTGTTTTTAGGGGGTTAGGGTTGTTTGTTGTTAGGGTGTTAATGTTCTTTGATGTTAGGGGTTTAGGGTTGTTTGTTGTTAGGGGGTTAGTGTTGTTTGTTGTTAGGGGGTTAGGTTTGTTTGTTGTTAGGGTGTTAGTGTTGTTTGTTGTTAGGGGATTAGGGTTGTTTGTTGTTAGGGTGTTAGTGTTGTTTGTTGTTAGTGGGTTAGGGATTTTTGTTGTTTGGTTAGGGTTGTTTGTTGTTAGGGGGTTAGTGTTGTTTGTTCTTAGGGGTTTAGCGTTGTTTCTTGTTGGGGTTTAGTGGTTTTTCTTGTTAGGGTGTTAGTGTTTATTGTGGTTAGGGGGTTAGTGTTGTTGGTTGTTCGGGGGTTAGGATTGTTTGTTGTTAGGGGGTTAGGGTTGTTTGTTGTTTGGGGGATAGGGCTGTTTGTTGTTACGGGGTTAGTGTTGTTTGTTGTTACGGGGTTAGGGTAGTTTCTTGTTAGGGGTTCAGTGTTGTTTGTTGTTAGGGGGTTAGTGTTTGTTGTTAGGGGTTTAGGGGTGTTTCTTGTTGGGGTTTAGTTGTTTTTGTTGTTAGGGTGTTAGTGTTGTTTGTTGTTAGGGTTTTAGTGTTTTGTGTCGTTAGGGGGTTAGTGTTGTTTGATGTTAGGGGTTACGGGTTGTTTGTTGTTAGGGGGTTAGTGTTGTTTGTTGTTAGGGTGTTAGGGTTGTTTGTTGTTAGTGGGTTAGTGTTGTTTGTTGTTAGTGGGTTAGTTTTTTTGGTTTTTAGGGGTTAGGGTTGTTTGTTGTTTGGGGGTCAGTGTTTGTTTTTAGGGGGTTAGGGTTGTTTGTTGTTAGGGTGTTAATGTTCTTTGATGTTAGGGGTTTAGGGTTGTTTGTTGTTAGGGGGTTAGTGTTGTTTGTTGTTAGGGGGTTAGGTTTGTTTGTTGTTAGGGTGTTAGTGTTGTTTGTTGTTAGGGGATTAGGGTTGTTTGTTGTTAGGGTGTTAGTGTTGTTTGTTGTTAGTGGGTTAGGGATTTTTGTTGTTTGGTTAGGGTTGTTTGTTGTTAGCGGGTTAGTGTTGTTTGTTCTTAGGGGTTTAGCGTTGTTTCTTGTTGGGGTTTAGTGGTTTTTCTTGTTAGGGTGTTAGTGTTTATTGTGGTTAGGGGGTTAGTGTTGTTGGTTGTTCGGGGGTTAGGATTGTTTGTTGTTAGGGGGTTAGGGTTGTTTGTTGTTTGGGGGTTAGGGCTGTTTGTTCTTACGGGGTTAGTGTTGTTTGTTGTTAGGGGTTTAGGGTTGTTTTTTGTTGGGGTTTAGTGGTTTCTGTTGTTAGGGTGTTAGTGTTGTTTGTTGTTAGGGTGTTAGTGTTTTGTGTTGTTAGTGGGTTAGTGTTGTTTGATGTTAGGGGGTAAGGGTTGTTTGTTGTTAGGGGGTTAGTGTTGTTTGTTGTTAGGGTGTTAGGGTTGTTTGTTGTTAGTGGGTTAGGGTTTTTTGTTGTTTGGTTAGGGTTGTTTGTTGTTAGGGGGTTAGTGTTGTTTGTTGTTAGGGGTTTAGGGTTGTTTGTTGTTAGGGTGTTAGTGTTGTTTGTTGTTAGGGAGTTAGGGTTGTTTGTTGTTAGGGTGTTAGTGTTGTTTGTTGTTAGTGGGTTAGGGTTTTTTGTTGTTTGGTTAGGGTTGTTTTTTGTTAGGGGGTTAGTGTTGTTTGTTGTTAGGGGTTTAGGGTTGTTTCTTGTTGGGGTTTAGTGGTTTTTGTTGTTAGGGTGTTAGTGTTTATTGTGGTTAGGGGGTTAGTGTTGTTTGGTTGTTCGGGGGGTTAGGATTGTTTGTTGTTAAGGGGTTAGGGTTGTTTGTTGTTTGGGGGTTAGGGTTGTTTGTTGTTTGGGGGTTAGGGTTGTTTGTTGTTATGGGTTAGTGTTGTTTGTTGTTACGGGGTTAGGGTAGTTTCTTGTTAGGGGTTCAGTGTTGTTTGTTGTTAGGGGGTTAGTGTTTGTTGTTACGGGTTTCGGGTTGTTTCTTGTTGGGGTTTAGTTGTTTTTCTTGTTAGGGTGTTAGTGTTGTTTGTTGTTAGGGTGTTAGTGTTTTGTGTCGTTAGGGGGTTAGTGTTGTTTGATGTTAGGGGTTACGGGTTGTTTGTTGTTAGGGGGTTAGTGTTGTTTGTTGTTAGGGGTTTAGTGTTGTTTGTTGTTAGGGGTTTAGGGTTGTTTCTTGTTGGGGTTTAGTGGTTTTTGTTGTTAGGGTGTTAGTGTTTATTGTGGTTAGGGGGTTAGTGTTGTTGGTTGTTCGGGGGGTTAGGATTGTTTGTTGTTATGGGGTTAGGGTTGTTTGTTGTTTTGGGGGTTAGGGTTGTTTGTTGTTACGGGTTAGTGTTGTTTGTTGTTATGGGGTTAGGGTAGTTTCTTGTTAGGTGTTCAGTGTTGTTTGTTGTTAGGGGGTTAGTGTTTGTTGTTAGGGGTTTAGGGTTGTTTCCGGTTGGGGTGTTAGTGTTGTTTGTTGTTAGGGTGTTAGTGTTTTGTGTCGTTAGGGGGTTAGTGTTGTTTGATGTTAGGGGTTAAGGGTTGTTTGTTGTTAGGGGGTTAGTGTTGTTTGTTGTTAGGGTGTTAGGGTTGTTTGTTGTTAGTGGGTTAGGGTTGTTTGTTGTTAGTGGGTTAGTTTTTTTGGTTTTTAGGGGTTAGGGTTGTTTGTTGTTTGGGGGTTAGTGTTTGTTGTTAGGGGGTTAGGGTTGTTTGTTGTTAGGGTGTTAATGTTCTTTGGTGTTAGGGGTTTAGGATTGTTTGTTGTTAGGGGGTTAGGTTTGTTTCTTGTTAGGGTGTTAGTGTTGTTTGTTGTTAGGGGGTTAGGGTTGTTTGTTGTTAGGGTGTTAGTGTTGTTTGTTGTTAGTGGGTTAGGGTTTTTTGTTGTTTGGTTAGGGTTGTTTGTTGTTAGGGGGTTATTGTTGTTTGTTCTTAGGGGTTTAGCGTTGTTTCTTGTTGGGGTTTAGTGGTTTTTCTTGTTAGGGTGTTAGTGTTTATTGTGGTTAGGGGGTTAGTGTTGTTGGTCGTTCGGGGGTTTCGATTGTTTGTTGTTAGGGGGTTAGGGTTGTTTGTTTTTTGGAGGTTAGGGCTGTTTGTTCTTACGGAGTTAGTGTTGTTTCTTGTTAGGGGTTTAGGGTTGTTTCTTGTTGGGGTTTAGTGGTTTCTGTTGTTAGGGTGTTAGTGTTGTTTGTTGTTAGGGTGTTAGTGTTTTGTGTTGTTAGGGGGTTAGTGTTGTTTGATGTTAGGGGGTAAGGGTTGTTTGTTGTTAGGGGGTTAGTGTTGTTTGTTGTTAGGGTGTTAGGGTTGTTTGTTGTTAGTGGGTTAGGGTTGTTTGTTGTGAGTGGGTTAGTGTTTTTGGTTTTTAGGGGTTAGGGTTGTTTGTTGTTTGGGGGTTAGTGTTTGTTGTTAGGGGGTTAGGGTTGTTTGTTGTTAGGGTGTTAGTGTTCTTTGATGTTAGGGGTTTAGGGTTGTTTGTTGTTAGGGGGTTAGTGTTGATTGTTGTTAGGGGGTTAGGGTTGTTTGTTGTTAGGGTGTTAGTGTTGTTTGTTGTTAGGGGGTTAGGGTTGTTTGTTGTTAGGGTGTTAGTGTTGTTTGTTGTTAGTGGGTTAGGGTTTTTTGTTGTTTGGTTAGAATTGTTTGTTGTTAGGGGGTTAGTGTTGTTTGTTGTTAGGGGTTTAGGGTTGTTTCTTGTTGGGGTTTAGTGGTTTTTGTTGTTAGGGTGTTAGTGTTTATTGTGGTTAGGGGGTTAGTGTTGTTGGTTGTTCGGGGGTTAGGATTGTTTGTTGTTAGGGGGTTAGGGTTGTTTGTTGTTTGGGGGTTAGGGCTGTTTGTTGTTACGGGGTTAGTGTTGTTTGTTGTTACGGGGTTAGGGTAGTTTCTTGTTAGGGATTTAGTGTTGTTTGTTGTTAGGGGGTTAGTGTTTGTTGTTAGGGGTTTCGGGTTGTTTCTTGTTGGGGTTTAGTGGTTTTTGTTGTTAGGGGGTTAGTGTTGTTTGTTGTTAGGGTGTTAGTGTTTTGTGTTGTTAGGGGGTTAGTGTTGTTTGATGTTAGGGGTTTAGGGTTGTTTGTTGTTAGGGGGTTAGTGTTGTTTGTTGTTAGGGTGTTGGGGTTGTTTTTTGTTAGTGGTTTAGGGTAGTTTGTTGTTAGTGGGTTAGTGTTTTTGGTTTTTAGGGGTTAGGGTTTTTTGTTGTTTGGGGGTTAGTGTTTGTTGTTAGGGGTTTAGGGTTGTTTGTTGTTACGGTGTTAGTGTTCTTTGATGTTAGGGGTTTAGGGTTGTTTGTTGTTAGGGGGTTAGTGTTGTTCGTTGTTAGGGGGTTGGGGTTGTTTCTTGTTACGGGGTTAGTGTTGTTTGTTGTTAAGGGGTTAGGGTAGTTTCTTGTTCGGGGTTTAGTGTTGTTTTTTGTTAGGGGATTAGTGTTTGTTGTTAGGGGTTTAGGGTTGTTTGTTGTTAGGGTGTTAGTGTTGTTTGTTGTTAGGGAGTTAGGGTTGTTTGTTGTTAGGGTGTTAGTGTTGTTTGTTGTTAGTGGGTTAGGGTTTTTTGTTGTTTGGTTAGGGTTGTTTTTTGTTAGGGAGTTAGTGTTGTTTGTTGTTAGGGGTTTAGGGTTGTTTCTTGTTGGGGTTTAGTGGTTTTTGTTGTTCGGGTGTTAGTGTTTATTGTGGTTAGGGGGTTAGTGTTGTTTTGTTGTTCGGGGGGTTAGGATTGTTTGTTGTTAAGGGGTTAGGCTTGTTTGTTGTTTGGGGGTTAGGGTTGTTTGTTGTTTGGGGGTTAGGGTTGTTTGTTGTTATGGGTTAGTGTTGTTTGTTGTTACGGGGTTAGGGTAGTTTCTTGTTAGGGGTTCAGTGTTGTTTGTTGTTAGGGGGTTAGTGTTTGTTGTTAGGGGTTTAGGGGTGTTTCTTGTTGGGGTTTAGTTGTTTTTGTTGTTAGGGTGTTAGTGTTGTTTGTTGTTAGGGTTTTAGTGTTTTGTGTCGTTAGTGGGTTAGTGTTGTTTGATGTTAGGGGTTACGGGTTGTTTGTTGTTGGGGGTTAGTGTTGTTTGTTGTTAGGGTGTTAGGGTTGTTTGTTGTTAGTGGGTTAGTGTTGTTTGTTGTTAGTGGGTTAGTTTTTTTGGTTTTTAGGGGTTAGGGTTGTTTGTTGTTTGGGGGTCAGTGTTTGTTTTTAGGGGGTTAGGGTTGTTTGTTGTTAGGGTGTTAATGTTCTTTGATGTTAGGGGTTTAGGGTTGTTTGTTGTTAGGGGGTTAGTGTTGTTTGTTGTTAGGGGGTTAGGTTTGTTTGTTGTTAGGGTGTTAGTGTTGTTTGTTGTTAGGGGATTAGGGTTGTTTGTTGTTAGGGTGTTAGTGTTGTTTGTTGTTAGTGGGTTAGGGATTTTTGTTGTTTGGTTAGGGTTGTTTGTTGTTAGGGGGTTAGTGTTGTTTGTTCTTAGGGGTTTAGCGTTGTTTCTTGTTGGGGTTTAGTGGTTTTTCTTGTTAGGGTGTTAGTGTTTATTGTGGTTAGGGGGTTAGTGTTGTTGGTTGTTCGGGGGTTAGGATTGTTTGTTGTTAGGGGGTTAGGGTTGTTTGTTGTTTGGGGGTTAGGGCTGTTTGTTCTTACGGGGTTAGTGTTGTTTGTTGTTAGGGGTTTAGGGTTGTTTCTTGTTGGGGTTTAGTGGTTTCTGTTGTTAGGGTGTTAGTGTTGTTTGTTGTTAGGGTGTTAGTGTTTTGTGTTGTTAGTGGGTTAGTGTTGTTTGATGTTAGGGGGTAAGGGTTGTTTGTTGTTAGGGGGTTAGTGTTGTTTCTTGTTAGGGTGTTAGGGTTGTTTGTTGTTAGTGGGTTAGGGTTTTTTGTTGTTTGGTTAGGGTTGTTTGTTGTTAGGGGGTTAGTGTTGTTTGTTGTTAGGGGTTTAGGGTTGTTTGTTGTTAGGGTGTTAGTGTTGTTTGTTGTTAGGGAGTTAGCGTTGTTTGTTGTTAGGGTGTTAGTGTTGTTTGTTGTTAGTGGGTTAGGGTTTTTTGTTGTTTGGTTAGGGTTGTTTTTTGTTAGGGGGTTAGTGTTGTTTGTTGTTAGGGGTTTAGTGTTGTTTCTTGTTGGGGTTTAGTGGTTTTTGTTGTTAGGGTGTTAGTGTTTATTGTGGTTAGGGGGTTAGTGTTGTTTGGTTGTTCGGGGGGTTAGGATTGTTTGTTGTTAAGGGGTTAGGGTTGTTTGTTGTTTGGGGGTTAGGGTTGTTTGTTGTTTGGGGGTTAGGGTTGTTTGTTGTTATGGGTTAGTGTTGTTTGTTGTTACGGGGTTAGGGTAGTTTCTTGTTAGGGGTTCAGTGTTGTTTGTTGTTAGGGGGTTAGTGTTTGTTGTTAGGGGTTTCGGGTTGTTTCTTGTTGGGGTTTAGTTGTTTTTGTTGTTAGGGTGTTAGTGTTGTTTGTTGTTAGGGTGTTAGTGTTTTGTGTCGTTAGGGGGTTAGTGTTGTTTGATGTTAGGGGTTACGGGTTGTTTGTTGTTAGGGGGTTAGTGTTGTTTGTTGTTAGGGGTTTAGTGTTGTTTGTTGTTAGGGGTTTAGGGTTGTTTCTTGTTGGGGTTTAGTGGTTTTTGTTGTTAGAGTGTTAGTGTTTATTGTGGTTAGGGGGTTAGTGTTGTTGGTTGTTCGGGGGGTTAGGATTGTTTGTTGTTATGGGGTTAGGGTTGTTTGTTGTTTGGGGGTTAGGGTTGTTTGTTGTTACGGGTTAGTGTTGTTTGTTGTTATGGGGTTAGGGTAGTTTCTTGTTAGGTGTTCAGTGTTGTTTGTTGTTAGGGGGTTAGTGTTTGTTGTTAGGGGTTTAGGGTTGTTTCCGGTTGGGGTGTTAGTGTTGTTTGTTGTTAGGGTGTTAGTGTTTTGTGTCGTTAGGGGGTTAGTGTTGTTTGATGTTAGGGGTTAAGGGTTCTTTGTTGTTAGGGGGTTAGTGTTGTTTGTTGTTAGGGTGTTAGGGTTGTTTGTTGTTAGTGGGTTAGGGTTGTTTGTTGTTAGTGGGTTAGTTTTTTTGGTTTTTAGGGGTTAGGGTTGTTTGTTGTTTGGGGGTTAGTGTTTGTTGTTAGGGGGTTAGGGTTGTTTGTTGTTAGGGTGTTAATGTTCTTTGGTGTTAGGGGTTTAGGATTGTTTGTTGTTAGGGGGTTAGTGTTGTTTGTTGTTAGGGGGTTAGGTTTGTTTCTTGTTAGGGTGTTAGTGTTGTTTGTTGTTAGGGGGTTAGGGTTGTTTGTTGTCAGGGTGTTAGTGTTGCTTGTTGTTAGTGGGTTAGGGTTTTTTGTTGTTTGGTTAGGGTTGTTTGTTGTTAGGGGGTTAGTGTTGTTTGTTCTTAGGGGTTTAGCGTTGTTTCTTGTTGGGGTTTAGTGGTTTTTCTTGTTAGGGTGTTAGTGTTTATTGTGGTTAGGGGGTTAGTGTTGTTGGTTGTTCGGGGGTTTCGATTGTTTGTTGTTAGGGGGTTAGGGTTGTTTGTTTTTTGGGGCTTAGGGCTGTTTGTTCTTACGGGGTTAGTGTTGTTTCTTGTTAGGGGTTTAGGGTTGTTTCTTGTTGGGGTTTAGTGGTTTCTGTTGTTAGGGTGTTAGTGTTGTTTGTTGTTAGGGTGTTAGTGTTTTGTGTTGTTAGGGGGTTAGTGTTGTTTGATGTTAGGGGGTAAGGGTTGTTTGTTGTTAGGGGGTTAGTGTTGTTTGTTGTTAGGGTGTTAGGGTTGTTTGTTGTTAGTGGGTTAGGGTTGTTTGTTGTGAGTGGGTTAGTGTTTTTGGTTTTTAGGGGTTAGGGTTGTTTGTTGTTTGGGGGTTAGTGTTTGTTGTTAGGGGGTTAGGGTTGTTTGTTGTTAGGGTGTTAGTGTTCTTTGATGTTAGGGGTTTAGGGTTGTTTGTTGTTAGGGGGTTAGTGTTGTTTGTTGTTAGGGGGTTAGGGTTGTTTGTTGTTAGGGTGTTAGTGTTGTTTGTTGTTAGGGGGTTAGGGTTGTTTGTTGTTAGGGTGTTAGTGTTGTTTGTTGTTAGTGGGTTAGGGTTTTTTGTTGTTTGGTTAGAATTGTTTGTTGTTAGGGGGTTAGTGTTGTTTGTTGTTAGGGGTTTAGGGTTGTTTCTTGTTGGGGTTTAGTGGTTTTTGTTGTTAGGGTGTTAGTGTTTATTGTGGTTAGGGGGTTAGTGTTGTTGGTTGTTCGGGGGTTAGGATTGTTTGTTGTTAGGGGGTTAGGGTTGTTTGTTGTTTGGGGGTTAGGGCTGTTTGTTGTTACGGGGTTAGTGTTGTTTGTTGTTACGGGGTTAGGGTAGTTTCTTGTTAGGGATTTAGTGTTGTTTGTTGTTAGGGGGTTAGTGTTTGTTGTTAGGGGTTTCGAGTTGTTTCTTGTTGGGGTTTAGTGGTTTTTGTTGTTAGGGGGTTAGTGTTGTTTGTTGTTAGGGTGTTAGTGTTTTGTGTTGTTAGGGGGTTAGTGTTGTTTGATGTTAGGGGTTTAGGGTTGTTTGTTGTTAGGGGGTTAGTGTTGTTTGTTGTTAGGGTGTTGGGGTTGTTTTTTGTTAGTGGTTTAGGGTAGTTTGTTGTTAGTGGGTTAGTGTTTTTGGTTTTTAGGAGTTAGGGTTTTTTGTTGTTTGGGGGTTAGTGTTTGTTGTTAGGGGTTTAGGGTTGTTTGTTGTTACGGTGTTAGTGTTCTTTGATGTTAGGGGTTTAGGGTTGTTTGTTGTTAGGGGGTTAGTGTTGTTCGTTGTTAGGGGGTTGGGGTTGTTTCTTGTTACGGGGTTAGTGTTGTTTGTTGTTAAGGGGTTAGGGTAGTTTCTTGTTCGGGGTTTAGTGTTGTTTTTTGTTAGGGGATTAGTGTTTGTTGTTAGGGGTTTAGGGTTGTTTGTTGTTAGGGTGTTAGTGTTGTTTGTTGTTAGGGAGTTAGGGTTGTTTGTTGTTAGGGTGTTAGTGTTGTTTGTTGTTAGTGGGTTAGGGTTTTTTGTTGTTTGGTTAGGGTTGTTTTTTGTTAGGGGGTTAGTGTTGTTTGTTGTTAGGGGTTTAGGGTTGTTTCTTGTTGGGGTTTAGTGGTTTTTGTTGTTCGGGTGTTAGTGTTTATTGTGGTTAGGGGGTTAGTGTTGTTTTGTTGTTCGGGGGGTTAGGATTGTTTGTTGTTCAGGGGTTAGGCTTGTTTGTTGTTTGGGGGTTAGGGTTGTTTGTTGTTTGGGGGTTAGGGTTGTTTGTTGTTATGGGTTAGTGTTGTTTGTTGTTACGGGGTTAGGGTAGTTTCTTGTTAGGGGTTCAGTGTTGTTTGTTGTTAGGGGGTTAGTGTTTGTTGTTAGGGGTTTAGGGGTGTTTCTTGTTGGGGTTTAGTTGTTTTTGTTGTTAGGGTGTTAGTGTTGTTTGTTGTTAGGGTTTTAGTGTTTTGTGTCGTTAGGGGGTTAGTGTTGTTTGATGTTAGGGGTTACGGGTTGTTTGTTGTTAGGGGGTTAGTGTTGTTTGTTGTTAGGGTGTTAGGGTTGTTTGTTGTTAGTGGGTTAGTGTTGTTTGTTGTTAGTGGGTTAGTTTTTTTGGTTTTTAGGGGTTAGGGTTGTTTGTTGTTTGGGGGTCAGTGTTTGTTTTTAGGGGGTTAGGGTTGTTTGTTGTTAGGGTGTTAATGTTCTTTGATGTTAGGGGTTTAGGGTTGTTTGTTGTTAGGGGGTTAGTGTTGTTTGTTGTTAGGGGGTTAGGTTTGTTTGTTGTTAGGGTGTTAGTGTTGTTTGTTGTTAGGGGATTAGGGTTGTTTGTTGTTAGGGTGTTAGTGTTGTTTGTTGTTAGTGGGTTAGGGATTTTTGTTGTTTGGTTAGGGTTGTTTGTTGTTAGGGGGTTAGTGTTGTTTGTTCTTAGGGGTTTAGCGTTGTTTCTTGTTGGGGTTTAGTGGTTTTTCTTGTTAGGGTGTTAGTGTTTATTGTGGTTAGGGGGTTAGTGTTGTTGGTTGTTCGGGGGTTAGGATTGTTTGTTGTTAGGGGGTTAGGGTTGTTTGTTGTTTGGGGGTTAGGGCTGTTTGTTCTTACGGGGTTAGTGTTGTTTGTTGTTAGGGGTTTAGGGTTGTTTCTTGTTGGGGTTTAGTGGTTTCTGTTGTTAGGGTGTTAGTGTTGTTTGTTGTTAGGGTGTTAGTGTTTTGTGTTGTTAGTGGGTTAGTGTTGTTTGATGTTAGGGGGTAAGGGTTGTTTGTTGTTAGGGGGTTAGTGTTGTTTCTTGTTAGGGTGTTAGGGTTGTTTGTTGTTAGTGGGTTAGGGTTTTTTGTTGTTTGGTTAGGGTTGTTTGTTGTTAGGGGGTTAGTGTTGTTTGTTGTTAGGGGTTTAGGGTTGTTTGTTGTTAGGGTGTTAGTGTTGTTTGTTGTTAGGGAGTTAGGGTTGTTTGTTGTTAGGGTGTTAGTGTTGTTTGTTGTTAGTGGGTTAGGGTTTTTTGTTGTTTGGTTAGGGTTGTTTTTTGTTAGGGGGTTAGTGTTGTTTGTTGTTAGGGGTTTAGGGTTGTTTCTTGTTGGGGTTTAGTGGTTTTTGTTGTTAGGGTGTTAGTGTTTATTGTGGTTAGGGGGTTAGTGTTGTTTGGTTGTTCGGGGGGTTAGGATTGTTTGTTGTTAAGGGGTTAGGGTTGTTTGTTGTTTGGGGTTAGGGTTGTTTGTTGTTTGGGGGTTAGGGTTGTTTGTTGTTATGGGTTAGTGTTGTTTGTTGTTACGGGGTTAGGGTAGTTTCTTGTTAGGGGTTCAGTGTTGTTTGTTGTTAGGGGGTTAGTGTTTGTTGTTAGGGGTTTCGGGTTGTTTCTTGTTGGGGTTTAGTTGTTTTTGTTGTTAGGGTGTTAGTGTTGTTTGTTGTTAGGGTGTTAGTGTTTTGTGTCGTTAGGGGGTTAGTGTTGTTTGATGTTAGGGGTTACGGGTTGTTTGTTGTTAGGGGGTTAGTGTTGTTTGTTGTTAGGGGTTTAGTGTTGTTTGTTGTTAGGGGTTTAGGGTTGTTTCTTGTTGGGGTTTAGTGGTTTTTGTTGTTAGAGTGTTAGTGTTTATTGTGGTTAGGGGGTTAGTGTTGTTGGTTGTTCGGGGGGTTAGGATTGTTTGTTGTTATGGGGTTAGGGTTGTTTGTTGTTTGGGGGTTAGGGTTGTTTGTTGTTACGGGTTAGTGTTGTTTGTTGTTATGGGGTTAGGGTAGTTTCTTGTTAGGTGTTCAGTGTTGTTTGTTGTTAGGGGGTTAGTGTTTGTTGTTAGGGGTTTAGGGTTGTTTCCGGTTGGGGTGTTAGTGTTGTTTGTTGTTAGGGTGTTAGTGTTTTGTGTCGTTAGGGGGTTAGTGTTGTTTGATGTTAGGGGTTAAGGGTTGTTTGTTGTTAGGGGGTTAGTGTTGTTTGTTGTTAGGGTGTTAGGGTTGTTTGTTGTTAGTGGGTTAGGGTTGTTTGTTGTTAGTCGGTTAGTTTTTTTGGTTTTTAGGGGTTAGGGTTGTTTGTTGTTTGGGGGTTAGTGTTTGTTGTTAGGGGGTTAGGGTTGTTTGTTGTTAGGGTGTTAATGTTCTTTGGTGTTAGGGGTTTAGGATTGTTTGTTGTTAGGGGGTTAGTGTTGTTTGTTGTTAGGGGGTTAGGTTTGTTTCTTGTTAGGGTGTTAGTGTTGTTTGTTGTTAGGGGGTTAGGGTTGTTTGTTGTCAGGGTGTTAGTGTTGCTTGTTGTTAGTGGGTTAGGGTTTTTTGTTGTTTGGTTAGGGTTGTTTGTTGTTAGGGGGTTAGTGTTGTTTGTTCTTAGGGGTTTAGCGTTGTTTCTTGTTGGGGTTTAGTGGTTTTTCTTGTTAGGGTGTTAGTGTTTATTGTGGTTAGGGGGTTAGTGTTGTTGGTTGTTCGGGGGTTTCGATTGTTTGTTGTTAGGGGGTTAGGGATGTTTGTTTTTTGGGGGTTAGGGCTGTTTGTTCTTACGGGGTTAGTGTTGTTTCTTGTTAGGGGTTTAGGGTTGTTTCTTGTTGGGGTTTAGTGGTTTCTGTTGTTAGGGTGTTAGTGTTGTTTGTTGTTAGGGTGTTAGTGTTTTGTGTTGTTAGGGGATTAGTGTTGTTTGATGTTAGGGGGTAAGGGTTGTTTGTTGTTAGGGGGTTAGTGTTGTTTGTTGTTAGGGTGTTAGGGTTGTTTGTTGTTAGTGGGTTAGGGTTGTTTGTTGTGAGTGGGTTAGTGTTTTTGGTTTTTAGGGGTTAGGGTTGTTTGTTGTTTGGGGGTTAGTGTTTGTTGTTAGGGGGTTAGGGTTGTTTGTTGTTAGGGTGTTAGTGTTCTTTGATGTTAGGGGTTTAGGGTTGTTTGTTGTTAGGGGGTTAGTGTTGTTCGTTGTTAGGGGGTTGGGGTTGTTTCTTGTTACGGGGTTAGTGTTGTTTGTTGTTAAGGGGTTAGGGTAGTTTCTTGTTCGGGGTTTAGTGTTGTTTGTTGTTAGGGGGTTAGTGTTTGTTGTTAGGGGTTTCGGGTTGTTTCTTGTTGGGGTTTAGTGGTTTTTGTTGTTAGGGGGTTAGTGTTGTTTGTTGTTAGGGTGTTAGTGTTTTGTGTTGTTAGGGGGTTAGTGTTGTTTGATGTTAGGGGTTTAGGGTTGTTTGTTGTTAGGGGGTTAGTGTTGTTTGTTGTTAGGGGGTTAGGGTTGTTTGTTGTTAGGGTGTTAGTGTTGTTTGTTGTTAGGGGGTTAGGGTTGTTTGTTGTTAGGGTGTTAGTGTTGTTTGTTGTTAGTGGGTTAGGGTTTTTTGTTGTTTGGTTAGGATTGTTTGTTGTTAGGGGGTTAGTGTTGTTTGTTGTTAGGGGTTTAGGGTTGTTTCTTGTTGGGGTTTAGTGGTTTTTGTTGTTAGGGTGTTAGTGTTTATTGTGGTTAGGGGGTTAGTGTTGTTGGTTGTTCGGGGGTTAGGATTGTTTGTTGTTAGGGGGTTAGGGTTGTTTGTTGTTTGGGGGTTAGGGCTGTTTGTTGTTACGGGGTTAGTGTTGTTTGTTGTTACGGGGTTAGGGTAGTTTCTTGTTAGGGATTTAGTGTTGTTTGTTGTTAGGGGGTTAGTGTTTGTTGTTAGGGGTTTCGGGTTGTTTCTTGTTGGGGTTTAGTGGTTTTTGTTGTTAGGGGGTTAGTGTTGTTTGTTGTTAGGGTGTTAGTGTTTTGTGTTGTTAGGGGGTTAGTGTTGTTTGATGTTAGGGGTTTAGGGTTGTTTGTTGTTAGGGGGTTAGTGTTGTTTGTTGTTAGGGTGTTGGGGTTGTTTTTTGTTAGTGGTTTAGGGTAGTTTGTTGTTAGTGGGTTAGTGTTTTTGGTTTTTAGGTGTTAGGGTTGTTTGTTGTTTGGTGGTTAGTGTTTGTTGTTAGGGGGTTAGGGTTGTTTGTTGTTAGGGTGTTAGTGTTCTTTGAAGTTAGGGGTTTAGGGTTGTTTGTTGTTAGGGGGTTAGTGTTGTTCGTTATTAGGGGGTTGGGGTTGTTTCTTGTTACGGGGTTAGTGTTGTTTGTTGTTAAGGGGTTAGGGTAGTTTCTTGTTCGGGGTTTAGTGTTGTTTTTTGTTAGGGGATTAGTGTTTGTTGTTAGGGGTTTAGGGTTGTTTGTTGTTAGGGTGTTAGTGTTGTTTGTTGTTAGGGAGTTAGGGTTGTTTGTTGTTAGGGTGTTAGTGTTGTTTGTTGTTAGTGGGTTAGGGTTTTTTTTGTTTGGTTAGGGTTGTTTTTTGTTAGGGGGTTAGTGTTGTTTGTTGTTAGGGGTTTAGGGTTGTTTCTTGTTGGGGTTTAGTGGTTTTTGTTGTTCGGGTGTTAGTGTTTATTGTGGTTAGGGGGTTAGTGTTGTTTTGTTGTTCGGGGTGTTAGGATTGTTTGTTGTTAAGGGGTTAGGGTTGTTTGTTGTTTGGGGGTTAGGGTTGTTTGTTGTTTGGGGGTTAGGGTTGTTTGTTGTTATGGGTTAGTGTTGTTTGTTGTTACGGGGTTAGGGTAGTTTCTTGTTAGGGGTTCAGTGTTGTTTGTTGTTAGGGGGTTAGTGTTTGTTGTTAGGGGTTTAGGGTTGTTTCTTGTTGGGGTTTAGTTGTTTTTGTTGTTAGGGTGTTAGTGTTGTTTGTTGTTAGGGTGTTAGTGTTTTGTGTCGTTAGGGGGTTAGTGTTGTTTGATGTTAGGGGTTACGGGTTGTTTGTTGTTAGGGGGTTAGTGTTGTTTGTTCTTAGGGTGTTAGGGTTGTTTGTTGTTAGTGGGTTAGGGTTGTTTGTTGTTAGTGGGTTATTTTTTTTGGTTTTTAGGGGTTAGTGTTGTTTGTTGTTTGGGGGTTAGTGTTTGTTGTTAGGGGGTTAAGGTTGTTTGTTGTTAGGGTGTTAGTGTTCTTTGATGTTAGGGGTTTAGAGTTGTTTGTTGTTAGGGGGTTAGTGTTGTTTGTTGTTAGGGGGTTAGGGTTGTTTGTTGTTAGTTTGTTAGTGTTGTTTGTTGTTAGGGGGTTAGGGTTGTTTGTTGTTAGGGTGTTAGTGTTGTTTGTTCTTAGTGGGTTAGGGTTTTTTGTTGTTTGGTTAGGGTTGTTTGTTGTTAGGGGGTTAGTGTTGTTTGTTGTTAGGGGTTTAGGGTTGTTTGTTGTTAGGGTGTTAGTGTTGTTTGTTGTTAGGGAGTTAGGGTTGTTTGTTGTTAGGGTGTTAGTGTTGTTTGTTGTTAGTGGGTTAGGGTTTTTTGTTGTTTGGTTAGGGTTGTTTTTTGTTAGGGGGTTAGTGTTGTTTGTTGTTAGGGGTTTAGGGTTGTTTCTTGTTGGGGTTTAGTGGTTTTTGTTGTTAGGGTGTTAGTGTTTATTGTGGTTAGGGGGTTAGTGTTGTTTGGTTGTTCGGGGGGTTAGGATTGTTTGTTGTTAAGGGGTTAGGGTTGTTTGTTGTTTGGGGGTTAGGGTTGTTTGTTGTTTGGGGGTTAGGGTTGTTTGTTGTTATGGGTTAGTGTTGTTTGTTGTTACGGGGTTAGGGTAGTTTCTTGTTAGGGGTTCAGTGTTGTTTGTTGTTAGGGGGTTAGTGTTTGTTGTTAGGGGTTTCGGGTTGTTTCTTGTTGGGGTTTAGTTGTTTTTGTTGTTAGGGTGTTAGTGTTGTTTGTTGTTAGGGTGTTAGTGTTTTGTGTCGTTAGGGGGTTAGTGTTGTTTGATGTTAGGGGTTACGGGTTGTTTGTTGTTAGGGGGTTAGTGTTGTTTGTTGTTGGGGTTTAGTGTTGTTTGTTGTTAGGGGTTTAGGGTTGTTTCTTGTTGGGGTTTAGTGGTTTTTTTTGTTAGAGTGTTAGTGTTTATTGTGGTTAGGGGGTTAGTGTTGTTGGTTGTTCGGGGGGTTAGGATTGTTTGTTGTTATGGGGTTAGGGTTGTTTGTTGTTTGGGGGTTAGGGTTGTATGTTGTTACGGGTTAGTGTTGTTTGTTGTTATGGGGTTAGGGTAGTTTCTTGTTAGGTGTTCAGTGTTGTTTGTTGTTAGGGGGTTAGTGTTTGTTGTTAGGGGTTTAGGGTTGTTTCCGGTTGGGGTGTTAGTGTTGTTTGTTGTTAGGGTGTTAGTGTTTTGTGTCGTTAGGGGGTTAGTGTTGTTTGATGTTAGGGGTTAAGGGTTGTTTGTTGTTAGGGGGTTAGTGTTGTTTGTTGTTAGGGTGTTAGGGTTGTTTGTTGTTAGTGGGTTAGGGTTGTTTGTTGTTAGTGTGTTAGTTTTTTTGGTTTTTAGGGGTTAGGGTTGTTTGTTGTTTGGGGGTTAGTGTTTGTTGTTAGGGGGTTAGGGTTGTTTGTTGTTAGGGTGTTAATGTTCTTTGGTGTTAGGGGTTTAGGATTGTTTGTTGTTAGGGGGTTAGTGTTGTTTGTTGTTAGGGGGTTAGGTTTGTTTCTTGTTAGGGTGTTAGTGTTGTTTGTTGTTAGGGGGTTAGGGTTGTTTGTTGTCAGGGTGTTAGTGTTGTTTGTTGTTAGTGGGTTAGGGTTTTTTGTTGTTTGGTTAGGGTTGTTTGTTGTTAGGGTGTTAGTGTTGTTTGTTCTTAGGGGTTTAGCGTTGTTTCTTGTTGGGGTTTAGTGGTTTTTCTTGTTAGGGTGTTAGTGTTTATTGTGGTTAGGGGGTTAGTGTTGTTGGTTGTTCGGGGGTTTCGATTGTTTGTTGTTAGGGGGTTAGGGTTGTTTGTTTTTTGGGGGTTAGGGCTGTTTGTTCTTACGGGGTTAGTGTTGTTTCTTGTTAGGGGTTTAGGGTTGTTTCTTGTTGGGGTTTAGTGGTTTCTGTTGTTAGGGTGTTAGTGTTGTTTGTTGTTAGGGTGTTAGTGTTTTGTGTTGTTAGGGGGTTATTGTTGTTTGATGTTAGGGGGTAAGGGTTGTTTGTTGTTAGGGGGTTAGTGTTGTTTGTTGTTAGGGTGTTAGGGTTGTTTGTTGTTAGTGGGTTAGGGTTGTTTGTTGTGAGTGGGTTAGTGTTTTTGGTTTTTAGGGGTTAGGGTTGTTTGTTGTTTGGGGGTTAGTGTTTGTTGTTAGGGGGTTAGGGTTGTTTGTTGTTAGGGTGTTAGTGTTCTTTGATGTTAGGGGTTTAGGGTTGTTTGTTGTTAGGGGGTTAGTGTTGTTTCTTGTTAGGGGGTTAGGGTTGTTTGTTGTTAGGGTGTTAGTGTTGTTTGTTGTTAGGGGGTTAGGGTTGTTTGTTGTTAGGGTGTTAGTGTTGTTTGTTGTTAGTGGGTTAGGGTTTTTTGTTGTTTGGTTAGGATTGTTTGTTGTTAGGGGGTTAGTGTTGTTTGTTGTTAGGGGTTTAGGGTTGTTTCTTGTTGGGGTTTAGTGGTTTTTGTTGTTAGGGTGTTAGTGTTTATTGTGGTTAGGGGGTTAGTGTTGTTGGTTGTTCGGGGGTTAGGATTGTTTGTTGTTAGGGGGTTAGGGTTGTTTGTTGTTTGGGGGTTAGGGCTGTTTGTTGTTACGGGGTTAGTGTTGTTTGTTGTTACGGGGTTAGGGTAGTTTCTTGTTAGGGATTTAGTGTTGTTTGTTGTTAGGGGGTTAGTGTTTGTTGTTAGGGGTTTCGGGTTGTTTCTTGTTGGGGTTTAGTGGTTTTTGTTGTTAGGGGGTTAGTGTTGTTTGTTGTTAGGGTGTTAGTGTTTTGTGTTGTTAGGGGGTTAGTGTTGTTTGATCTTAGGGGTTTAGGGGTGTTTGTTGTTAGGGGGTTAGTGTTGTTTGTTGTTAGGGTGTTGGGGTTGTTTTTTGTTAGTGGTTTAGGGTAGTTTGTTGTTAGTGGGTTAGTGTTTTTGGTTTTTAGGGGTTAGTGTTTTTTGTTGTTTGGGGGTTAGTGTTTGTTGTTAGGGGTTTAGGGTTGTTTGTTGTTACGGTGTTAGTGTTCTTTGATGTTAGGGGTTTAGGGTTGTTTGTTGTTAGGGGGTTAGTGTTGTTCGTTGTTAGGGGGTTGGGGTTGTTTCTTGTTACGGGGTTAGTGTTGTTTGTTGTTAAGGGGTTAGGGTAGTTTCTTGTTCGGGGTTTAGTGTTGTTTTTTGTTAGGGGATTAGTGTTTGTTGTTAGGGGTTTAGGGTTGTTTGTTGTTAGGGTGTTAGTGTTGTTTGTTGTTAGGGAGTTAGGGTTGTTTGTTGTTAGGGTGTTAGTGTTGTTTGTTGTTAGTGGGTTAGGGTTTTTTGTTGTTTGATTAGGGTTGTTTTTTGTTAGGGGGTTAGTGTTGTTTGTTGTTAGGGGTTTAGGGTTGTTTCTTGTTGGGGTTTAGTGGTTTTTGTTGTTCGGGTGTTAGTGTTTATTGTGGTTAGGGGGTTAGTGTTGTTTTGTTGTTCGGGGTGTTAGGATTGTTTGTTGTTAAGGGGTTAGGGTTGTTTGTTGTTTGGGGGTTAGGGTTGTTTGTTGTTTGGGGGTTAGGGTTGTTTGTTGTTATGGGTTAGTGTTGTTTGTTGTTACGGGGTTAGGGTAGTTTCTTGTTAGGGGTTCAGTGTTGTTTGTTGTTAGGGGGTTAGTGTTTGTTGTTAGGGGTTTAGGGTTGTTTCTTGTTGGGGTTTAGTTGTTTTTGTTGTTAGGGTGTTAGTGTTGTTTGTTGTTAGGGTGTTAGTGTTTTGTGTTGTTAGGGGGTTAGTGTTGTTTGATGTTAGGGGTTACGGGTTGTTTGTTGTTAGGGGGTTAGTGTTGTTTGTTGTTAGGGTGTTAGGGTTGTTTGTTGTTAGTGGGTTAGGGTTGTTTGTTGTTAGTGGGTTAGTTTTTTTGGTTTTTAGGGGTTAGTGTTGTTTGTTGTTTGGGGGTTAGTGTTTGTTGTTAGGGGGTTAAGGTTGTTTGTTGTTAGGGTGTTAGTGTTCTTTGATGTTAGGGGTTTAGGGTTGTTTGTTGTTAGGGGGTTAGTGTTGTTTGTTGTTAGGGGGTTAGGGTTGTTTGTTGTTAGTTTGTTAGTGTTGTTTGTTGTTAGGGGGTTAGGGTTGTTTGTTGTTAGGGTGTTAGTGTTGTTTGTTCTTAGTGGGTTAGGGTTTTTTGTTGTTTGGTTAGGGTTGTTTGTTGTTAGGGGGTTAGTGTTGTTTGTTGTTAGGGGTTTAGGGTTGTTTCTTGTTGGGGTTTAGTGGTTTTTGTTGTTAGGGTGTTAGTGTCGTTTGTTGTTAGGGTGTTAGTGTTTTGTGATGTTAGGGGGTTAGTGTTGTTTGATGTTAGGGTTTTAGGGTTGTTTGTTGTTAGGGTGTTAGTGTTGTTTGTTGTTAGGGGGTTAGGGTTGTTTGTTGTTTGGGGGTTAGGGTTGTTTGTTGTTACGGGGTTAGTGTTGTTTGTTGTTACGGGGTTAGGGTAGTTTCTTGTTAGGGGTTTAGTGTTGTTTGTTGTTAGGGGGTTAGTGTTTCTTGTTAGGGCTTTCGGGTTGTTTCTTGTTGGGGTTTAGTGGTTTTTGTTGTTAGGGTGTTAGTGTTGTTTGTTGTTAGGGTGTTAGTGTTTTGTGTTGTTAGGGGGTTAGTGTTGTTTGATTTTAGGGGTTTAGGGTTGTTTGTTGTTAGGGGGTTAGTGTTGTTTGTTGTTAGGGTGTTAGGGTTGTTTGTTGTTAGTGGGTTAGGGTAGTTTGTTGTTAGTGGGTTAGTGTTTTTGGTTTTTAGGGGTTAGGGTTGTTTGTTGTTTGGGGGTTAGTGTTTGTTGTTAGGGGGTTAGGGTTGTTTGTTGTTAGGGTGTTAGTGTTCTTTGATGTTAGGGGTTTAGGGTTGTTTGTTGTTAGGGGGTTAGTGTTGTTTGTTGTTAGGGGGTTAGGGTTGTTTCTTGTTACGGGGTTAGTGTTGTTTGTTGTTACGGGGTTAGGGTAGTTTCTTGTTCGGGGTTTAGTGTTGTTTTTTGTTAGGGGGTTAGTGTTTGTTGTTAGGGGTTTAAGGTTGTTTCTTGTTGGGGTTTAGTGGTTTTAGTTGTTAGGCTGTTAGTGTTGTTTGTTGTTAGGGTGTTAGTGTTTTGTGTTGTTAGGGGGTTAGTGTTGTTTGATGTTAGGGGTTTAGGGTTGTTTGTTGTTAGGGGGTTAGTGTTGTTTGTTGTTAGTGGGTTAGGGTTCTTTGTTGTTTGGTTAGGGTTGTTTGTTGTTAGGGGGTTAGTGTTGTTTGTTCTTAGGCATTTAGCGTTGTTTCTTGTTGGGGTTTAGTGGTTTTTCTTGTTAGGGTGTTAGTGTTTATTGTGGTTAGGGGGTTAGTGTTGTTGGTTGTTCGGGGGTTAGGATTGTTTGTTGTTAGGGGGTTAGTGTTGTTTGATTTTAGGGGTTTAGGGTTGTTTGTTGTTAGGGTGTTAGTGTCATTTGTTGTTAGGGTGTTAGTTTTTTGTGATGTTAGGGGGTTAGTGTTGTTTGATGTTAGGGTTTTAGGGTTGTTTGTTGTTAGGGTGTTAGTGTTGTTTGTTGTTAGGGGGTTAGGGTTGTTTGTTGTTTGGGGGTTAGTGTTGTTTGTTGTTACGGGGTTAGTGTTGTTTGTTGTTACGGGGTTAGGGTAGTTTCTTGTTAGGGGTTTAGTGTTGTTTGTTGTTAGGGGGTTAGTGTTTGTTGTTAGGGGTTTACGGTTGTTTCTTGTTGGGGTTTAGTGGTTTTTGTTGTTAGGGTGTTAGTGTTGTTTGTTGTTAGGGTGTTAGTGTTTTGTGTTGTTAGGGGGTTAGTGTTGTTTGATGTTAGGGGTTTAGGTTTGTTTGTTGTTGGGGGTTAGTGTTGTTTGTCGTTAGGGTGTTAGGGTTGTTTGTTGTTAGAAGTTTAGGGTTGTTTGTTGTTAGTGGGTTAGTGATTTTGGTTTTTAGGGGTTAGGGTTGTTTGTTGTTTGGGGGTTAGTGTTTGTTGTTAGGGGGTTAGGGTTGTTTCTTGTTACGGGGTTAGTGTTGTTTGTTGTTACGGGGTTAGGGTAGTTCCTTGTTCGGGGTTTAGTGTTGTTTTTTGTTAGGGGGTTAGTGTTTGTTGTTAGGGGTTTAGGGTTGTTTGTTGTTTGGGGGTTAGGGTTGTTTGTTGTTACGGGTTAGTGTTTGTTGTTATGGGGTTAGGGTAGTTTCTTGTTAGGGGTTCAGTGTTGTTTGTTGTTAGGGGTTTAGGGTTGTTTCTGGTTGGGGTTTAGTGGTTTTTGTTGTTACGGTGTTAGTGTTGTTTGTTGTTAGGGTGTTAGTGTTTTGTGTCGTTAGGGGGTTAGTGTTGTTTGATGTTAGGTGTTAAGGGTTGTTTGTTGTTAGGGGGTTAGTGTTGTTTGTTGTTAGGGTGTTAGGGTTGTTTGTTGTTAGGGGGTTAGTGTTGTTTGTTGTTAGTGGGTTAGTTTTTTTGGTTTTCAGGGGTTAGGGTTGTTTGTTGTTTGGGGGTCAGTGTTTGTTGTTAGGGGGTTAGGGTTGTTTGTTGTTAGGGTGTTAATGTTCTTTGATGTTAGGGGTTTAGGGTTGTTTGTTGTTAGGGGGTTAGTGTTGTTTGTTGTTAGGGGGTTAGGTATGTTTGTTGTTAGGGTGTTAGTGTTGTTTGTTGTTAGGGGATTAGGGTTGTTTGTTGTTAGGGTGTTAGTGTTGTTTGTTGTTAGTGGGTTAGGGATTTTTGTTGTTTGGTTAGGGTTGTTTGTTGTTAGGGGGTTAGTGTTTTTTGTTCTTAGGGGTTTAGCGTTGTTTCTTGTTGGGGTTCAGTGGTTTTTCTTGTTAGGGTGTTAGTGTTTATTGTGGTTAGGGGGTTAGTGTTGTTGGTTGTTCGGGGGTTAGGATTGTTTGTTGTTAGGGGTTAGGGTTGTTTGTTGTTTGGGGGTTAGGGCTGTTTGTTCTTACGGGGTTAGTGTTGTTTGTTGTTAGGGGTTTAGGGTTGTTTCTTGTTGGGGTTTAGTGGTTTCTGTTGTTAGGGTGTTAGTGTTGTTTGTTGTTAGGGTGTTAGTGTTTTGTGTTGTTAGGGGGTTAGTGTTGTTTGATGTTAGGGGGTAAGGGTTGTTTGTTGTTAGGGGGTTAGTGTTGTTTGTTGTTAGGGTGTTAGGGTTGTTTGTTGTTAGTGGGTTAGGGTTTTTTGTTGTTTGGTTAGGGTTGTTTGTTGTTAGGGGGTTAGTGTTGTTTGTTCTTAGGGGTTTAGGGTTGTTTGTTGTTAGGGTGTTAGTGTTGTTTGTTGTTAGGGAGTTAGGGTTGTTTGTTGTTAGGGTGTTAGTGTTGTTTGTTGTTAGTGGGTTAGGGTTTTCTGTTGTTTGGTTCGGGTTGTTTTTTGTTAGGGGGTTAGTGTTGTTTGTTGTTAGGGGTTTAGGGTTGTTTCTTGTTGGGGTTTAGTGGTTTTTGTTGTTAGGGTGTTAGTGTTTATTGTGGTTAGGGGGTTAGTGTTGTTTGGTTGTTCGGGGGGTTAGGATTGTTTGTTGTTAAGGGGTTAGGGTTGTTTGTTGTTTGGGGGTTAGGGTTGTTTGTTGTTTGGGGGTTAGGGTTGTTTGTTGTTATGGGTTAGTGTTGTTTGTTGTTACGGGGTTAGGGTAGTTTCTTCTTAGGGGTTCAGTGTTGTTTGTTGTTAGGGGGTTAGTGTTTGTTGTTAGGGGTTTAGGGTTGTTTCTTGTTGGGGTTTAGTTGTTTTTGTTGTTAGGGTGTTAGTGTTGTTTGTTCTTAGGGTGTTAGTGTTTTGTGTCGTTAGGGGGTTAGTGTTGTTTGATGTTAGGGGTTACGGGTTGTTTTTTGTTAGGGGGTTAGTGTTTTTGGTTGTTAGGGGGTTAGTGTTGTTTGTTGTTAGGGGTTTAGGGTTGTTTCTTGTTGGGGTTTAGCGGTTTTTGTTGTTAGGGTGTTAGTGTCGTTTGTTGTTAGGGTGTTAGTGTTTTGTGATGTTAGGGGGTTAGTGTTGTTTGATGTTAGGGTTTTAGGGTTGTTTGTTGTTAGGGTGTTAGTGTTGTTTGTTGTTAGGGGGTTAGGGTTGTTTGTTGTTTGGGGGTTAGGGTTGTTTGTTTTTACGGGGTTAGTGTTGTTTGTTGTTACGGGGTTAGGGTAGTTTCTTGTTAGGGGTTTAGTGTTGTTTGTTGTTAGGGGGTTAGTGTTTGTTGTTAGGGCTTTCGGGTTGTTTCTTGTTGGGGTTTAGTGGTTTTTGTTGTTAGGGTGTTAGTGTTGTTTGTTGTTAGGGTGTTAGTGTTTTGTGTTGTTAGGGGGTTAGTGTTGTTTGATGTTAGGGGTTTAGGGTTGTTTGTTGTTAGGGTGTTAGTGTTGTTTGTTGTTAGGGAGTTAGGGTTGTTTGTTGTTAGAGTGTTAGTGTTGTTGTTAGTGGGTTAGGGTTTTTTGTTGTTTGGTTAGGGTTGTTTTTTGTTAGGGGGTTAGTGTTGTTTGTTGTTAGGGGTTTAGGGTTGTTTCTTGTTGGGGTTTAGTGGTTTTTGTTATTAGGGTGTTAGTGTTTATTGTGGTTAGGGCGTTAGTGTTGTTTGGTTGTTCGGGGGGTTAGGATTGTTTGTTGTTAAGGGGTTAGGGTTGTTTGTTTTTTGGGGGTTAGGGTTGTTTGTTGTTTGGGGTTTAGGGTTGTTTGTTGTTATGGGTTAGTGTTGTTTGTTGTTGGTGGGTTAGTGTTTGTTGTTAGGGGTTTCGGGTTGTTTGTTGTTAGGGGGTTAGTGTTGTTTGTTGTTAGGGTGTTAGGGTTGTTTGTTGTTAGTGGGTTAGGGTTGTTTGTTGTTAGTGGGTTAGTGTTTTTGGTTTTTAGGGGTTAGGGTTGTTTGTTGTTTGGGGGTTAGTGTTTGTAGTTAGGGGGTTAGGGTTGTTTGTTGTTAGGGGGTTAGTGTTGTTTGTTGTTAGGGTGTTAGGGTTGTTTTTTGTTAGTGGTTTAGGGTAGTTTGTTGTTAGTGGGTTAGTGTTTTTGGTTTTTAGGGGTTAGGGTTTTTTGTTGTTTGGGGGTTAGTGTTTGTTGTTAGGGGTTTAGGGTTGTTTGTTGTTACGGTGTTAGTGTTCTTTGATGTTAGGGGTTTAGGGTTGTTTGTTGTTAGGGGGTTAGTGTTGTTCGTTGTTAGGGGGTTGGGGTTGTTTCTTGTTACGGGGTTAGTGTTGTTTGTTGTTAAGGGGTTAGGGTAGTTTCTTGTTCGGGGTTTAGTGTTGTTTTTTGTTAGGGGATTAGTGTTTGTTGTTAGGGGTTTAGGGTTGTTTGTTGTTAGGGTGTTAGTGTTGTTTGTTGTTAGGGAGTTAGGGTTGTTTGTTGTTAGGGTGTTAGTGTTGTTTGTTGTTAGTGGGTTAGGGTTTTTTGTTGTTTGGTAAGGGTTGTTTTTTGTTAGGGGGTTAGTGTTGTTTGTTGTTAGGGGTTTAGGGGTGTTTCTTGTTGGGGTTTAGTTGTTTTTGTTGTTAGGGTGTTAGTGTTGTTTGTGGTTAGGGTTTTAGTGTTTTGTGTCGTTAGGGGGTTAGTGTTGTTTGATGTTAGGGGTTACGGGTTGTTTGTTGTTAGGGGGTTAGTGTTGTTTGTTGTTAGGGGTTTAGGGTTGTTTGTTGTTAGGGGGTTAGTGTTGTTTGTTGTTAGGGGTTTAGGGTTGTTTGTTGTTAGGGGGTTAGTGTTGTTTGTTGTTAGGGGTTTAGGGTTGTTTGTTGTTAGGGGGTTAGTGTTGTTTGTTGTTAGGGGGTTATGGTTGTTTGTTGTTAGGGTGTTAGTGTTCTTTGATGTTAGGGGTTTAGGGTTGTTTGTTGTTAGGGGGTTAGTGTTGTTTGTTGTTAGGGGGTTAGGGTTGTTTGTTGTTAGGGTGTTAGTGTTGTTTGTTGTTAGGGGGTTAGGGTTGTTTGTTGTTAGGGTGTTAGTGTTGTTTGTTGTTACTGGGTTAGGGTTTTTTGTTGTTTGGTTAGAATTGTTTGTTGTTAGGGGGTTAGTGTTGTTTGTTGTTAGGGGTTTAGGGTTGTTTCTTGTTGGGGTTTAGTGGTTTTTGTTGTTCGGGTGTTAGTGTTTATTGTGGTTAGGGGGTTAGTGTTGTTGGTTGTTCGGGGGTTAGGATTGTTTGTTGTTAGGGGGTTAGGGTTGTTTGTTGTTTGGGGGTTAGGGCTGTTTGTTGTTACGGGGTTAGTGTTGTTTGTTGTTACGGGGTTAGGGTAGTTTCTTGTTAGGGATTTAGTGTTGTTTGTTGTTAGGGGGTTAGTGTTTGTTGTTAGGGGTTTCGGGTTGTTTCTTGTTGGGGTTTAGTGGTTTTTGTTGTTAGGGGGTTAGTGTTGTTTGTTGTTAGGGTGTTAGTGTTTTGTGTTGTTAGGGGGTTAGTGTTGTTTGATGTTAGGGGTTTAGGGTTGTTTGTTGTTAGGGGGTTAGTGTTGTTTGTTGTTAGGGTGTTGGGGTTGTTTTTTGTTAGTGGTTTAGGGTAGTTTGTTGTTAGTGGGTTAGTGTTTTTGGTTTTTAGGGGTTAGGGTTTTTTGTTGTTTGGGGGTTAGTGTTTGTTGTTAGGGGTTTAGGGTTGTTTGTTGTTACGGTGTTAGTGTTCTTTGATGTTAGGGGTTTAGGGTTGTTTGTTGTTAGGGGGTTAGTGTTGTTCGTTGTTAGGGGGTTGGGGTTGTTTCTTGTTACGGGGTTAGTGTTGTTTGTTGTTAAGGGGTTAGGGTAGTTTCTTGTTCGGGGTTTAGTGTTGTTTTTTGTTAGGGGATTAGTGTTTGTTGTTAGGGGTTTAGGGTTGTTTGTTGTTAGGGTGTTAGTGTTGTTTGTTGTTAGGGAGTTAGGGTTGTTTGTTGTTAGGGTGTTAGTGTTGTTTGTTGTTAGTGGGTTAGGGTTTTTTGTTGTTTGGTTAGGGTTGTTTTTTGTTAGGGGGTTAGTGTTGTTTGTAGTTAGGGGTTTAGGGTTGTTTCTTGTTGGGGTTTAGTGGTTTTTGTTGTTCGGGTGTTAGTGTTTATTGTGGTTAGGGGGTTAGTGTTGTTTTGTTGTTCGGGGTGTTAGGATTGTTTGTTGTTAAGGGGTTAGGGTTGTTTGTTGTTTGGGGGTTAGGGTTGTTTGTTGTTTGGGGGTTAGGGTTGTTTGTTGTTATGGGTTAGTGTTGTTTGTTGTTACGGGGTTAGGGTAGTTTCTTGTTAGGGGTTCAGTGTTGTTTGTTGTTAGGGGGTTAGTGTTTGTTGTTAGGGGTTTAGGGTTGTTTCTTGTTGGGGTTTAGTTGTTTTTGTTGTTAGGGTGTTAGTGTTGTTTGTTGTTAGGGTGTTAGTGTTTTGTGTCGTTAGGGGGTTAGTGTTGTTTGATGTTAGGGGTTACGGGTTGTTTGTTGTTAGGGGGTTAGTGTTGTTTGTTGTTAGGGTGTTAGGGTTGTTTGTTGTTAGTGGGTTAGGGTTGTTTGTTGTTAGTGGGTTAGTTTTTTTGGTTTTTAGGGGTTAGTGTTGTTTGTTGTTTGGGGGTTAGTGTTTGTTGTTAGGGGGTTAAGGTTGTTTGTTGTTAGGGTGTTAGTGTTCTTTGATGTTAGGGGTTTAGGGTTGTTTATTGTTAGGGGGTTAGTGTTGTTTGTTGTTAGGGGGTTAGGGTTGTTTGTTGTTAGTTTGTTAGTGTTGTTTGTTGTTAGGGGGTTAGGGTTGTTTGTTGTTAGGGTGTTAGTGTTGTTTGTTCTTAGTGGGTTAGGGTTTTTTGTTGTTTGGTTAGGGTTGTTTGTTGTTAGGGGGTTAGTGTTGTTTGTTGTTAGGGGTTTAGGGTTGTTTCTTGTTGGGGTTTAGTGGTTTTTGTTGTTAGGGTGTTAGTGTCGTTTGTTGTTAGGGTGTTAGTGTTTTGTGATGTTAGGGGGTTAGTGTTGTTTGATGTTAGGGTTTTAGGGTTGTTTGTTGTTAGGGTGTTAGTGTTGTTTGTTGTTAGGGGGTTAGGGTTGTTTGTTGTTTGGGGGTTAGGGTTGTTTGTTGTTAGGGGGTTAGTGTTGTTTGTTGTTAGGGTGTTAGGGTTGTTTGTTGTTAGTGGGTTAGGGTAGTTTGTTGTTAGTGGGTTAGTGTTTTTGGTTTTTAGGGGTTAGGGTTGCTTGTTGTTTGGGGGTTAGTGTTTGTTGTTAGGGGGTTAGGGTTGTTTGTTGTTAGGGTGTTAGTGTTCTTTGATGCTAGGGGTTTAGGGTTGTTTGTTGTTAGGGTGTTAGTGTTGTTTGTTGTTAGGGGGTTAGGGTTGTTTCTTGTTACGGGGTTAGTGTTGTTTGTTGTTACGGGGTTAGGGTAGTTTCTTGTTCGGGGTTTAGTGTTGTTTTTTGTTAGGGGGTTAGTGTTTGTTGTTAGGGGTTTAAGGTTGTTTCTTGTTGGGGTTTAGTGGTTTTAGTTGTTAGGCTGTTAGTGTTGTTTGTTGTTAGGGTGTTAGTGTTTTGTGTTGTTAGGGGGTTAGTGTTGTTTGATGTCAGGGGTTTAGGGTTGTTTGTTGTTAGGGGGTTAGTGTTGTTTGTTGTTAGTGGGTTAGGGTTTTTTGTTGTTTGGTTAGGGTTGTTTGTTGTTAGGGGGTTAGTGTTGTTTGTTCTTAGGCGTTTAGCGTTGTTTCTTGTTGGGGTTTAGTGGTTTTTCTTGTTAGGGTGTTAGTGTTTATTGTGGTTAGGGGGTTAGTGTTGTTGGTTATTCGGGGGTTTGGATTGTTTGTTGTTAGGGGGTTAGTGTTGTTTGATTTTAGGGGTTTAGGGTTGTTTGTTGTTAGGGTGTTAGTGTCATTTGTTGTTAGGGTGTTAGTGTTTTGTGATGTTAGGGGGTTAGTGTTGTTTGATGTTAGGGTTTTAGGGTTGTTTGTTGTTAGGGTGTTAGTGTTGTTTGTTGTTTGGGGGTTAGTGTTGTTTGTTGTTACGGGGTTAGTGTTGTTTGTTGTTACGGGGTTAGGGTAGTTTCTTGTTAGGGGTTTAGTGTTGTTTGTTGTTAGGGGGTTAGTGTTTGTTGTTAGGGGTTTCGGGTTGTTTCTTGTTGGGGTTTAGTGGTTTTTGTTGTTAGGGTGTTAGTGTTTTTTGTTGTTAGGGTGTTAGTGTTTTGTGTTGTTAGGGGGTTAGTGTTGTTTGATGTTAGGGGTTTAGGTTTGTTTGTTGTTGGGGGTTAGTGTTGTTTGTCGTTAGGGTGTTAGGGTTGTTTGTTGTTAGAGGTTTAGGGTTGTTTGTTGTTAGTGGGTTAGTGATTTTGGTTTTTAGGGGTTAGGGTTGTTTGTTGTTTGGGGGTTAGTGTTTGTTGTTAGGGGGTTAGGGTTGTTTGTTGTTAGGGTGTTAGTGTTGTTTGTTGTTAGGGTGTTAGTGTTGTTTGTTGTTAGTGGGTTAGTGTTTTTTGTTGTTTGGTTAGGGTTGTTTGTTGTTAGGGGGTTAGTGTTGTTTGTTCTTAGGGGTTTAGCGTTGTTTCTTGTTGGGGTTTAGTGGTTTTTCTTGTGAGGGTGTTAGTGTTTATTTTGGTTAGGGGGTTAGTGTTGTTGGTTGTTCGGGGGTTAGGATTGTTTGTTGTTAGGGGGTTAGGGTTGTTTGTTGTTAGTGGGTTAGGGTTGTTTGTTGTTAGTGGGTTAGTTTTTTTGGTTTTTAGGGGTTAGTGTTGTTTGTTGTTTGGGGGTTAGTGTTTGTTGTTAGGGGGTTAAGGTTGTTTGTTGTTAGGGTGTTAGTGTTCTTTGATGTTAGGGGTTTAGGGTTGTTTGTTGTTAGGGGGTTAGTGTTGTTTGTTGTTAGGGGGTTAGGGTTGTTTGTTGTTAGTTTGTTAGTGTTGTTTGTTGTTAGGGGGTTAGGGTTGTTTGTTGTTAGGGTGTTAGTGTTGTTTGTTCTTAGTGGGTTAGGGTTTTTTGTTGTTTGGTTAGGGTTGTTTGTTGTTAGGGGGTTAGTGTTGTTTGTTGTTAGGGGTTTAGGGTTGTTTCTTGTTGGGGTTTAGTGGTTTTTGTTGTTAGGGTGTTAGTGTCGTTTGTTGTTAGGGTGTTAGTGTTTTGTGATGTTAGGGGGTTAGTGTTGTTTGATGTTAGGGTTTTAGGGTTGTTTGTTGTTAGGGTGTTAGTGTTGTTTGTTGTTAGGGGGTTAGGGTTGTTTGTTGTTTGGGGGTTAGGGTTGTTTGTTGTTACGGGGTTAGTGTTGTTTGTTGTTACGGGGTTAGGGTAGTTTCTTGTTAGGGGTTTAGTGTTGTTTGTTGTTAGGGGGTTAGTGTTTCTTGTTAGGGCTTTCGGGTTGTTTCTTGTTGGGGTTTAGTGGTTTTTGTTGTTAGGGTGTTAGTGTTGTTTGTTGTTAGGGTGTTAGTGTTTTGTGTTGTTAGGGGGTTAGTGTTGTTTGATTTTAGGGGTTTAGGGTTGTTTGTTGTTAGGGGGTTAGTGTTGTTTGTTGTTAGGGTGTTAGGGTTGTTTGTTGTTAGTGGGTTAGGGTAGTTTGTTGTTAGTGGGTTAGTGTTTTTGGTTTTTAGGGGTTAGGGTTGTTTGTTGTTTGGGGGTTAGTGTTTGTTGTTAGGGGGTTAGGGTTGTTTGTTGTTAGGGTGTTAGTGTTCTTTGATGTTAGGGGTTTAGGGTTGTTTGTTGTTAGGGGGTTAGTGTTGTTTGTTGTTAGGGGGTTAGGGTTGTTTCTTGTTACGGGGTTAGTGTTGTTTGTTGTTACGGGGTTAGGGTAGTTTCTTGTTCGGGGTTTAGTGTTGTTTTTTGTTAGGGGGTTAGTGTTTGTTGTTAGGGGTTTAAGGTTGTTTCTTGTTGGGGTTTAGTGGTTTTAGTTGTTAGGCTGTTAGTGTTGTTTGTTGTTAGGGTGTTAGTGTTTTGTGTTGTTAGGGGGTTAGTGTTGTTTGATGTTAGGGGTTTAGGGTTGTTTGTTGTTAGGGGGTTAGTGTTGTTTGTTGTTAGTGGGTTAGGGTTCTTTGTTGTTTGGTTAGGGTTGTTTGTTGTTAGGGGGTTAGTGTTGTTTGTTCTTAGGCATTTAGCGTTGTTTCTTGTTGGGGTTTAGTGGTTTTTCTTGTTAGGGTGTTAGTGTTTATTGTGGTTAGGGGGTTAGTGTTGTTGGTTGTTCGGGGGTTAGGATTGTTTGTTGTTAGGGGGTTAGTGTTGTTTGATTTTAGGGGTTTAGGGTTGTTTGTTGTTAGGGTGTTAGTGTCATTTGTTGTTAGGGTGTTAGTTTTTTGTGATGTTAGGGGGTTAGTGTTGTTTGATGTTAGGGTTTTAGGGTTGTTTGTTGTTAGGGTGTTAGTGTTGTTTGTTGTTAGGGGGTTAGGGTTGTTTGTTGTTTGGGGGTTAGTGTTGTTTGTTGTTACGGGGTTAGTGTTGTTTGTTGTTACGGGGTTAGGGTAGTTTCTTGTTAGGGGTTTAGTGTTGTTTGTTGTTAGGGGGTTAGTGTTTGTTGTTAGGGGTTTACGGTTGTTTCTTGTTGGGGTTTAGTGGTTTTTGTTGTTAGGGTGTTAGTGTTGTTTGTTGTTAGGGTGTTAGTGTTTTGTGTTGTTAGGGGGTTAGTGTTGTTTGATGTTAGGGGTTTAGGTTTGTTTGTTGTTGGGGGTTAGTGTTGTTTGTCGTTAGGGTGTTAGGGTTGTTTGTTGTTAGAAGTTTAGGGTTGTTTGTTGTTAGTGGGTTAGTGATTTTGGTTTTTAGGGGTTAGGGTTGTTTGTTGTTTGGGGGTTAGTGTTTGTTGTTAGGGGGTTAGGGTTGTTTCTTGTTACGGGGTTAGTGTTGTTTGTTGTTACGGGGTTAGGGTAGTTCCTTGTTCGGGGTTTAGTGTTGTTTTTTGTTAGGGGGTTAGTGTTTGTTGTTAGGGGTTTAGGGTTGTTTGTTGTTTGGGGGTTAGGGTTGTTTGTTGTTACGGGTTAGTGTTTGTTGTTATGGGGTTAGGGTAGTTTCTTGTTAGGGGTTCAGTGTTGTTTGTTGTTAGGGGTTTAGGGTTGTTTCTGGTTGGGGTTTAGTGGTTTTTGTTGTTACGGTGTTAGTGTTGTTTGTTGTTAGGGTGTTAGTGTTTTGTGTCGTTAGGGGGTTAGTGTTGTTTGATGTTAGGTGTTAAGGGTTGTTTGTTGTTAGGGGGTTAGTGTTGTTTGTTGTTAGGGTGTTAGGGTTGTTTGTTGTTAGGGGGTTAGTGTTGTTTGTTGTTAGTGGGTTAGTTTTTTTGGTTTTCAGGGGTTAGGGTTGTTTGTTGTTTGGGGGTCAGTGTTTGTTGTTAGGGGGTTAGGGTTGTTTGTTGTTAGGGTGTTAATGTTCTTTGATGTTAGGGGTTTAGGGTTGTTTGTTGTTAGGGGGTTAGTGTTGTTTGTTGTTAGGGGGTTAGGTATGTTTGTTGTTAGGGTGTTAGTGTTGTTTGTTGTTAGGGGATTAGGGTTGTTTGTTGTTAGGGTGTTAGTGTTGTTTGTTGTTAGTGGGTTAGGGATTTTTGTTGTTTGGTTAGGGTTGTTTGTTGTTAGGGGGTTAGTGTTTTTTGTTCTTAGGGGTTTAGCGTTGTTTCTTGTTGGGGTTCAGTGGTTTTTCTTGTTAGGGTGTTAGTGTTTATTGTGGTTAGGGGGTTAGTGTTGTTGGTTGTTCGGGGGTTAGGATTGTTTGTTGTTAGGGGTTAGGGTTGTTTGTTGTTTGGGGGTTAGGGCTGTTTGTTCTTACGGGGTTAGTGTTGTTTGTTGTTAGGGGTTTAGGGTTGTTTCTTGTTGGGGTTTAGTGGTTTCTGTTGTTAGGGTGTTAGTGTTGTTTGTTGTTAGGGTGTTAGTGTTTTGTGTTGTTAGGGGGTTAGTGTTGTTTGATGTTAGGGGGTAAGGGTTGTTTGTTGTTAGGGGGTTAGTGTTGTTTGTTGTTAGGGTGTTAGGGTTGTTTGTTGTTAGTGGGTTAGGGTTTTTTGTTGTTTGGTTAGGGTTGTTTGTTGTTAGGGGGTTAGTGTTGTTTGTTCTTAGGGGTTTAGGGTTGTTTGTTGTTAGGGTGTTAGTGTTGTTTGTTGTTAGGGAGTTAGGGTTGTTTGTTGTTAGGGTGTTAGTGTTGTTTGTTGTTAGTGGGTTAGGGTTTTCTGTTGTTTGGTTCGGGTTGTTTTTTGTTAGGGGGTTAGTGTTGTTTGTTGTTAGGGGTTTAGGGTTGTTTCTTGTTGGGGTTTAGTGGTTTTTGTTGTTAGGGTGTTAGTGTTTATTGTGGTTAGGGGGTTAGTGTTGTTTGGTTGTTCGGGGGGTTAGGATTGTTTGTTGTTAAGGGGTTAGGGTTGTTTGTTGTTTGGGGGTTAGGGTTGTTTGTTGTTTGGGGGTTAGGGTTGTTTGTTGTTATGGGTTAGTGTTGTTTGTTGTTACGGGGTTAGGGTAGTTTCTTCTTAGGGGTTCAGTGTTGTTTGTTGTTAGGGGGTTAGTGTTTGTTGTTAGGGGTTTAGGGTTGTTTCTTGTTGGGGTTTAGTTGTTTTTGTTGTTAGGGTGTTAGTGTTGTTTGTTCTTAGGGTGTTAGTGTTTTGTGTCGTTAGGGGGTTAGTGTTGTTTGATGTTAGGGGTTACGGGTTGTTTTTTGTTAGGGGGTTAGTGTTTTTGGTTGTTAGGGGGTTAGTGTTGTTTGTTGTTAGGGGTTTAGGGTTGTTTCTTGTTGGGGTTTAGCGGTTTTTGTTGTTAGGGTGTTAGTGTCGTTTGTTGTTAGGGTGTTAGTGTTTTGTGATGTTAGGGGGTTAGTGTTGTTTGATGTTAGGGTTTTAGGGTTGTTTGTTGTTAGGGTGTTAGTGTTGTTTGTTGTTAGGGGGTTAGGGTTGTTTGTTGTTTGGGGGTTAGGGTTGTTTGTTTTTACGGGGTTAGTGTTGTTTGTTGTTACGGGGTTAGGGTAGTTTCTTGTTAGGGGTTTAGTGTTGTTTGTTGTTAGGGGGTTAGTGTTTGTTGTTAGGGCTTTCGGGTTGTTTCTTGTTGGGGTTTAGTGGTTTTTGTTGTTAGGGTGTTAGTGTTGTTTGTTGTTAGGGTGTTAGTGTTTTGTGTTGTTAGGGGGTTAGTGTTGTTTGATGTTAGGGGTTTAGGGTTGTTTGTTGTTAGGGTGTTAGTGTTGTTTGTTGTTAGGGAGTTAGGGTTGTTTGTTGTTAGAGTGTTAGTGTTGTTGTTAGTGGGTTAGGGTTTTTTGTTGTTTGGTTAGGGTTGTTTTTTGTTAGGGGGTTAGTGTTGTTTGTTGTTAGGGGTTTAGGGTTGTTTCTTGTTGGGGTTTAGTGGTTTTTGTTATTAGGGTGTTAGTGTTTATTGTGGTTAGGGCGTTAGTGTTGTTTGGTTGTTCGGGGGGTTAGGATTGTTTGTTGTTAAGGGGTTAGGGTTGTTTGTTTTTTGGGGGTTAGGGTTGTTTGTTGTTTGGGGTTTAGGGTTGTTTGTTGTTATGGGTTAGTGTTGTTTGTTGTTGGTGGGTTAGTGTTTGTTGTTAGGGGTTTCGGGTTGTTTGTTGTTAGGGGGTTAGTGTTGTTTGTTGTTAGGGTGTTAGGGTTGTTTGTTGTTAGTGGGTTAGGGTTGTTTGTTGTTAGTGGGTTAGTGTTTTTGGTTTTTAGGGGTTAGGGTTGTTTGTTGTTTGGGGGTTAGTGTTTGTAGTTAGGGGGTTAGGGTTGTTTGTTGTTAGGGGGTTAGTGTTGTTTGTTGTTAGGGTGTTAGGGTTGTTTTTTGTTAGTGGTTTAGGGTAGTTTGTTGTTAGTGGGTTAGTGTTTTTGGTTTTTAGGGGTTAGGGTTTTTTGTTGTTTGGGGGTTAGTGTTTGTTGTTAGGGGTTTAGGGTTGTTTGTTGTTACGGTGTTAGTGTTCTTTGATGTTAGGGGTTTAGGGTTGTTTGTTGTTAGGGGGTTAGTGTTGTTCGTTGTTAGGGGGTTGGGGTTGTTTCTTGTTACGGGGTTAGTGTTGTTTGTTGTTAAGGGGTTAGGGTAGTTTCTTGTTCGGGGTTTAGTGTTGTTTTTTGTTAGGGGATTAGTGTTTGTTGTTAGGGGTTTAGGGTTGTTTGTTGTTAGGGTGTTAGTGTTGTTTGTTGTTAGGGAGTTAGGGTTGTTTGTTGTTAGGGTGTTAGTGTTGTTTGTTGTTAGTGGGTTAGGGTTTTTTGTTGTTTGGTAAGGGTTGTTTTTTGTTAGGGGGTTAGTGTTGTTTGTTGTTAGGGGTTTAGGGGTGTTTCTTGTTGGGGTTTAGTTGTTTTTGTTGTTAGGGTGTTAGTGTTGTTTGTGGTTAGGGTTTTAGTGTTTTGTGTCGTTAGGGGGTTAGTGTTGTTTGATGTTAGGGGTTACGGGTTGTTTGTTGTTAGGGGGTTAGTGTTGTTTGTTGTTAGGGGTTTAGGGTTGTTTGTTGTTAGGGGGTTAGTGTTGTTTGTTGTTAGGGGTTTAGGGTTGTTTGTTGTTAGGGGGTTAGTGTTGTTTGTTGTTAGGGGTTTAGGGTTGTTTGTTGTTAGGGGGTTAGTGTTGTTTGTTGTTAGGGGGTTATGGTTGTTTGTTGTTAGGGTGTTAGTGTTCTTTGATGTTAGGGGTTTAGGGTTGTTTGTTGTTAGGGGGTTAGTGTTGTTTGTTGTTAGGGGGTTAGGGTTGTTTGTTGTTAGGGTGTTAGTGTTGTTTGTTGTTAGGGGGTTAGGGTTGTTTGTTGTTAGGGTGTTAGTGTTGTTTGTTGTTACTGGGTTAGGGTTTTTTGTTGTTTGGTTAGAATTGTTTGTTGTTAGGGGGTTAGTGTTGTTTGTTGTTAGGGGTTTAGGGTTGTTTCTTGTTGGGGTTTAGTGGTTTTTGTTGTTCGGGTGTTAGTGTTTATTGTGGTTAGGGGGTTAGTGTTGTTGGTTGTTCGGGGGTTAGGATTGTTTGTTGTTAGGGGGTTAGGGTTGTTTGTTGTTTGGGGGTTAGGGCTGTTTGTTGTTACGGGGTTAGTGTTGTTTGTTGTTACGGGGTTAGGGTAGTTTCTTGTTAGGGATTTAGTGTTGTTTGTTGTTAGGGGGTTAGTGTTTGTTGTTAGGGGTTTCGGGTTGTTTCTTGTTGGGGTTTAGTGGTTTTTGTTGTTAGGGGGTTAGTGTTGTTTGTTGTTAGGGTGTTAGTGTTTTGTGTTGTTAGGGGGTTAGTGTTGTTTGATGTTAGGGGTTTAGGGTTGTTTGTTGTTAGGGGGTTAGTGTTGTTTGTTGTTAGGGTGTTGGGGTTGTTTTTTGTTAGTGGTTTAGGGTAGTTTGTTGTTAGTGGGTTAGTGTTTTTGGTTTTTAGGGGTTAGGGTTTTTTGTTGTTTGGGGGTTAGTGTTTGTTGTTAGGGGTTTAGGGTTGTTTGTTGTTACGGTGTTAGTGTTCTTTGATGTTAGGGGTTTAGGGTTGTTTGTTGTTAGGGGGTTAGTGTTGTTCGTTGTTAGGGGGTTGGGGTTGTTTCTTGTTACGGGGTTAGTGTTGTTTGTTGTTAAGGGGTTAGGGTAGTTTCTTGTTCGGGGTTTAGTGTTGTTTTTTGTTAGGGGATTAGTGTTTGTTGTTAGGGGTTTAGGGTTGTTTGTTGTTAGGGTGTTAGTGTTGTTTGTTGTTAGGGAGTTAGGGTTGTTTGTTGTTAGGGTGTTAGTGTTGTTTGTTGTTAGTGGGTTAGGGTTTTTTGTTGTTTGGTTAGGGTTGTTTTTTGTTAGGGGGTTAGTGTTGTTTGTAGTTAGGGGTTTAGGGTTGTTTCTTGTTGGGGTTTAGTGGTTTTTGTTGTTCGGGTGTTAGTGTTTATTGTGGTTAGGGGGTTAGTGTTGTTTTGTTGTTCGGGGTGTTAGGATTGTTTGTTGTTAAGGGGTTAGGGTTGTTTGTTGTTTGGGGGTTAGGGTTGTTTGTTGTTTGGGGGTTAGGGTTGTTTGTTGTTATGGGTTAGTGTTGTTTGTTGTTACGGGGTTAGGGTAGTTTCTTGTTAGGGGTTCAGTGTTGTTTGTTGTTAGGGGGTTAGTGTTTGTTGTTAGGGGTTTAGGGTTGTTTCTTGTTGGGGTTTAGTTGTTTTTGTTGTTAGGGTGTTAGTGTTGTTTGTTGTTAGGGTGTTAGTGTTTTGTGTCGTTAGGGGGTTAGTGTTGTTTGATGTTAGGGGTTACGGGTTGTTTGTTGTTAGGGGGTTAGTGTTGTTTGTTGTTAGGGTGTTAGGGTTGTTTGTTGTTAGTGGGTTAGGGTTGTTTGTTGTTAGTGGGTTAGTTTTTTTGGTTTTTAGGGGTTAGTGTTGTTTGTTGTTTGGGGGTTAGTGTTTGTTGTTAGGGGGTTAAGGTTGTTTGTTGTTAGGGTGTTAGTGTTCTTTGATGTTAGGGGTTTAGGGTTGTTTATTGTTAGGGGGTTAGTGTTGTTTGTTGTTAGGGGGTTAGGGTTGTTTGTTGTTAGTTTGTTAGTGTTGTTTGTTGTTAGGGGGTTAGGGTTGTTTGTTGTTAGGGTGTTAGTGTTGTTTGTTCTTAGTGGGTTAGGGTTTTTTGTTGTTTGGTTAGGGTTGTTTGTTGTTAGGGGGTTAGTGTTGTTTGTTGTTAGGGGTTTAGGGTTGTTTCTTGTTGGGGTTTAGTGGTTTTTGTTGTTAGGGTGTTAGTGTCGTTTGTTGTTAGGGTGTTAGTGTTTTGTGATGTTAGGGGGTTAGTGTTGTTTGATGTTAGGGTTTTAGGGTTGTTTGTTGTTAGGGTGTTAGTGTTGTTTGTTGTTAGGGGGTTAGGGTTGTTTGTTGTTTGGGGGTTAGGGTTGTTTGTTGTTAGGGGGTTAGTGTTGTTTGTTGTTAGGGTGTTAGGGTTGTTTGTTGTTAGTGGGTTAGGGTAGTTTGTTGTTAGTGGGTTAGTGTTTTTGGTTTTTAGGGGTTAGGGTTGCTTGTTGTTTGGGGGTTAGTGTTTGTTGTTAGGGGGTTAGGGTTGTTTGTTGTTAGGGTGTTAGTGTTCTTTGATGCTAGGGGTTTAGGGTTGTTTGTTGTTAGGGTGTTAGTGTTGTTTGTTGTTAGGGGGTTAGGGTTGTTTCTTGTTACGGGGTTAGTGTTGTTTGTTGTTACGGGGTTAGGGTAGTTTCTTGTTCGGGGTTTAGTGTTGTTTTTTGTTAGGGGGTTAGTGTTTGTTGTTAGGGGTTTAAGGTTGTTTCTTGTTGGGGTTTAGTGGTTTTAGTTGTTAGGCTGTTAGTGTTGTTTGTTGTTAGGGTGTTAGTGTTTTGTGTTGTTAGGGGGTTAGTGTTGTTTGATGTCAGGGGTTTAGGGTTGTTTGTTGTTAGGGGGTTAGTGTTGTTTGTTGTTAGTGGGTTAGGGTTTTTTGTTGTTTGGTTAGGGTTGTTTGTTGTTAGGGGGTTAGTGTTGTTTGTTCTTAGGCGTTTAGCGTTGTTTCTTGTTGGGGTTTAGTGGTTTTTCTTGTTAGGGTGTTAGTGTTTATTGTGGTTAGGGGGTTAGTGTTGTTGGTTATTCGGGGGTTTGGATTGTTTGTTGTTAGGGGGTTAGTGTTGTTTGATTTTAGGGGTTTAGGGTTGTTTGTTGTTAGGGTGTTAGTGTCATTTGTTGTTAGGGTGTTAGTGTTTTGTGATGTTAGGGGGTTAGTGTTGTTTGATGTTAGGGTTTTAGGGTTGTTTGTTGTTAGGGTGTTAGTGTTGTTTGTTGTTTGGGGGTTAGTGTTGTTTGTTGTTACGGGGTTAGTGTTGTTTGTTGTTACGGGGTTAGGGTAGTTTCTTGTTAGGGGTTTAGTGTTGTTTGTTGTTAGGGGGTTAGTGTTTGTTGTTAGGGGTTTCGGGTTGTTTCTTGTTGGGGTTTAGTGGTTTTTGTTGTTAGGGTGTTAGTGTTTTTTGTTGTTAGGGTGTTAGTGTTTTGTGTTGTTAGGGGGTTAGTGTTGTTTGATGTTAGGGGTTTAGGTTTGTTTGTTGTTGGGGGTTAGTGTTGTTTGTCGTTAGGGTGTTAGGGTTGTTTGTTGTTAGAGGTTTAGGGTTGTTTGTTGTTAGTGGGTTAGTGATTTTGGTTTTTAGGGGTTAGGGTTGTTTGTTGTTTGGGGGTTAGTGTTTGTTGTTAGGGGGTTAGGGTTGTTTGTTGTTAGGGTGTTAGTGTTGTTTGTTGTTAGGGTGTTAGTGTTGTTTGTTGTTAGTGGGTTAGTGTTTTTTGTTGTTTGGTTAGGGTTGTTTGTTGTTAGGGGGTTAGTGTTGTTTGTTCTTAGGGGTTTAGCGTTGTTTCTTGTTGGGGTTTAGTGGTTTTTCTTGTGAGGGTGTTAGTGTTTATTTTGGTTAGGGGGTTAGTGTTGTTGGTTGTTCGGGGGTTAGGATTGTTTGTTGTTAGGGGGTTAGGGTTGTTTGTTGTTTGGGGGTTAGGGCTGTTTGTTCTTACGGGGTTAGTGTTGTTTCTTGTTAGGGGTTTAGGGTTGTTTCTTGTTGGGGTTTAGTGGTTTCTGTTGTTAGGGTGTTAGTGTTGTTTGTTGTTAGGGTGTTAGTGTTTTGTGTTGTTAGGGGGTTAGTGTTGTTTGACGTTAGGGGTTTAGGGTTGTTTGTTGTTAGGGGGTTAGTGTTGTTTGTTGTTAGGGTGTTAGGGTTGTTTGTTGTTAGTGGGTTAGGGTTGTTTGTTGTTAGTGGGTTAGTGTTTTTGGTTTTTAGGGGTTAGGGTTGTTTGTTGTTTGGGGGTTAGTGTTTGTTGTTAGGGGGTTAGGGTTGTTTGTTGTTAGGGTGTTAGTGTTCTTTGATGTTAGGGGTTTAGGGTTGTTTGTTGTTAGGGGGTTAGTGTTGTTTGTTGTTAGGGGGTTAGGGTTGTTTGTTGTTAGGGTGTTAGTGTTGTTTGTTGTTAGGGGGTTAGGGTTGTTTGTTGTTAGGGTGTTAGTGTTGTTTGTTGTTAGTGGGTTAGGGTTTTTTGTTGTTTGGTTAGGATTGTTTGTTGTTAGGGGGTTAGTGTTGTTTGTTGTTAGGGGGTTAGTGTTGTTTGTTGTTAGGGTGTTAGTGTTTTGTGTTGTTAGGGGGTTAGTGTTGTTTGATGTTAGGGGTTTAGGGTTGTTTGTTGTTACGGGGTTAGTGTTGTTTGTTGTTAGGGTATTAGGGTTGTTTTTTGTTAGTGGTTTAGGGTAGTTTGTTGTTAGTGGGTTAGTGTTTTTGGTTTTTAGGGGTTAGGGTTTTTTGTTGTTTGGGGGTTAGTGTTTGTTGTTAGGGGTTTAGGGTTGTTTGTTGTTACGGTGTTAGTGTTCTTTGATGTTAGGGGTTTAGGGTTGTTTGTTGTTAGGGGGTTAGTGTTGTTCGTTGTTAGGGGGTTGGGGTTGTTTCTTGTTACGGGGTTAGTGTTGTTTGTTGTTAAGGGGTTAGGGTAGTTTCTTGTTCGGGGTTTAGTGTTGTTTTTTGTTAGGGGATTAGTGTTTGTTGTTAGGGGTTTAGGGTTGTTTGTTGATAGGGTGTTAGTGTTGTTTGTTGTTAGGGAGTTAGGGTTGTTTGTTGTTAGGGTGTTAGTGTTGTTTGTTGTTAGTGGGTTAGGGTTTTTTGTTGTTTGGTTAGGGTTGTTTTTTGTTAGGGGGTTAGTGTTGTTTGTTGTTAGGGGTTTAGGGTTGTTTCTTGTTGGGGTTTAGTGGTTTTTGTTGTTCGGGTGTTAGTGTTTATTGTGGTTAGGGGGTTAGTGTTGTTTTGTTGTTCGGGGTGTTAGGATTGTTTGTTGTTAAGGGGTTAGGGTTGTTTGTTGTTTGGGGGTTAGGGTTGTTTGTTGTTTGGGGGTTAGGGTTGTTTGTTGTTATGGGTTAGTGTTGTTTGTTGTTACGGGGTTAGGGTAGTTTCTTGTTAGGAGTTCAGTGTTGTTTGTTGTTAGGGGGTTAGTGTTTGTTGTTAGGGGTTTAGGGTTGTTTCTTGTTGGGGTTTAGTTGTTTTTGTTGTTAGGGTGTTAGTGTTGTTTGTTGTTAGGGTGTTAGTGTTTTGTGTCGTTAGGGGGTTAGTGTTGTTTGATGTTAGGGGTTACGGGTTGTTTGTTGTTAGGGGGTTAGTGTTGTTTGTTGTTAGGGTGTTAGGGTTGTTTGTTGTTAGTGGGTTAGGGTTGTTTGTTGTTAGTGGGTTAGTTTTTTTGGTTTTTAGGGGTTAGTGTTGTTTGTTGTTTGGGGGTTAGTGTTTGTTGTTAGGGGGTTAGGGTTGTTTGTTGTTAGGGTGTTAGTGTTCTTTGATGTTAGGGGTTTAGGGTTGTTTGTTGTTAGGGGGTTAGTGTTGTTTGTTGTTAGGGGGTTAGGGTTGTTTGTTGTTAGGGTGTTAGTGTTGTTTGTTGTTAGGGGGTTAGGGTTGTTTGTTGTTAGGGTGTTAGTGTTGTTTGTTGTTAGTGGGTTAGGGTTTTTTGTTGTTAGGGTGTTAGTGTTTTGTGTTGTTAGGGGGTTAGTGTTGTTTGATGTTAGGGGGTAAGGGTTGTTTGTTGTTAGGGGGTTAGTGTTGTTTGTTGTTAGGGTGTTAGGGTTGTTTGTTGTTAGTGGGTTAGGGTTTTTTGTTGTTTGGTTAGGGTTGTTTGTTGTTAGGGGGTTAGTGTTGTTTGTTCTTAGGGGTTTAGGGTTGTTTGTTGTTAGGGTGTTAGTGTTGTTTGTTGTTAGGGAGTTAGGGTTGTTTGTTGTTAGGGTGTTAGGGTTGTTTGTTGTTAGTGGGTTAGGGTTTTTTGTTGTTTGGTTAGGGTTGTTTTTTGTTAGGGGGTTAGTGTTGTTTGTTGTTAGGGGTTTAGGGTTGTTTCTTGTTGGGGTTTAGTGGTTTTTGTTGTTCGGGTGTTAGTGTTTATTGTGGTTAGGGGGTTAGTGTTGTTTGGTTGTTCGGGGGGTTAGGATTGTTTGTTGTTAAGGGGTTAGGGTTGTTTGTTGTTTGGGGGTTAGGGTTGTTTGTTGTTTGGGGGTTAGGGTTGTTTGTTGTTATGGGTTAGTGTTGTTTGTTGTTACGGGGTTAGGGTAGTTTCTTCTTAGGGGTTCAGTGTTGTTTGTTGTTAGGGGGTTAGTGTTTGTTGTTAGGGGTTTAGGGTTGTTTCTTGTTGGGGTTTAGTGGTTTCTGTTGTTAGGGTGTTAGTGTTGTTTGTTGTTAGGGTGTTAGTGTTTTGTGTTGTTAGGGGGTTAGTGTTGTTTGACGTTAGGGGTTTAGGGTTGTTTGTTGTTAGGGGGTTAGTGTTGTTTGTTCTTAGGGTGTTAGGGTTGTTTGTTGTTAGTGGGTTAGGGTTGTTTGTTGTTAGTGGGTTAGTGTTTTTGGTTTTTAGGGGTTAGGGTTGTTTGTTGTTTGGGGGTTAGTGTTTGTTGTTAGGGGGTTAGGGTTGTTTGTTGTTAGGGTGTTAGTGTTCTTTGATGTTAGGGGTTTAGGGTTGTTTGTTGTTAGGGGGTTAGTGTTGTTTGTTGTTAGGGGGTTAGGGTTGTTTGTTGTTAGGGTGTTAGTGTTGTTTGTTGTTAGGGGGTTAGGGTTGTTTGTTGTTAGGGTGTTAGTGTTGTTTGTTGTTAGTGGGTTAGGGTTTTTTGTTGTTTGGTTAGGATTGTTTGTTGTTAGGGGGTTAGTGTTGTTTGTTGTTAGGGGGTTAGTGTTGTTTGTTGTTAGGGTGTTAGTGTTTTGTGTTGTTAGGGGGTTAGTGTTGTTTGATGTTAGGGGTTTAGGGTTGTTTGTTGTTACGGGGTTAGTGTTGTTTGTTGTTAGGGTGTTAGGGTTGTTTTTTGTTAGTGGTTTAGGGTAGTTTGTTGTTAGTGGGTTAGTGTTTTTGGTTTTTAGGGGTTAGGGTTTTTTGTTGTTTGGGGGTTAGTGTTTGTTGTTAGGGGTTTAGGGTTGTTTGTTGTTACGGTGTTAGTGTTCTTTGATGTTAGGGGTTTAGGGTTGTTTGTTGTTAGGGGGTTAGTGTTGTTCGTTGTTAGGGGGTTGGGGTTGTTTCTTGTTACGGGGTTAGTGTTGTTTGTTGTTAAGGGGTTAGGGTAGTTTCTTGTTCGGGGTTTAGTGTTGTTTTTTGTTAGGGGATTAGTGTTTGTTGTTAGGGGTTTAGGGTTGTTTGTTGTTAGGGTGTTAGTGTTGTTTGTTGTTAGGGAGTTAGGGTTGTTTGTTGTTAGGGTGTTAGTGTTGTTTGTTGTTAGTGGGTTAGGGTTTTTTGTTGTTTGGTTAGGGTTGTTTTTTGTTAGGGGGTTAGTGTTGTTTGTAGTTAGGGGTTTAGGGTTGTTTCTTGTTGGGGTTTAGTGGTTTTTGTTGTTCGGGTGTTAGTGTTTATTGTGGTTAGGGGGTTAGTGTTGTTTTGTTGTTCGGGGTGTTAGGATTGTTTGTTGTTAAGGGGTTAGGGTTGTTTGTTGTTTGGGGGTTAGGGTTGTTTGTTGTTTGGGGGTTAGGGTTGTTTGTTGTTATGGGTTAGTGTTGTTTGTTGTTACGGGGTTAGGGTAGTTTCTTGTTAGGGGTTCAGTGTTGTTTGTTGTTAGGGGGTTAGTGTTTGTTGTTAGGGGTTTAGGGTTGTTTCTTGTTGGGGTTTAGTTGTTTTTGTTGTTAGGGTGTTAGTGTTGTTTGTTGTTAGGGTGTTAGTGTTTTGTGTCGTTAGGGGGTTAGTGTTGTTTGATGTTAGGGGTTACGGGTTGTTTGTTGTTAGGGGGTTAGTGTTGTTTGTTGTTAGGGTGTTAGGGTTGTTTGTTGTTAGTGGGTTAGGGTTGTTTGTTGTTAGTGGGTTAGTTTTTTTGGTTTTTAGGGGTTAGTGTTGTTTGTTGTTTGGGGGTTAGTGTTTGTTGTTAGGGGGTTAAGGTTGTTTGTTGTTAGGGTGTTAGTGTTCTTTGATGTTAGGGGTTTAGGGTTGTTTATTGTTAGGGGGTTAGTGTTGTTTGTTGTTAGGGGGTTAGGGTTGTTTGTTGTTAGTTTGTTAGTGTTGTTTGTTGTTAGGGGGTTAGGGTTGTTTGTTGTTAGGGTGTTAGTGTTGTTTGTTCTTAGTGGGTTAGGGTTTTTTGTTGTTTGGTTAGGGTTGTTTGTTGTTAGGGGGTTAGTGTTGTTTGTTGTTAGGGGTTTAGGGTTGTTTCTTGTTGGGGTTTAGTGGTTTTTGTTGTTAGGGTGTTAGTGTTGTTTGTTGTTAGGGTGTTAGTGTTTTGTGTCGTTAGGGGGTTAGTGTTGTTTGATGTTAGGGGTTACGGGTTGTTTGTTGTTAGGGGGTTAGTGTTGTTTGTTGTTAGGGTGTTAGGGTTGTTTGTTGTTAGTGGGTTAGGGTTGTTTGTTGTTAGTGGGTTAGTTTTTTTGGTTTTTAGGGGTTAGTGTTGTTTGTTGTTTGGGGGTTAGTGTTTGTTGTTAGGGGGTTAGGGTTGTTTGTTGTTAGGGTGTTAGTGTTCTTTGATGTTAGGGGTTTAGGGTTGTTTGTTGTTAGGGGGTTAGTGTTGTTTGTTGTTAGGGGGTTAGGGTTGTTTGTTGTTAGGGTGTTAGTGTTGTTTGTTGTTAGGGGGTTAGGGTTGTTTGTTGTTAGGGTGTTAGTGTTGTTTGTTGTTAGTGGGTTAGGGTTTTTTGTTGTTAGGGTGTTAGTGTTTTGTGTTGTTAGGGGGTTACTGTTGTTTGATGTTAGGGGGTAAGGGTTGTTTGTTGTTAGGGGGTTAGTGTTGTTTGTTGTTAGGGTGTTAGGGTTGTTTGTTGTTAGTGGGTTAGGGTTTTTTGTTGTTTGGTTAGGGTTGTTTGTTGTTAGGGGGTTAGTGTTGTTTGTTCTTAGGGGTTTAGGGTTGTTTGTTGTTAGGGTGTTAGTGTTGTTTGTTGTTAGGGAGTTAGGGTTGTTTGTTGTTAGGGTGTTAGTGTTGTTTGTTGTTAGTGGGTTAGGGTTTTTTGTTGTTTGGTTAGGGTTGTTTTTTGTTAGGGGGTTAGTGTTGTTTGTTGTTAGGGGTTTAGGGTTGTTTCTTGTTGGGGTTTAGTGGTTTTTGTTGTTCGGGTGTTAGTGTTTATTGTGGTTAGGGGGTTAGTGTTGTTTGGTTGTTCGGGGGGTTAGGATTGTTTGTTGTTAAGGGGTTAGGGTTGTTTGTTGTTTGGGGGTTAGGGTTGTTTGTTGTTTGGGGGTTAGGGTTGTTTGTTGTTATGGGTTAGTGTTGTTTGTTGTTACGGGGTTAGGGTAGTTTCTTCTTAGGGGTTCAGTGTTGTTTGTTGTTAGGGGGTTAGTGTTTGTTGTTAGGGGTTTAGGGTTGTTTCTTGTTGGGGTTTAGTGGTTTCTGTTGTTAGGGTGTTAGTGTTGTTTGTTGTTAGGGTGTTAGTGTTTTGTGTTGTTAGGGGGTTAGTGTTGTTTGACGTTAGGGGTTTAGGGTTGTTTGTTGTTAGGGGGTTAGTGTTGTTTGTTCTTAGGGTGTTAGGGTTGTTTGTTGTTAGTGGGTTAGGGTTGTTTGTTGTTAGTGGGTTAGTGTTTTTGGTTTTTAGGGGTTAGGGTTGTTTGTTGTTTGGGGGTTAGTGTTTGTTGTTAGGGGGTTAGGGTTGTTTGTTGTTAGGGTGTTAGTGTTCTTTGATGTTAGGGGTTTAGGGTTGTTTGTTGTTAGGGGGTTAGTGTTGTTTGTTGTTAGGGGGTTAGGGTTGTTTGTTGTTAGGGTGTTAGTGTTGTTTGTTGTTAGGGGGTTAGGGTTGTTTGTTGTTAGGGTGTTAGTGTTGTTTGTTGTTAGTGGGTTAGGGTTTTTTGTTGTTTGGTTAGGATTGTTTGTTGTTAGGGGGTTAGTGTTGTTTGTTGTTAGGGGGTTAGTGTTGTTTGTTGTTAGGGTGTTAGTGTTTTGTGTTGTTAGGGGGTTAGTGTTGTTTGATGTTAGGGGTTTAGGGTTGTTTGTTGTTACGGGGTTAGTGTTGTTTGTTGTTAGGGTGTTAGGGTTGTTTTTTGTTAGTGGTTTAGGGTAGTTTGTTGTTAGTGGGTTAGTGTTTTTGGTTTTTAGGGGTTAGGGTTTTTTGTTGTTTGGGGGTTAGTGTTTGTTGTTAGGGGTTTAGGGTTGTTTGTTGTTACGGTGTTAGTGTTCTTTGATGTTAGGGGTTTAGGGTTGTTTGTTGTTAGGGGGTTAGTGTTGTTCGTTGTTAGGGGGTTGGGGTTGTTTCTTGTTACGGGGTTAGTGTTGTTTGTTGTTAAGGGGTTAGGGTAGTTTCTTGTTCGGGGTTTAGTGTTGTTTTTTGTTAGGGGATTAGTGTTTGTTGTTAGGGGTTTAGGGTTGTTTGTTGTTAGGGTGTTAGTGTTGTTTGTTGTTAGGGAGTTAGGGTTGTTTGTTGTTAGGGTGTTAGTGTTGTTTGTTGTTAGTGGGTTAGGGTTTTTTGTTGTTTGGTTAGGGTTGTTTTTTGTTAGGGGGTTAGTGTTGTTTGTAGTTAGGGGTTTAGGGTTGTTTCTTGTTGGGGTTTAGTGGTTTTTGTTGTTCGGGTGTTAGTGTTTATTGTGGTTAGGGGGTTAGTGTTGTTTTGTTGTTCGGGGTGTTAGGATTGTTTGTTGTTAAGGGGTTAGGGTTGTTTGTTGTTTGGGGGTTAGGGTTGTTTGTTGTTTGGGGGTTAGGGTTGTTTGTTGTTATGGGTTAGTGTTGTTTGTTGTTACGGGGTTAGGGTAGTTTCTTGTTAGGGGTTCAGTGTTGTTTGTTGTTAGGGGGTTAGTGTTTGTTGTTAGGGGTTTAGGGTTGTTTCTTGTTGGGGTTTAGTTGTTTTTGTTGTTAGGGTGTTAGTGTTGTTTGTTGTTAGGGTGTTAGTGTTTTGTGTCGTTAGGGGGTTAGTGTTGTTTGATGTTAGGGGTTACGGGTTGTTTGTTGTTAGGGGGTTAGTGTTGTTTGTTGTTAGGGTGTTAGGGTTGTTTGTTGTTAGTGGGTTAGGGTTGTTTGTTGTTAGTGGGTTAGTTTTTTTGGTTTTTAGGGGTTAGTGTTGTTTGTTGTTTGGGGGTTAGTGTTTGTTGTTAGGGGGTTAAGGTTGTTTGTTGTTAGGGTGTTAGTGTTCTTTGATGTTAGGGGTTTAGGGTTGTTTATTGTTAGGGGGTTAGTGTTGTTTGTTGTTAGGGGGTTAGGGTTGTTTGTTGTTAGTTTGTTAGTGTTGTTTGTTGTTAGGGGGTTAGGGTTGTTTGTTGTTAGGGTGTTAGTGTTGTTTGTTCTTAGTGGGTTAGGGTTTTTTGTTGTTTGGTTAGGGTTGTTTGTTGTTAGGGGGTTAGTGTTGTTTGTTGTTAGGGGTTTAGGGTTGTTTCTTGTTGGGGTTTAGTGGTTTTTGTTGTTAGGGTGTTAGTGTCGTTTGTTGTTAGGGTGTTAGTGTTTTGTGATGTTAGGGGGTTAGTGTTGTTTGATGTTAGGGTTTTAGGGTTGTTTGTTGTTAGGGTGTTAGTGTTGTTTGTTGTTAGGGGGTTAGGGTTGTTTGTTGTTTGGGGGTTAGGGTTGTTTGTTGTTACGGGGTTAGTGTTGTTTGTTGTTACGGGGTTAGGGTAGTTTCTTGTTAGGGGTTTAGTGTTGTTTGTTGTTAGGGGGTTAGTGTTTCTTGTTAGGGCTTTCGGGTTGTTTCTTGTTGGGGTTTAGTGGTTTTTGTTGTTAGGGTGTTAGTGTTGTTTGTTGTTAGGGTGTTAGTGTTTTGTGTTGTTAGGGGGTTAGTGTTGTTTGATTTTAGGGGTTTAGGGTTGTTTGTTGTTAGGGGGTTAGTGTTGTTTGTTGTTAGGGTGTTAGGGTTGTTTGTTGTTAGTGGGTTAGGGTAGTTTGTTGTTAGTGGGTTAGTGTTTTTGGTTTTTAGGGGTTAGGGTTGTTTGTTGTTTGGGGGTTAGTGTTTGTTGTTAGGGGGTTAGGGTTGTTTGTTGTTACGGTGTTAGTGTTCTTTGATGCTAGGGGTTTAGGGTTGTTTGTTGTTAGGGTGTTAGTGTTGTTTGTTGTTAGGGGGTTAGGGTTGTTTCTTGTTACGGGGTTAGTGTTGTTTGTTGTTACGGGGTTAGGGTAGTTTCTTGTTCGGGGTTTAGTGTTGTTTTTTGTTAGGGGGTTAGTGTTTGTTGTTAGGGGTTTAAGGTTGTTTCTTGTTGGGGTTTAGTGGTTTTAGTTGTTAGGCTGTTAGTGTTGTTTGTTGTTAGGGTGTTAGTGTTTTGTGTTGTTAGGGGGTTAGTGTTGTTTGATGTCAGGGGTTTAGGGTTGTTTGTTGTTAGGGGGTTAGTGTTGTTTGTTGTTAGTGGGTTAGGGTTTTTTGTTGTTTGGTTAGGGTTGTTTGTTGTTAGGGGGTTAGTGTTGTTTGTTCTTAGGCGTTTAGCGTTGTTTCTTGTTGGGGTTTAGTGGTTTTTCTTGTTAGGGTGTTAGTGTTTATTGTGGTTAGGGGGTTAGTGTTGTTGGTTATTCGGGGGTTTGGATTGTTTGTTGTTAGGGGGTTAGTGTTGTTTGATTTTAGGGGTTTAGGGTTGTTTGTTGTTAGGGTGTTAGTGTCATTTGTTGTTAGGGTGTTAGTGTTTTGTGATGTTAGGGGGTTAGTGTTGTTTGATGTTAGGGTTTTAGGGTTGTTTGTTGTTAGGGTGTTAGTGTTGTTTGTTGTTTGGGGGTTAGTGTTGTTTGTTGTTACGGGGTTAGTGTTGTTTGTTGTTACGGGGTTAGGGTAGTTTCTTGTTAGGGGTTTAGTGTTGTTTGTTGTTAGGGGGTTAGTGTTTGTTGTTAGGGGTTTCGGGTTGTTTCTTGTTGGGGTTTAGTGGTTTTTGTTGTTAGGGTGTTAGTGTTTTTTGTTGTTAGGGTGTTAGTGTTTTGTGTTGTTAGGGGGTTAGTGTTGTTTGATGTTAGGGGTTTAGGTTTGTTTGTTGTTGGGGGTTAGTGTTGTTTGTCGTTAGGGTGTTAGGGTTGTTTGTTGTTAGAGGTTTAGGGTTGTTTGTTGTTAGTGGGTTAGTGATTTTGGTTTTTAGGGGTTAGGGTTGTTTGTTGTTTGGGGGTTAGTGTTTGTTGTTAGGGGGTTAGGGTTGTTTGTTGTTAGGGTGTTAGTGTTGTTTGTTGTTAGGGTGTTAGTGTTGTTTGTTGTTAGTGGGTTAGTGTTTTTTGTTGTTTGGTTAGGGTTGTTTGTTGTTAGGGGGTTAGTGTTGTTTGTTCTTAGGGGTTTAGCGTTGTTTCTTGTTGGGGTTTAGTGGTTTTTCTTGTGAGGGTGTTAGTGTTTATTTTGGTTAGGGGGTTAGTGTTGTTGGTTGTTCGGGGGTAAGGATTGTTTGTTGTTAGGGGGTTAGGGTTGTTTGTTGTTTGGGGGTTAGGGCTGTTTGTTCTTACGGGGTTAGTGTTGTTTCTTGTTAGGGGTTTAGGGTTGTTTCTTGTTGGGGTTTAGTGGTTTCTGTTGTTAGGGTGTTAGTGTTGTTTGTTGTTAGGGTGTTAGTGTTTTGTGCTGTTAGGGGGTTAGTGTTGTTTGACGTTAGGGGTTTAGGGTTGTTTGTTGTTAGGGGGTTAGTGTTGTTTGTTCTTAGGGTGTTAGGGTTGTTTGTTGTTAGTGGGTTAGGGTTGTTTGTTGTTAGTGGGTTAGTGTTTTTGGTTTTTAGGGGTTAGGGTTGTTTGTTGTTTGGGGGTTAGTGTTTGTTGTTAGGGGGTTAGGGTTGTTTGTTGTTAGGGTGTTAGTGTTCTTTGATGTTAGGGGTTTAGGGTTGTTTGTTGTTAGGGGGTTAGTGTTGTTTGTTGTTAGGGGGTTAGGGTTGTTTGTTGTTAGGGTGTTAGTGTTGTTTGTTGTTAGGGGGTTAGGGTTGTTTGTTGTTAGGGTGTTAGTGTTGTTTGTTGTTAGTGGGTTAGGGTTTTTTGTTGTTTGGTTAGGATTGTTTGTTGTTAGGGGGTTAGTGTTGTTTGTTGTTAGGGGGTTAGTGTTGTTTGTTGTTAGGGTGTTAGTGTTTTGTGTTGTTAGGGGGTTAGTGTTGTTTGATGTTAGGGGTTTAGGGTTGTTTGTTGTTACGGGGTTAGTGTTGTTTGTTGTTAGGGTGTTAGGGTTGTTTTTTGTTAGTGGTTTAGGGTAGTTTGTTGTTAGTGGGTTAGTGTTTTTGGTTTTTAGGGGTTAGGGTTTTTTGTTGTTTGGGGGTTAGTGTTTGTTGTTAGGGGTTTAGGGTTGTTTGTTGTTACGGTGTTAGTGTTCTTTGATGTTAGGGGTTTAGGGTTGTTTGTTGTTAGGGGGTTAGTGTTGTTCGTTGTTAGGGGGTTGGGGTTGTTTCTTGTTACGGGGTTAGTGTTGTTTGTTGTTAAGGGGTTAGGGTAGTTTCTTGTTCGGGGTTTAGTGTTGTTTTTTGTTAGGGGATTAGTGTTTGTTGTTAGGGGTTTAGGGTTGTTTGTTGTTAGGGTGTTAGTGTTGTTTGTTGTTAGGGAGTTAGGGTTGTTTGTTGTTAGGGTGTTAGTGTTGTTTGTTGTTAGTGGGTTAGGGTTTTTTGTTGTTTGGTTAGGGTTGTTTTTTGTTAGGGGGTTAGTGTTGTTTGTTGTTAGGGGTTTAGGGTTGTTTCTTGTTGGGGTTTAGTGGTTTTTGTTCTTCGGGTGTTAGTGTTTATTGTGGTTAGGGGGTTAGTGTTGTTTTGTTGTTCGGGGGGTTAGGATTGTTTGTTGTTAAGGGGTTAGGGTTGTTTGTTGTTTGGGGGTTAGGGTTGTTTGTTGTTTGGGGGTTAGGGTTGTTTGTTGTTATGGGTTAGTGTTGTTTGTTGTTACGGGGTTAGGGTAGTTTCTTGTTAGGAGTTCAGTGTTGTTTGTTGTTAGGGGGTTAGTGTTTGTTGTTAGGGGTTTAGGGTTGTTTCTTGTTGGGGTTTAGTTGTTTTTGTTGTTAGGGTGTTAGTGTTGTTTGTTGTTAGGGTGTTAGTGTTTTGTGTCGTTAGGGGGTTAGTGTTGTTTGATGTTAGGGGTTACGGGTTGTTTGTTGTTAGGGGGTTAGTGTTGTTTGTTGTTAGGGTGTTAGGGTTGTTTGTTGTTAGTGGGTTAGGGTTGTTTGTTGTTAGTGGGTTAGTTTTTTTGGTTTTTAGGGGTTAGTGTTGTTTGTTGTTTGGGGGTTAGTGTTTGTTGTTAGGGGGTTAGGGTTGTTTGTTGTTAGGGTGTTAGTGTTCTTTGATGTTAGGGGTTTAGGGTTGTTTGTTGTTAGGGGGTTAGTGTTGTTTGTTGTTAGGGGGTTAGGGTTGTTTGTTGTTAGGGTGTTAGTGTTGTTTGTTGTTAGGGGGTTAGGGTTGTTTGTTGTTAGGGTGTTAGTGTTGTTTGTTGTTAGTGGGTTAGGGTTTTTTGTTGTTAGGGTGTTAGTGTTTTGTGTTGTTAGGGGGTTAGTGTTGTTTGATGTTAGGGGGTAAGGGTTGTTTGTTGTTAGGGGGTTAGTGTTGTTTGTTGTTAGGGTGTTAGGGTTGTTTGTTGTTAGTGGGTTAGGGTTTTTTGTTGTTTGGTTAGGGTTGTTTGTTGTTAGGGGGTTAGTGTTGTTTGTTCTTAGGGGTTTAGGGTTGTTTGTTGTTAGGGTGTTAGTGTTGTTTGTTGTTAGGGAGTTAGGGTTGTTTGTTGTTAGGGTGTTAGTGTTGTTTGTTGTTAGTGGGTTAGGGTTTTTTGTTGTTTGGTTAGGGTTGTTTTTTGTTAGGGGGTTAGTGTTGTTTGTTGTTAGGGGTTTAGGGTTGTTTCTTGTTGGGGTTTAGTGGTTTTTGTTGTTCGGGTGTTAGTGTTTATTGTGGTTAGGGGGTTAGTGTTGTTTGGTTGTTCGGGGGGTTAGGATTGTTTGTTGTTAAGGGGTTAGGGTTGTTTGTTGTTTGGGGGTTAGGGTTGTTTGTTGTTTGGGGGTTAGGGTTGTTTGTTGTTATGGGTTAGTGTTGTTTGTTGTTACGGGGTTAGGGTAGTTTCTTCTTAGGGGTTCAGTGTTGTTTGTTGTTAGGGGGTTAGTGTTTGTTGTTAGGGGTTTAGGGTTGTTTCTTGTTGGGGTTTAGTGGTTTCTGTTGTTAGGGTGTTAGTGTTGTTTGTTGTTAGGGTGTTAGTGTTTTGTGTTGTTAGGGGGTTAGTGTTGTTTGACGTTAGGGGTTTAGGGTTGTTTGTTGTTAGGGGGTTAGTGTTGTTTGTTCTTAGGGTGTTAGGGTTGTTTGTTGTTAGTGGGTTAGGGTTGTTTGTTGTTAGTGGGTTAGTGTTTTTGGTTTTTAGGGGTTAGGGTTGTTTGTTGTTTGGGGGTTAGTGTTTGTTGTTAGGGGGTTAGGGTTGTTTGTTGTTAGGGTGTTAGTGTTCTTTGATGTTAGGGGTTTAGGGTTGTTTGTTGTTAGGGGGTTAGTGTTGTTTGTTGTTAGGGGGTTAGGGTTGTTTGTTGTTAGGGTGTTAGTGTTGTTTGTTGTTAGGGGGTTAGGGTTGTTTGTTGTTAGGGTGTTAGTGTTGTTTGTTGTTAGTGGGTTAGGGTTTTTTGTTGTTTGGTTAGGATTGTTTGTTGTTAGGGGGTTAGTGTTGTTTGTTGTTAGGGGGTTAGTGTTGTTTGTTGTTAGGGTGTTAGTGTTTTGTGTTGTTAGGGGGTTAGTGTTGTTTGATGTTAGGGGTTTAGGGTTGTTTGTTGTTACGGGGTTAGTGTTGTTTGTTGTTAGGGTGTTAGGGTTGTTTTTTGTTAGTGGTTTAGGGTAGTTTGTTGTTAGTGGGTTAGTGTTTTTGGTTTTTAGGGGTTAGGGTTTTTTGTTGTTTGGGGGTTAGTGTTTGTTGTTAGGGGTTTAGGGTTGTTTGTTGTTACGGTGTTAGTGTTCTTTGATGTTAGGGGTTTAGGGTTGTTTGTTGTTAGGGGGTTAGTGTTGTTCGTTGTTAGGGGGTTGGGGTTGTTTCTTGTTACGGGGTTAGTGTTGTTTGTTGTTAAGGGGTTAGGGTAGTTTCTTGTTCGGGGTTTAGTGTTGTTTTTTGTTAGGGGATTAGTGTTTGTTGTTAGGGGTTTAGGGTTGTTTGTTGTTAGGGTGTTAGTGTTGTTTGTTGTTAGTGGGTTAGGGTTTTTTGTTGTTTGGTTAGGGTTGTTTTTTGTTAGGGGGTTAGTGTTGTTTGTTGTTAGGGGTTTAGGGTTGTTTCTTGTTGGGGTTTAGTGGTTTTTGTTGTTCGGGTGTTAGTGTTTATTGTGGTTAGGGGGTTAGTGTTGTTTTGTTGTTCGGGGTGTTAGGATTGTTTGTTGTTAAGGGGTTAGGGTTGTTTGTTGTTTGGGGGTTAGGGTTGTTTGTTGTTTGGGGGTTAGGGTTGTTTGTTGTTATGGGTTAGTGTTGTTTGTTGTTACGGGGTTAGGGTAGTTTCTTGTTAGGAGTTCAGTGTTGTTTGTTGTTAGGGGGTTAGTGTTTGTTGTTAGGGGTTTAGGGTTGTTTCTTGTTGGGGTTTAGTTGTTTTTGTTGTTAGGGTGTTAGTGTTGTTTGTTGTTAGGGTGTTAGTGTTTTGTGTCGTTAGGGGGTTAGTGTTGTTTGATGTTAGGGGTTACGGGTTGTTTGTTGTTAGGGGGTTAGTGTTGTTTGTTGTTAGGGTGTTAGGGTTGTTTGTTGTTAGTGGGTTAGGGTTGTTTGTTGTTAGTGGGTTAGTTTTTTTGGTTTTTAGGGGTTAGTGTTGTTTGTTGTTTGGGGGTTAGTGTTTGTTGTTAGGGGATTAGGGTTGTTTGTTGTTAGGGTGTTAGTGTTCTTTGATGTTAGGGGTTTAGGGTTGTTTGTTGTTAGGGGGTTAGTGTTGTTTGTTGTTAGGGGGTTAGGGTTGTTTGTTGTTAGGGTGTTAGTGTTGTTTGTTGTTAGGGGGTTAGGGTTGTTTGTTGTTAGGGTGTTAGTGTTGTTTGTTGTTAGTGGGTTAGGGTTTTTTGTTGTTAGGGTGTTAGTGTTTTGTGTTGTTAGGGGGTTAGTGTTGTTTGATGTTAGGGGGTAAGGGTTGTTTGTTGTTAGGGGGTTAGTGTTGTTTGTTGTTAGGGTGTTAGGGTTGTTTGTTGTTAGTGGGTTAGGGTTTTTTGTTGTTTGGTTAGGGTTGTTTGTTGTTAGGGGGTTAGTGTTGTTTGTTCTTAGGGGTTTAGGGTTGTTTGTTGTTAGGGTGTTAGTGTTGTTTGTTGTTAGGGAGTTAGGGTTGTTTGTTGTTAGGGTGTTAGTGTTGTTTGTTGTTAGTGGGTTAGGGTTTTTTGTTGTTTGGTTAGGGTTGTTTTTTGTTAGGGGGTTAGTGTTGTTTGTTGTTAGGGGTTTAGGGTTGTTTCTTGTTGGGGTTTAGTGGTTTTTGTTGTTCGGGTGTTAGTGTTTATTGTGGTTAGGGGGTTAGTGTTGTTTGGTTGTTCGGGGGGTTAGGATTGTTTGTTGTTAAGGGGTTAGGGTTGTTTGTTGTTTGGGGGTTAGGGTTGTTTGTTGTTTGGGGGTTAGGGTTGTTTGTTGTTATGGGTTAGTGTTGTTTGTTGTTACGGGGTTAGGGTAGTTTCTTCTTAGGGGTTCAGTGTTGTTTGTTGTTAGGGGGTTAGTGTTTGTTGTTAGGGGTTTAGGGTTGTTTCTTGTTGGGGTTTAGTGGTTTCTGTTGTTAGGGTGTTAGTGTTGTTTGTTGTTAGGGTGTTAGTGTTTTGTGTTGTTAGGGGGTTAGTGTTGTTTGACGTTAGGGGTTTAGGGTTGTTTGTTGTTAGGGGGTTAGTGTTGTTTGTTCTTAGGGTGTTAGGGTTGTTTGTTGTTAGTGGGTTAGGGTTGTTTGTTGTTAGTGGGTTAGTGTTTTTGGTTTTTAGGGGTTAGGGTTGTTTGTTGTTTGGGGGTTAGTGTTTGTTGTTAGGGGGTTAGGGTTGTTTGTTGTTAGGGTGTTAGTGTTCTTTGATGTTAGGGGTTTAGGGTTGTTTGTTGTTAGGGGGTTAGTGTTGTTTGTTGTTAGGGGGTTAGGGTTGTTTGTTGTTAGGGTGTTAGTGTTGTTTGTTGTTAGGGGGTTAGGGTTGTTTGTTGTTAGGGTGTTAGTGTTGTTTGTTGTTAGTGGGTTAGGGTTTTTTGTTGTTTGGTTAGGATTGTTTGTTGTTAGGGGGTTAGTGTTGTTTGTTGTTAGGGGGTTAGTGTTGTTTGTTGTTAGGGTGTTAGTGTTTTGTGTTGTTAGGGGGTTAGTGTTGTTTGATGTTAGGGGTTTAGGGTTGTTTGTTGTTACGGGGTTAGTGTTGTTTGTTGTTAGGGTGTTAGGGTTGTTTTTTGTTAGTGGTTTAGGGTAGTTTGTTGTTAGTGGGTTAGTGTTTTTGGTTTTTAGGGGTTAGGGTTTTTTGTTGTTTGGGGGTTAGTGTTTGTTGTTAGGGGTTTAGGGTTGTTTGTTGTTACGGTGTTAGTGTTCTTTGATGTTAGGGGTTTAGGGTTGTTTGTTGTTAGGGGGTTAGTGTTGTTCGTTGTTAGGGGGTTGGGGTTGTTTCTTGTTACGGGGTTAGTGTTGTTTGTTGTTAAGGGGTTAGGGTAGTTTCTTGTTCGGGGTTTAGTGTTGTTTTTTGTTAGGGGATTAGTGTTTGTTGTTAGGGGTTTAGGGTTGTTTGTTGTTAGGGTGTTAGTGTTGTTTGTTGTTAGGGAGTTAGGGTTGTTTGTTGTTAGGGTGTTAGTGTTGTTTGTTGTTAGTGGGTTAGGGTTTTTTGTTGTTTGGTTAGGGTTGTTTTTTGTTAGGGGGTTAGTGTTGTTTGTTGTTAGGGGTTTAGGGTTGTTTCTTGTTGGGGTTTAGTGGTTTTTGTTGTTCGGGTGTTAGTGTTTATTGTGGTTAGGGGGTTAGTGTTGTTTTGTTGTTCGGGGTGTTAGGATTGTTTGTTGTTAAGGGGTTAGGGTTGTTTGTTGTTTGGGGGTTAGGGTTGTTTGTTGTTTGGGGGTTAGGGTTGTTTGTTGTTATGGGTTAGTGTTGTTTGTTGTTACGGGGTTAGGGTAGTTTCTTGTTAGGAGTTCAGTGTTGTTTGTTGTTAGGGGGTTAGTGTTTGTTGTTAGGGGTTTAGGGTTGTTTCTTGTTGGGGTTTAGTTGTTTTTGTTGTTAGGGTGTTAGTGTTGTTTGTTGTTAGGGTGTTAGTGTTTTGTGTCGTTAGGGGGTTAGTGTTGTTTGATGTTAGGGGTTACGGGTTGTTTGTTGTTAGGGGGTTAGTGTTGTTTGTTGTTAGGGTGTTAGGGTTGTTTGTTGTTAGTGGGTTAGGGTTGTTTGTTGTTAGTGGGTTAGTTTTTTTGGTTTTTAGGGGTTAGTGTTGTTTGTTGTTTGGGGGTTAGTGTTTGTTGTTAGGGGGTTAGGGTTGTTTGTTGTTAGGGTGTTAGTGTTCTTTGATATTAGGGGTTTAGGGTTGTTTGTTGTTAGGGGGTTAGTGTTGTTTGTTGTTAGGGGGTTAGGGTTGTTTGTTGTTAGGGTGTTAGTGTTGTTTGTTGTTAGGGGGTTAGGGTTGTTTGTTGTTAGGGTGTTAGTGTTGTTTGTTGTTAGTGGGTTAGGGTTTTTTGTTGTTAGGGTGTTAGTGTTTTGTGTTGTTAGGGGGTTAGTGTTGTTTGATGTTAGGGGGTAAGGGTTGTTTGTTGTTAGGGGGTTAGTGTTGTTTGTTGTTAGGGTGTTAGGGTTGTTTGTTGTTAGTGGGTTAGGGTTTTTTGTTGTTTGGTTAGGGTTGTTTGTTGTTAGGGGGTTAGTGTTGTTTGTTCTTAGGGGTTTAGGGTTGTTTGTTGTTAGGGTGTTAGTGTTGTTTGTTGTTAGGGAGTTAGGGTTGTTTGTTGTTAGGGTGTTAGTGTTGTTTGTTGTTAGTGGGTTAGGGTTTTTTGTTGTTTGGTTAGGGTTGTTTTTTGTTAGGGGGTTAGTGTTGTTTGTTGTTAGGGGTTTAGGGTTGTTTCTTGTTGGGGTTTAGTGGTTTTTGTTGTTCGGGTGTTAGTGTTTATTGTGGTTAGGGGGTTAGTGTTGTTTGGTTGTTCGGGGGGTTAGGATTGTTTGTTGTTAAGGGGTTAGGGTTGTTTGTTGTTTGGGGGTTAGGGTTGTTTGTTGTTTGGGGGTTAGGGTTGTTTGTTGTTATGGGTTAGTGTTGTTTGTTGTTACGGGGTTAGGGTAGTTTCTTCTTAGGGGTTCAGTGTTGTTTGTTGTTAGGGGGTTAGTGTTTGTTGTTAGGGGTTTAGGGTTGTTTCTTGTTGGGGTTTAGTTGTTTTTGTTGTTAGGGTGTTAGTGTTGTTTGTTGTTAGGGTGTTAGTGTTTTGTGTCGTTAGGGGGTTAGTGTTGTTTGATGTTAGGGGTTACGGGTTGTTTGTTGTTAGGGGGTTAGTGTTGTTTGTTGTTAGGGTGTTAGGGTTGTTTGTTGTTAGTGGGTTAGGGTTGTTTGTTGTTAGTGGGTTAGTTTTTTTGGTTTTTAGGGGTTAGTGTTGTTTGTTGTTTGGGGGTTAGTGTTTGTTGTTAGGGGGTTAGAGTTGTTTGTTGTTAGGGTGTTAGTGTTCTTTGATGTTAGGGGTTTAGGGTTGTTTGTTGTTAGGGGGTTAGTGTTGTTCGTTGTTAGGGGGTTGGGGTTGTTTCTTGTTACGGGGTTAGTGTTGTTTGTTGTTAAGGGGTTAGGGTAGTTTCTTGTTCGGGGTTTAGTGTTGTTTTTTGTTAGGGGATTAGTGTTTGTTGTTAGGGGTTTAGGGTTGTTTGTTGTTAGGGTGTTAGTGTTGTTTGTTGTTAGGGAGTTAGGGTTGTTTGTTGTTAGGGTGTTAGTGTTGTTTGTTGTTAGTGGGTTAGGGTTTTTTGTTGTTTGGTTAGGGTTGTTTTTTGTTAGGGGGTTAGTGTTGTTTGTTCTTAGGGGTTTAGGGTTGTTTCTTGTTGGGGTTTAGTGGTTTTTGTTGTTCGGGTGTTAGTGTTTATTGTGGTTAGGGGGTTAGTGTTGTTTTGTTGTTCGGGGTGTTAGGATTGTTTGTTGTTAAGGGGTTAGGGTTGTTTGTTGTTTGGGGGTTAGGGTTGTTTGTTGTTTGGGGGTTAGGGTTGTTTGTTGTTATGGGTTAGTGTTGTTTGTTGTTACGGGGTTAGGGTAGTTTCTTGTTAGGAGTTCAGTGTTGTTTGTTGTTAGGGGGTTAGTGTTTGTTGTTAGGGGTTTAGGGTTGTTTCTTGTTGGGGTTTAGTTGTTTTTGTTGTTAGGGTGTTAGTGTTGTTTGTTGTTAGGGTGTTAGTGTTTTGTGTCGTTAGGGGGTTAGTGTTGTTTGATGTTAGGGGTTACGGGTTGTTTGTTGTTAGGGGGTTAGTGTTGTTTGTTGTTAGGGTGTTAGGGTTGTTTGTTGTTAGTGGGTTAGGGTTGTTTGTTGTTAGTGGGTTAGTTTTTTTGGTTTTTAGGGGTTAGTGTTGTTTGTTGTTTGGGGGTTAGTGTTTGTTGTTAGGGGGTTAGGGTTGTTTGTTGTTAGGGTGTTAGTGTTCTTTGATGTTAGGGGTTTAGGGTTGTTTGTTGTTAGGGGGTTAGTGTTGTTTGTTGTTAGGGGGTTAGGGTTGTTTGTTGTTAGGGTGTTAGTGTTGTTTGTTGTTAGGGGGTTAGGGTTGTTTGTTGTTAGGGTGTTAGTGTTGTTTGTTGTTAGTGGGTTAGGGTTTTTTGTTGTTAGGGTGTTAGTGTTTTGTGTTGTTAGGGGGTTAGTGTTGTTTGATGTTAGGGGGTAAGGGTTGTTTGTTGTTAGGGGGTTAGTGTTGTTTGTTGTTAGGGTGTTAGGGTTGTTTGTTGTTAGTGGGTTAGGGTTTTTTGTTGTTTGGTTAGGGTTGTTTGTTGTTAGGGGGTTAGTGTTGTTTGTTCTTAGGGGTTTAGGGTTGTTTGTTGTTAGGGTGTTAGTGTTGTTTGTTGTTAGGGAGTTAGGGTTGTTTGTTGTTAGGGTGTTAGTGTTGTTTGTTGTTAGTGGGTTAGGGTTTTTTGTTGTTTGGTTAGGGTTGTTTTTTGTTAGGGGGTTAGTGTTGTTTGTTGTTAGGGGTTTAGGGTTGTTTCTTGTTGGGGTTTAGTGGTTTTTGTTGTTCGGGTGTTAGTGTTTATTGTGGTTAGGGGGTTAGTGTTGTTTGGTTGTTCGGGGGGTTAGGATTGTTTGTTGTTAAGGGGTTAGGGTTGTTTGTTGTTTGGGGGTTAGGGTTGTTTGTTGTTTGGGGGTTAGGGTTGTTTGTTGTTATGGGTTAGTGTTGTTTGTTGTTACGGGGTTAGGGTAGTTTCTTCTTAGGGGTTCAGTGTTGTTTGTTGTTAGGGGGTTAGTGTTTGTTGTTAGGGGTTTAGGGTTGTTTCTTGTTGGGGTTTAGTTGTTTTTGTTGTTAGGGTGTTAGTGTTGTTTGTTGTTAGGGTGTTAGTGTTTTGTGTCGTTAGGGGGTTAGTGTTGTTTGATGTTAGGGGTTACGGGTTGTTTGTTGTTAGGGGGTTAGTGTTGTTTGTTGTTAGGGTGTTAGGGTTGTTTGTTGTTAGTGGGTTAGGGTTGTTTGTTGTTAGTGGGTTAGTTTTTTTGGTTTTTAGGGGTTAGTGTTGTTTGTTGTTTGGGGGTTAGTGTTTGTTGTTAGGGGGTTAGGGTTGTTTGTTGTTAGGGTGTTAGTGTTCTTTGATGTTAGGGGTTTAGGGTTGTTTGTTGTTAGGGGGTTAGTGTTGTTCGTTGTTAGGGGGTTGGGGTTGTTTCTTGTTACGGGGTTAGTGTTGTTTGTTGTTAAGGGGTTAGGGTAGTTTCTTGTTCGGGGTTTAGTGTTGTTTTTTGTTAGGGGATTAGTGTTTGTTGTTAGGGGTTTAGGGTTGTTTGTTGTTAGGGTGTTAGTGTTGTTTGTTGTTAGGGAGTTAGGGTTGTTTGTTGTTAGGGTGTTAGTGTTGTTTGTTGTTAGTGGGTTAGGGTTTTTTGTTGTTTGGTTAGGGTTGTTTTTTGTTAGGGGGTTAGTGTTGTTTGTTGTTAGGGGTTTAGGGTTGTTTCTTGTTGGGGTTTAGTGGTTTTTGTTGTTCGGGTGTTAGTGTTTATTGTGGTTAGGGGGTTAGTGTTGTTTTGTTGTTCGGGGTGTTAGGATTGTTTGTTGTTAAGGGGTTAGGGTTGTTTGTTGTTTGGGGGTTAGGGTTGTTTGTTGTTTGGGGGTTAGGGTTGTTTGTTGTTATGGGTTAGTGTTGTTTGTTGTTACGGGGTTAGGGTAGTTTCTTGTTAGGAGTTCAGTGTTGTTTGTTGTTAGGGGGTTAGTGTTTGTTGTTAGGGGTTTAGGGTTGTTTCTTGTTGGGGTTTAGTTGTTTTTGTTGTTAGGGTGTTAGTGTTGTTTGTTGTTAGGGTGTTAGTGTTTTGTGTCGTTAGGGGGTTAGTGTTGTTTGATGTTAGGGGTTACGGGTTGTTTGTTGTTAGGGGGTTAGTGTTGTTTGTTGTTAGGGTGTTAGGGTTGTTTGTTGTTAGTGGGTTAGGGTTGTTTGTTGTTAGTGGGTTAGTTTTTTTGGTTTTTAGGGGTTAGTGTTGTTTGTTGTTTGGGGGTTAGTGTTTGTTGTTAGGGGGTTAGGGTTGTTTGTTGTTAGGGTGTTAGTGTTCTTTGATGTTAGGGGTTTAGGGTTGTTTGTTGTTAGGGGGTTAGTGTTGTTTGTTGTTAGGGGGTTAGGGTTGTTTGTTGTTAGGGTGTTAGTGTTGTTTGTTGTTAGGGGGTTAGGGTTGTTTGTTGTTAGGGTGTTAGTGTTGTTTGTTGTTAGTGGGTTAGGGTTTTTTGTTGTTAGGGTGTTAGTGTTTTGTGTTGTTAGGGGGTTAGTGTTGTTTGATGTTAGGGGGTAAGGGTTGTTTGTTGTTAGGGGGTTAGTGTTGTTTGTTGTTAGGGTGTTAGGGTTGTTTGTTGTTAGTGGGTTAGGGTTTTTTGTTGTTTGGTTAGGGTTGTTTGTTGTTAGGGGGTTAGTGTTGTTTGTTCTTAGGGGTTTAGGGTTGTTTGTTGTTAGGGTGTTAGTGTTGTTTGTTGTTAGGGAGTTAGGGTTGTTTGTTGTTAGGGTGTTAGTGTTGTTTGTTGTTAGTGGGTTAGGGTTTTTTGTTGTTTGGTTAGGGTTGTTTTTTGTTAGGGGGTTAGTGTTGTTTGTTGTTAGGGGTTTAGGGTTGTTTCTTGTTGGGGTTTAGTGGTTTTTGTTGTTCGGGTGTTAGTGTTTATTGTGGTTAGGGGGTTAGTGTTGTTTGGTTGTTCGGGGGGTTAGGATTGTTTGTTGTTAAGGGGTTAGGGTTGTTTGTTGTTTGGGGGTTAGGGTTGTTTGTTGTTTGGGGGTTAGGGTTGTTTGTTGTTATGGGTTAGTGTTGTTTGTTGTTACGGGGTTAGGGTAGTTTCTTCTTAGGGGTTCAGTGTTGTTTGTTGTTAGGGGGTTAGTGTTTGTTGTTAGGGGTTTAGGGTTGTTTCTTGTTGGGGTTTAGTTGTTTTTGTTGTTAGGGTGTTAGTGTTGTTTGTTGTTAGGGTGTTAGTGTTTTGTGTCGTTAGGGGGTTAGTGTTGTTTGATGTTAGGGGTTACGGGTTGTTTGTTGTTAGGGGGTTAGTGTTGTTTGTTGTTAGGGTGTTAGGGTTGTTTGTTGTTAGTGGGTTAGGGTTGTTTGTTGTTAGTGGGTTAGTTTTTTTGGTTTTTAGGGGTTAGTGTTGTTTGTTGTTTGGGGGTTAGTGTTTGTTGTTAGGGGGTTAGGGTTGTTTGTTGTTAGGGTGTTAGTGTTCTTTGATGTTAGGGGTTTAGGGTTGTTTGTTGTTAGGGGGTTAGTGTTGTTTGTTGTTAGGGGGTTAGGGTTGTTTGTTGTTAGGGTGTTAGTGTTGTTTGTTGTTAGGGGGTTAGGGTTGTTTGTTGTTAGGGTGTTAGTGTTGTTTGTTGTTAGTGGGTTAGGGTTTTTTGTTGTTAGGGTGTTAGTGTTTTGTGTTGTTAGGGGGTTAGTGTTGTTTGATGTTAGGGGGTAAGGGTTGTTTGTTGTTAGGGGGTTAGTGTTGTTTGTTGTTAGGGTGTTAGGGTTGTTTGTTGTTAGTGGGTTAGGGTTTTTTGTTGTTTGGTTAGGGTTGTTTGTTGTTAGGGGGTTAGTGTTGTTTGTTCTTAGGGGTTTAGGGTTGTTTGTTGTTAGGGTGTTAGTGTTGTTTGTTGTTAGGGAGTTAGGGTTGTTTGTTGTTAGGGTGTTAGTGTTGTTTGTTGTTAGTGGGTTAGGGTTTTTTGTTGTTTGGTTAGGGTTGTTTTTTGTTAGGGGGTTAGTGTTGTTTGTTGTTAGGGGTTTAGGGTTGTTTCTTGTTGGGGTTTAGTGGTTTTTGTTGTTCGGGTGTTAGTGTTTATTGTGGTTAGGGGGTTAGTGTTGTTTGGTTGTTCGGGGGGTTAGGATTGTTTGTTGTTAAGGGGTTAGGGTTGTTTGTTGTTTGGGGGTTAGGGTTGTTTGTTGTTTGGGGGTTAGGGTTGTTTGTTGTTATGGGTTAGTGTTGTTTGTTGTTACGGGGTTAGGGTAGTTTCTTCTTAGGGGTTCAGTGTTGTTTGTTGTTAGGGGGTTAGTGTTTGTTGTTAGGGGATTAGGGTTGTTTCTTGTTGGGGTTTAGTTGTTTTTGTTGTTAGGGTGTTAGTGTTGTTTGTTGTTAGGGTGTTAGTGTTTTGTGTCGTTAGGGGGTTAGTGTTGTTTGATGTTAGGGGTTACGGGTTGTTTGTTGTTAGGGGGTTAGTGTTGTTTGTTGTTAGGGTGTTAGGGTTGTTTGTTGTTAGTGGGTTAGGGTTGTTTGTTGTTAGTGGGTTAGTTTTTTTGGTTTTTAGGGGTTAGTGTTGTTTGTTGTTTGGGGGTTAGTGTTTGTTGTTAGGGGGTTAGGGTTGTTTGTTGTTAGGGTGTTAGTGTTCTTTGATGTTAGGGGTTTAGGGTTGTTTGTTGTTAGGGGGTTAGTGTTGTTTGTTGTTAGGGGGTTAGGGTTGTTTGTTGTTAGGGTGTTAGTGTTGTTTGTTGTTAGGGGGTTAGGGTTGTTTGTTGTTAGGGTGTTAGTGTTGTTTGTTGTTAGTGGGTTAGGGTTTTTTGTTGTTAGGGTGTTAGTGTTTTGTGTCGTTAGGGGGTTAGTGTTGTTTGATGTTAGGGGTTACGGGTTGTTTGTTGTTAGGGGGTTAGTGTTGTTTGTTGTTAGGGTGTTAGGGTTGTTTGTTGTTAGTGGGTTAGGGTTGTTTGTTGTTAGTGGGTTAGTTTTTTTGGTTTTTAGGGGTTAGTGTTGTTTGTTGTTTGGGGGTTAGTGTTTGTTGTTAGGGGGTTAGGGTTGTTTGTTGTTAGGGTGTTAGTGTTCTTTGATGTTAGGGGTTTAGGGTTGTTTGTTGTTAGGGGGTTAGTGTTGTTCGTTGTTAGGGGGTTGGGGTTGTTTCTTGTTACGGGGTTAGTGTTGTTTGTTGTTAAGGGGTTAGGGTAGTTTCTTGTTCGGGGTTTAGTGTTGTTTTTTGTTAGGGGATTAGTGTTTGTTGTTAGGGGTTTAGGGTTGTTTGTTGTTAGGGTGTTAGTGTTGTTTGTTGTTAGGGAGTTAGGGTTGTTTGTTGTTAGGGTGTTAGTGTTGTTTGTTGTTAGTGGGTTAGGGTTTTTTGTTGTTTGGTTAGGGTTGTTTTTTGTTAGGGGGTTAGTGTTGTTTGTTGTTAGGGGTTTAGGGTTGTTTCTTGTTGGGGTTTAGTGGTTTTTGTTGTTCGGGTGTTAGTGTTTATTGTGGTTAGGGGGTTAGTGTTGTTTTGTTGTTCGGGGTGTTAGGATTGTTTGTTGTTAAGGGGTTAGGGTTGTTTGTTGTTTGGGGGTTAGGGTTGTTTGTTGTTTGGGGGTTAGGGTTGTTTGTTGTTATGGGTTAGTGTTGTTTGTTGTTACGGGGTTAGGGTAGTTTCTTGTTAGGAGTTCAGTGTTGTTTGTTGTTAGGGGGTTAGTGTTTGTTGTTAGGGGTTTAGGGTTGTTTCTTGTTGGGGTTTAGTTGTTTTTGTTGTTAGGGTGTTAGTGTTGTTTGTTGTTAGGGTGTTAGTGTTTTGTGTCGTTAGGGGGTTAGTGTTGTTTGATGTTAGGGGTTACGGGTTGTTTGTTGTTAGGGGGTTAGTGTTGTTTGTTGTTAGGGTGTTAGGGTTGTTTGTTGTTAGTGGGTTAGGGTTGTTTGTTGTTAGTGGGTTAGTTTTTTTGGTTTTTAGGGGTTAGTGTTGTTTGTTGTTTGGGGGTTAGTGTTTGTTGTTAGGGGGTTAGGGTTGTTTGTTGTTAGGGTGTTAGTGTTCTTTGATGTTAGGGGTTTAGGGTTGTTTGTTGTTAGGGGGTTAGTGTTGTTTGTTGTTAGGGGGTTAGGGTTGTTTGTTGTTAGGGTGTTAGTGTTGTTTGTTGTTAGGGGGTTAGGGTTGTTTGTTGTTAGGGTGTTAGTGTTGTTTGTTGTTAGTGGGTTAGGGTTTTTTGTTGTTAGGGTGTTAGTGTTTTGTGTTGTTAGGGGGTTAGTGTTGTTTGATGTTAGGGGGTAAGGGTTGTTTGTTGTTAGGGGGTTAGTGTTGTTTGTTGTTAGGGTGTTAGGGTTGTTTGTTGTTAGTGGGTTAGGGTTTTTTGTTGTTTGGTTAGGGTTGTTTGTTGTTAGGGGGTTAGTGTTGTTTGTTCTTAGGGGTTTAGGGTTGTTTGTTGTTAGGGTGTTAGTGTTGTTTGTTGTTAGGGAGTTAGGGTTGTTTGTTGTTAGGGTGTTAGTGTTGTTTGTTGTTAGTGGGTTAGGGTTTTTTGTTGTTTGGTTAGGGTTGTTTTTTGTTAGGGGGTTAGTGTTGTTTGTTGTTAGGGGTTTAGGGTTGTTTCTTGTTGGGGTTTAGTGGTTTTTGTTGTTCGGGTGTTAGTGTTTATTGTGGTTAGGGGGTTAGTGTTGTTTGGTTGTTCGGGGGGTTAGGATTGTTTGTTGTTAAGGGGTTAGGGTTGTTTGTTGTTTGGGGGTTAGGGTTGTTTGTTGTTTGGGGGTTAGGGTTGTTTGTTGTTATGGGTTAGTGTTGTTTGTTGTTACGGGGTTAGGGTAGTTTCTTCTTAGGGGTTCAGTGTTGTTTGTTGTTAGGGGGTTAGTGTTTGTTGTTAGGGGTTTAGGGTTGTTTCTTGTTGGGGTTTAGTTGTTTTTGTTGTTAGGGTGTTAGTGTTGTTTGTTGTTAGGGTGTTAGTGTTTTGTGTCGTTAGGGGGTTAGTGTTGTTTGATGTTAGGGGTTACGGGTTGTTTGTTGTTAGGGGGTTAGTGTTGTTTGTTGTTAGGGTGTTAGGGTTGTTTGTTGTTAGTGGGTTAGGGTTGTTTGTTGTTAGTGGGTTAGTTTTTTTGGTTTTTAGGGGTTAGTGTTGTTTGTTGTTTGGGGGTTAGTGTTTGTTGTTAGGGGGTTAGGGTTGTTTGTTGTTAGGGTGTTAGTGTTCTTTGATGTTAGGGGTTTAGGGTTGTTTGTTGTTAGGGGGTTAGTGTTGTTTGTTGTTAGGGGGTTAGGGTTGTTTGTTGTTAGGGTGTTAGTGTTGTTTGTTGTTAGGGGGTTAGGGTTGTTTGTTGTTAGGGTGTTAGTGTTGTTTGTTGTTAGTGGGTTAGGGTTTTTTGTTGTTAGGGTGTTAGTGTTTTGTGTTGTTAGGGGGTTAGTGTTGTTTGATGTTAGGGGGTAAGGGTTGTTTGTTGTTAGGGGGTTAGTGTTGTTTGTTGTTAGGGTGTTAGGGTTGTTTGTTGTTAGTGGGTTAGGGTTTTTTGTTGTTTGGTTAGGGTTGTTTGTTGTTAGGGGGTTAGTGTTGTTTGTTCTTAGGGGTTTAGGGTTGTTTGTTGTTAGGGTGTTAGTGTTGTTTGTTGTTAGGGAGTTAGGGTTGTTTGTTGTTAGGGTGTTAGTGTTGTTTGTTGTTAGTGGGTTAGGGTTTTTTGTTGTTTGGTTAGGGTTGTTTTTTGTTAGGGGGTTAGTGTTGTTTGTTGTTAGGGGTTTAGGGTTGTTTCTTGTTGGGGTTTAGTGGTTTTTGTTGTTCGGGTGTTAGTGTTTATTGTGGTTAGGGGGTTAGTGTTGTTTGGTTGTTCGGGGGGTTAGGATTGTTTGTTGTTAAGGGGTTAGGGTTGTTTGTTGTTTGGGGGTTAGGGTTGTTTGTTGTTTGGGGGTTAGGGTTGTTTGTTGTTATGGGTTAGTGTTGTTTGTTGTTACGGGGTTAGGGTAGTTTCTTCTTAGGGGTTCAGTGTTGTTTGTTGTTAGGGGGTTAGTGTTTGTTGTTAGGGGTTTAGGGTTGTTTCTTGTTGGGGTTTAGTTGTTTTTGTTGTTAGGGTGTTAGTGTTGTTTGTTGTTAGGGTGTTAGTGTTTTGTGTCGTTAGGGGGTTAGTGTTGTTTGATGTTAGGGGTTACGGGTTGTTTGTTGTTAGGGGGTTAGTGTTGTTTGTTGTTAGGGTGTTAGGGTTGTTTGTTGTTAGTGGGTTAGGGTTGTTTGTTGTTAGTGGGTTAGTTTTTTTGGTTTTTAGGGGTTAGTGTTGTTTGTTGTTTGGGGGTTAGTGTTTGTTGTTAGGGGGTTAGGGTTGTTTGTTGTTAGGGTGTTAGTGTTCTTTGATGTTAGGGGTTTAGGGTTGTTTGTTGTTAGGGGGTTAGTGTTGTTTGTTGTTAGGGGGTTAGGGTTGTTTGTTGTTAGGGTGTTAGTGTTGTTTGTTGTTAGGGGGTTAGGGTTGTTTGTTGTTAGGGTGTTAGTGTTGTTTGTTGTTAGTGGGTTAGGGTTTTTTGTTGTTAGGGTGTTAGTGTTTTGTGTTGTTAGGGGGTTAGTGTTGTTTGATGTTAGGGGGTAAGGGTTGTTTGTTGTTAGGGGGTTAGTGTTGTTTGTTGTTAGGGTGTTAGGGTTGTTTGTTGTTAGTGGGTTAGGGTTTTTTGTTGTTTGGTTAGGGTTGTTTGTTGTTAGGGGGTTAGTGTTGTTTGTTCTTAGGGGTTTAGGGTTGTTTGTTGTTAGGGTGTTAGTGTTGTTTGTTGTTAGGGAGTTAGGGTTGTTTGTTGTTAGGGTGTTAGTGTTGTTTGTTGTTAGTGGGTTAGGGTTTTTTGTTGTTTGGTTAGGGTTGTTTTTTGTTAGGGGGTTAGTGTTGTTTGTTGTTAGGGGTTTAGGGTTGTTTCTTGTTGGGGTTTAGTGGTTTTTGTTGTTCGGGTGTTAGTGTTTATTGTGGTTAGGGGGTTAGTGTTGTTTGGTTGTTCGGGGGGTTAGGATTGTTTGTTGTTAAGGGGTTAGGGTTGTTTGTTGTTTGGGGGTTAGGGTTGTTTGTTGTTTGGGGGTTAGGGTTGTTTGTTGTTATGGGTTAGTGTTGTTTGTTGTTACGGGGTTAGGGTAGTTTCTTCTTAGGGGTTCAGTGTTGTTTGTTGTTAGGGGGTTAGTGTTTGTTGTTAGGGGATTAGGGTTGTTTCTTGTTGGGGTTTAGTTGTTTTTGTTGTTAGGGTGTTAGTGTTGTTTGTTGTTAGGGTGTTAGTGTTTTGTGTCGTTAGGGGGTTAGTGTTGTTTGATGTTAGGGGTTACGGGTTGTTTGTTGTTAGGGGGTTAGTGTTGTTTGTTGTTAGGGTGTTAGGGTTGTTTGTTGTTAGTGGGTTAGGGTTGTTTGTTGTTAGTGGGTTAGTTTTTTTGGTTTTTAGGGGTTAGTGTTGTTTGTTGTTTGGGGGTTAGTGTTTGTTGTTAGGGGGTTAGGGTTGTTTGTTGTTAGGGTGTTAGTGTTCTTTGATGTTAGGGGTTTAGGGTTGTTTGTTGTTAGGGGGTTAGTGTTGTTTGTTGTTAGGGGGTTAGGGTTGTTTGTTGTTAGGGTGTTAGTGTTGTTTGTTGTTAGGGGGTTAGGGTTGTTTGTTGTTAGGGTGTTAGTGTTGTTTGTTGTTAGTGGGTTAGGGTTTTTTGTTGTTAGGGTGTTAGTGTTTTGTGTTGTTAGGGGGTTAGTGTTGTTTGATGTTAGGGGGTAAGGGTTGTTTGTTGTTAGGGGGTTAGTGTTGTTTGTTGTTAGGGTGTTAGGGTTGTTTGTTGTTAGTGGGTTAGGGTTTTTTGTTGTTTGGTTAGGGTTGTTTGTTGTTAGGGGGTTAGTGTTGTTTGTTCTTAGGGGTTTAGGGTTGTTTGTTGTTAGGGTGTTAGTGTTGTTTGTTGTTAGGGAGTTAGGGTTGTTTGTTGTTAGGGTGTTAGTGTTGTTTGTTGTTAGTGGGTTAGGGTTTTTTGTTGTTTGGTTAGGGTTGTTTTTTGTTAGGGGGTTAGTGTTGTTTGTTGTTAGGGGTTTAGGGTTGTTTCTTGTTGGGGTTTAGTGGTTTTTGTTGTTAGGGTGTTAGTGTTTATTGTGGTTAGGGGGTTAGTGTTGTTTGGTTGTTCGGGGGGTTAGGATTGTTTGTTGTTAAGGGGTTAGGGTTGTTTGTTGTTTGGGGGTTAGGGTTGTTTGTTGTTTGGGGGTTAGGGTTGTTTGTTGTTATGGGTTAGTGTTGTTTGTTGTTACGGGGTTAGGGTAGTTTCTTCTTAGGGGTTCAGTGTTGTTTGTTGTTAGGGGGTTAGTGTTTGTTGTTAGGGGTTTAGGGTTGTTTCTTGTTGGGGTTTAGTTGTTTTTGTTGTTAGGGTGTTAGTGTTGTTTGTTCTTAGGGTGTTAGTGTTTTGTGTCCTTAGGGGGTTAGTGTTGTTTGATGTTAGGGGTTACGGGTTGTTTTTTGTTAGGGGGTTAGTGTTTTTGGTTGTTAGGGGGTTAGTGTTGTTTGTTGTTTGGGGTTTAGGGTTGTTTCTTGTTGGGGTTTAGCGGTTTTTGTTGTTAGGGTGTTAGTGTCGTTTGTTGTTAGGGTGTTAGTGTTTTGTGATGTTAGGGGGTTAGTGTTGTTTGATGTTAGGGTTTTAGGGTTGTTTGTTGTTAGGGTGTTAGTGTTGTTTGTTGTTAGGGGGTTATGGTTGTTTGTTGTTTGGGGGTTAGGATTGTTTGTTGTTACGGGGTTAGTGTTGTTTGTTCTTACGGGGTTAGGGTAGTTTCTTGTTAGGGGTTTAGTGTTGTTTGTTGTTAGGGGGTTAGTGTTTGTTGTTAGGGCTTTCGGGTTGTTTCTTGTTGGGGTTTAGTGGTTTTTGTTGTTAGGGTGTTAGTGTTGTTTGTTGTTAGGGTGTTAGTGTTTTGTGTTGTTAGGGGGTTAGTGTTGTTTGATTTTAGGGGTTTAGGGTTGTTTGTTGTTAGGGGGTTAGTGTTGTTTGTTGTTAGGGTGTTAGGGTTGTTTGTTGTTAGTGGGTTAGGGTAGTTTGTTGTTAGTGGGTTAGTGTTTTTGGTTTTTAGGGGTTAGGGTTGTTTGTTGTTTGGGGGTTAGTGTTTGTTGTTAGGGGGTTAGGGTTGTTTGTTGTTAGGGTGTTAGTGTTCTTTGATGTTAGGGGTTTAGTGTTGTTTGTTGTTAGGGGTTATTGTTGTTTGTTGTTAGGGGGTTAGGGTTATTTCTTGTTACGGGGTTAGTGTTGTTTGTTGTTACGGGGTTAGGGTAGTTTCTTGTTCGGGGTTTAGTGTTGTTTTTTGTTAGGGGGTTAGTGTTTGTTGTTAGGGGTTTAGGGTTGTTTCTTGTTGGGGTTTAGTGGTTTTAGTTGTTAGGCTGTTAGTGTTGTTTGTTGTTAGGGTGTTAGTGCTTTGTGTTGTTAGGGGGTTAGTGTTGTTTGATGTTAGGGGTTTATGGTTGTTTGTTGTTAGGGGGTTAGTGTTGTTTGTTGTTAGTGGGTTAGGGTTTTTTGTTGTTTGGTTAGGGTTGTTTGTTGTTAGGGGGTTAGTGTTGTTTGTTCTTAGGCGTTTAGCGTTGTTTCTTGTTGGGGTTTAGTGGTTTTTCTTGTTAGGGTGTTAGTGTTTATTGTGGTTAGGGGGTTAGTGTTGTTGGTTGTTCGGGGGTTAGGATTGTTTGTTGTTAGGGGGTTAGGGTTGTTTGTTGTTTGGGGGTTAGGGCTGTTTGTTGTTACGGGGTTAGTGTTTTTTGTTGTTACGGGGTTAGGGTAGTTTCTTGTTAGGGGTTTAGTGTTGTTTGTTGTTAGGGGGTTAGTGTTTGTTGTTAGGGGTTTCGGGTTGTTTCTTGTTGGGGTTTAGTGGTTTTTGTTGTTAGGGTGTTAGTGTTGTTTGTTGTTAGGGTGTTAGTGTTTTGTGTTGTTAGGGGGTTAGTGTTGTTTGATGTTAGGGGTTTAGGTTTGTTTGTTGTTGGGGGTTAGTGTTGTTTGTTGTTAGGGTGTTAGGGTTGTTTGTTGTTAGGGGGTTAGTGTTGTTTGTTCTTAGGCGTTTAGCGTTGTTTCTTGTTGGGGTTTAGTGGTTTTTCTTGTTAGGGTGTTAGTGTTTATTGTGGTTAGGGGGTTAGTGTTGTTGGTTGTTCGGGGGTTAGGATTGTTTGTTGTTAGGGGGTTAGGGTTGTTTGTTGTTTGGGGGTTAGGGCTGTTTGTTGTTACGGGGTTAGTGTTGTTTGTTGTTACGGGGTTAGGGTAGTTTCTTGTTAGGGGTTTAGTGTTGTTTGTTGTTAGGGGGTTAGTGTTTGTTGTTAGGGGTTTCGGGTTGTTTCTTGTTGGGGTTTAGTGGTTTTTGTTGTTAGGGTGTTAGTGTTGTTTGTTGTTAGGGTGTTAGTGTTTTGTGTTGTTAGGGGGTTAGTGTTGTTTGATGTTAGGGGTTTAGGTTTGTTTGTTGTTGGGGGTTAGTGTTGTTTGTTGTTAGGGTGTTAGGGTTGTTTGTTGTTAGAGGTTTAGGGTTGTTTGTTGTTAGTGGGTTAGTGTTTTTGGTTTTTAGGGGTTAGGGTTGTTTGTTGTTTGGGGGTTAGTGTTTGTTGTTAGGGGGTTAGGGTTGTTTGTTGTTAGGGTGTTAGTGTTCTTTGATGTTAGGGGTTTAGGGTTGTTTGTTGTTAGGGGGTTAGTGTTGTTCGTTGTTAGGGGGTTAGGGTTGTTTCCAGTTACGGGGTTAGTGTTGTTTGTTGTTACGGGGTTAGGGTGGTTTCTTGTTCCGGGTTTAGTGGTTTTTGTTGTTAGGGTGTTAGTGTTTACTGTGGTTAGGGGGTTAGTGTTGTTGGTTGTTCGGGGGTTAGGATTGTTTGTTGTTAGGGGGTTAGGGTTGTTTGTTTTTAGGGTGTTAGTGTTCTTTGAGGTTAGGGGTTTAGGGTTGTTTGTTGTTAGGGGCTTAGTGTTGTTTGTTGTTAAGGGGTTAGGTTTGTTTCTTGTTAGGGTGTTAGTGTTGTTTGTTGTTAAGGGGTTAGGGTAGTTTCTTGCTCGGGGTTTAGTGTTGTTTTTTGTTAGGGGATTAGTGTTTGTTGTTAGGGGTTTAGGGTTGTTTGTTGTTAGAGTGTTAGTGTTGTTTGTTGTTAGGGAGTTAGGGTTGTTTGTTGTTAGGGTGTTAGTGTTGTTTGTTGTTAGTGGGTTAGGGTTTTTTGTTGTTTGGTTAGGGTTGTTTTTTGTTAGGGGGTTAGTGTTGTTTGTTGTTAGGGGTTTAGGGTTGTTTCTTGTTGGGGTTTAGTGGTTTTTGTTGTTCGGGTGTTAGTGTTTATTGTGGTTAGGGGGTTAGTGTTGTTTTGTTGTTCGGGTGGTTAGGATTGTTTGTTGTTAAGGGGTTAGGGTTGTTTGTTGTTTGGGGGTTAGGGTTGTTTGTTGTTTCGGGGTTAGGGTTGTTTGTTGTTATGGGTTAGTGTTGTTTGTTGTTACGGAGTTAGGGTAGTTTCTTGTTAGGGGTTCAGTGTTGTTTGTTGTTAGGGGGTTAGAGTTTGTTGTTAGGGGTTTAGGGTTGTTTCTTGTTGGGGTTTAGTTGTTTTTGTTGTTAGGGTGTTAGTGTTTTGTGTCGTTAGGGGGTTAGTGTTGTTTGATGTTAGGGGTTACGGGTTGTTTGTTGTTAGGGGGTTATTGTTGTTTGTTGTTAGGGTGTTAGGGTTGTTTGTTGTTAGTGGGTTAGGGTTGTTTGTTGTTAGTGGGTTAGTTTTTTTGGTTTTTAGGGGTTAGTGTTGTTTGTTGTTTGGGGGTTAGGTTTGTTTGTTGTTATGGGTTAGTGTTGTTTGTTGTTACGGGGTTAGGGTAGTTTCTTGTTAGGGGTTCAGTGTTGTTTGTTGTTAGGGGTTAGTGTTTGTTGTTAGGGGTTTCGGGTTGTTTCTTGTTGGGGTTTAGTTGTTTTTGTTGTTAGGGTGTTAGGGTTGTTTGTTGTTAGGGTGTTAGTGTTTTGTGTCGTTAGGGGGTTAGTGTTGTTTGATGTTAGGGGTTACGGGTTGTTTGTTGTTAGGGGGTTAGTGTTGTTTGTTGTTAGGGGGCTAGTGTTGTTTGTTGTTAGGGGTTTAGGGTCGTTTCTTGTTGGGGTTTAGTGGTTTTTGTTGTTAGAGTGTTAGTGTTTATTGTGGTTAGGGGGTTAGTGTTGTTGGTTGTTCGGGGGGTTAGGATTGTTTGTTGTTAAGGGGTTAGGGTTGTTTGTTGTTTGGGGGTTAGGGTTGTTTGTTGTTACGGGTTAGTGTTGTTTGTTGTTATGGGGTTAGGGTAGTTTCTTGTTAGGTGTTCAGTGTTGTTTGTTGTTAGGGGGTTAGTGTTTGTTGTTAGGGGTTTAGGGTTGTTTCCGGTTGGGGTGTTAGTGTTGTTTGTTGTTAGGGTGTTAGTGTTTTGTGTCGTTAGGGGGTTAGTGTTGTTTGATGTTAGGGGTTAAGGGTTGTTTTTTGTTAGGGGGTTAGTGTTGTTTGTTGTTAGGGTGTTAGGGTTGTTTGTTGTTAGTGGGTTAGGGTTGTTTGTTGTTAGTGGGTTAGTTTTTTTGGTTTTTAGGGGTTAGGGTTGTTTGTTGTTTGGGGGTTAGTGTTTGTTGTTAGGGGGTTAGGGTTGTTTGTTGTTAGGGTGTTAATGTTCTTTGATGTTAGGGGTTTAGGATTGTTTGTTGTTAGGGGGTTAGTGTTGTTTGTTGTTAGGGGGTTAGGTTTGTTTGTTGTTAGGGTGTTAGTGTTGTTTGTTGTTAGGGGGTTAGGGTTGTTTGTTGTTAGGGTGTTAGTGTTGTTTGTTGTTAGTGGGTTAGGTTTTTTTGTTTTTTGGTTAGGGTTGTTTGTTGTTAGGGGGTTAGTGTTGTTTGTTCTTAGGTGTTTAGCGTTGTTTCTTGTTGGGGTTTAGTGGTTTTTCTTGTTAGGGTGTTAGTGTTTATTGTGGTTAGGGGGTTAGTGTTGTTGGTTGTTCGGGGGTTTGGATTGTTTGTTGTTAGGGGGTTAGGGTTGTTTGTTGTTTGGGGGTTAGGGCTGTTTGTTCTTACGGGGTTAGTGTTGTTTCTTGTTAGGGATTTAGGGTTGTTTCTTGTTGGGGTTTAGTGGTTTCTGTTGTTAGGGTGTTAGTGTTGTTTGTTGTTAGGGTGCTAGTGTTTTGTGTTGTTAGGGGGTTAGTGTTGTTTGATGTTAGGGGGTAAGGGTTGTTTGTTGTTAGGGGGTTAGTGTTGTTTGTTGTTAGGGGGTTAGGGTTGTTTGTTGTTAGGGTGTTAGTGTTGTTTGTTGTTAGGGGGTTAGGGTTGTTTGTTGTTAGGGTGTTAGTGTTGTTTGTTGTTAGGGGGTTAGGGTTGTTTGTTGTTTAGTTAGGATTGTTTGTTGTTAGGGGGTTAGTGTTGTTTGTTGTTAGGGGGTTAGTGTTGTTTGTTGTTAGGGGTTTAGGGTTGTTTCTTGTTGGGGTTTAGTGGTTTTTGTTGTTAGGGTGTTCGTGTTTATTGTGGTTAGGGGGTTAGTGTTGTTGGTTGTTCGGGGGTTAGGATTGTTTGTTGTTAGGGGGTTAGGGTTGTTTGTTGTTTGGGGGTTAGGGCTGTTTGTTGTTTCGGGGTTAGTGTTCTTTGTTGTTACGGGGTTAGGGTAGTTTCTTGTGAGGGATTTAGTGATGTTTGTTGTTAGGGGGTTAGTGTTTGTTGTTAGGGGTTTCGGGTTGTTTCTTGTTGGGGTTTAGTGGTTTTTGTTGTTAGGGGGTTAGTGTTTTTTGTTGTTAGGGTGTTAGTGTTTTGTGTTGTTAGGGGGTTAGTGTTGTTTGATGTTACGGGTTTAGGGTTGTTTGTTGTTGGGGGGTTAGTGTTGTTTGTTGTTAGGGTGTTAGGGTTGTTTTTTGTTAGTGGTTTAGGGTAGTTTGTTGTTAGTGGGTTAGTGTTTTTGGTTTTTAGGGGTTAGGGTTTTTTGTTGTTTGGGGGTTAGTGTTTGTTGTTAGGGGTTTAGGGTTGTTTGTTTTTACGGTGTTAGTGTTCTTTGATGTTAGGGGTTTAGGGTTGTTTGTTGTTAGGGGGTTAGTGTTGTTCGTTGTTAGGGGGTTGGGGTTTTTTCCTGTTACGGGGTTAGTGTTGTTTGTTGTTAAGGGGTTAGGGTAGTTTCTTGTTCGGGGTTTAGTGTTGTTTTTTGTTAGGGGATTAGTGTTTGTTGTTAGGGGTTTAGGGTTGTTTGTTGTTAGGGTGTTAGGGTTGTTTGTTGTTAGGGAGTTAGGGTTGTTTGTTGTTAGGGTGTTAGTGTTGTTTGTTGTTAGTGGGTTAGCGTTTTTTGTTCTTTGGTTAGGGTTGTTTTTTGTTAGGGGGTTAGTGTTGTTTGATGTTAGGGGTTTAGGGTTGTTTCTTGTTGGGGTTTAGTGGTTTTTGTTGTTCGGGTGTTAGTGTTTATTGTGGTTAGGGGGTTAGTGTTGTTTTGTTGTTCGGGTGGTTAGGATTGTTTGTTGTTAAGGGGTTAGGGTTGTTTGTTGTTTGGGGGTTAGGGTTGTTTGTTGTTATGGGTTAGTGTTGTTTGTTGTTACGGGGTTAGGGTAGTTTCTTGTTAGGGGTTCAGTGTTGTTTGTTGTTAGGGGGTTAGAGTTTGTTGTTAGGGGTTTAGGGTTGTTTCTTGTTGGGGTTTAGTTGTTTTTGTTGTTAGGGTGTTAGTGTTTTGTGTCGTTAGGGGGTTAGTGTTGTTTGATGTTAGGGGTTACGGGTTGTTTGTTGTTAGGGGGTTAGTGTTGTTTGTTGTTAGGGTGTTAGGGTTGTTTGTTGTTAGTGGGTTAGGGTTGTTTGTTGTTAGTGGGTTAGTTTTTTTGGTTTTTAGGGGTTAGTGTTGTTTGTTGTTTGTGGGTTAGTGTTTGTTGTTAGGGGGTTAGGGTTGTTTGTTGTTAGGGTGTTAGTGTTCTTTGATGTTAGGGGTTTAGGGTTGTTTGTTGTTAGGGGGTTAGTGTTGTTTGTTGTTAGGGGGTTAGTGTTGTTTGTTGTTAGTTTGTTAGTGTTGTTTGTTGTTAGGGGGTTAGGGTTGTTTGTTGTTAGGGTGTTAGTGTTGTTTGTTGTTAGTGGGTTAGGGTTTTTTGTTGTTTGGTTAGGGTTGTTTGTTGTTAGGCGGTTAGTGTTGTTTGTTGTTAGGGGTTTAGGGTTGTTTCTTGTTGGGGTTTAGTGGTTTTTGTTGTTAGGGTGTTAGTGTCGTTTGTTGTTAGGGTGTTAGTGTTTTGTGATGTTAGGGGGTTAGTGTTGTTTGATGTTAGGGTTTTAGGGTTGTTTGTTGTTAGGGTGTTAGTGTTGTTTGTTGTTAGGGGGTTAGGGTTGTTTGTTGTTTGGGGGTTAGGGTTGTTTGTTGTTACGGGGTTAGTGTTGTTTGTTGTTACGGGGTTAGGGTAGTTTCTTGTTAGGGGTTTAGTGTTGTTTGTTGTTAGGGGGTTAGTGTTTGTTGTTAGGGCTTTCGGGTTGTTTCTTGTTGGGGTTTAGTTGTTTTTGTTGTTAGGGTGTTAGTGTTGTTTGTTGTTAGGGTGTTAGTGTTTTGTGTTGTTAGGGGGTTAGTGTTGCTTGATTTTAGGGGTTTAGGGTTGTTTGTTGTTAGGGGGTTAGTGTTGTTTGTTGTTAGGGTGTTAGGGTTGTTTGTTGTTAGTGGGTTAGGGTAGTTTGTTGTTAGTGGGTTAGTGTTTTTGGTTTTTAGGGGTTAGGGTTGTTTGTTGTTTGGGGGTTAGTGTTTGTTGTTAGGGGGTTAGGGTTGTTTGTTGTTAGGGTGTTAGTGTTCTTTGATGTTAGGGGTTTAGGGTTGATTGTTGATGGGGGTTAGTGTTGTTTCTTGTTAGGGGGTTAGGGTTGTTTCTTGTTACGGGGTTCGTGTTGTTTGTTGTTACGGGGTTAGGGTAGTTTCTTGTTCGGGGTTTAGTGTTGTTTTTTCTAAGGGGGTTAGTGTTTGTTGTTAGGGGTTTAGGGTTGTTTGTTGTTTGGGGGTTAGGTTTGTTTGTTGTTACGGGTTAGTGTTGTTTGTTGTTATGGGGTTAGGGTAGTTTCTTGTTAGGGGTTCAGTGTTTCTTGTTAGGGGGTTAGTGTTTGTTGTTAGGGGTTTAGGGTTGTTTCCGGTTGGAGTGTTAGTGTTGTTTGTTGTTAGGGTGTTAGTGTTTTGTGTCGTTAGGGGGTTAGTGTTGTTTGATGTTAGGGGTTAAGGGTTGTTTGTTGTTAGGGGGTTAGTGTTGTTTGTTGTTAGGGTGTTAGGGTTGTTTGTTGTTAGTGGGTTAGGGTTGTTTGTTGTTAGTGGGTTAGTTTTTTTGATTTTTAGGGGTTAGGGTTGTTTGTTGTTTGGGGGTTAGTGTTTGTTGTTAGGGGGTTAGGGTTGTTTGTTGTTAGGGTGTTAATGTTCTTTGATGTTAGGGGTTTAGGATTGTTTGTTGTTAGGGGGTTAGTGTTGTTTGTTGTTAGGGGGTTAGGTTTGTTTGTTGTTAGGGTGTTAGTGTTGTTTGTTGTTAGGGGGTTAGGGTTGTTTGTTGTTAGGGTGTTAGTGTTGTTTGTTGTTAGTGGGTTAGGGTTTTTTGTTGTTTGGTTAGGGTTGTTTGTTGTTAGGGGGTTAGTGTTGTTTGTTCTTAGGGGTTTAGCGTTGTTTCTTGTTGGGGTTTAGTGGTTTTTCTTGTTAGGGTGTTAGTGTTTATTGTGGTTAGGGGGTTAGTGTTGTTGGTTGTTCGGGGGTTAGGATTGTTTGTTGTTAGGGGATTAGGGTTGTTTGTTGTTTGGGGGTTAGGGCTGTTTGTTCTTACGGGGTTAGTGTTGTTTGTTGTTAGGGGTTTAGGGTTGTTTCTTGTTGGGGTTTAGTGGTTTCTGTTGTTAGGGTGTTAGTGTTGTTTGTTGTTAGGGTGTTAGTGTTTTGTGTTGTTAGGGGGTTAGTGTTGTTTGATGTTAGGGGGTAAGGGTTGTTTGTTGTTAGGGGGTTAGTGTTGTTTGTTGTTAGGGTGTTAGGGTTGTTTGTTGTTAGTGGGTTAGGGTTTTTTGTTCTTTGGTTAGGGTTGTTTGTTGTTAGGGGGTTAGTGTTGTTTGTTGTTAGGGGGTTAGGGTTGTTTGTTGTTAGGGTGTTAGTGTTGTTTGTTGTTAGGGAGTTAGGGTTGTTTGTTGTTAGGGTGTTAGTGTTGTTTGTTGTTAGTGGGTTAGGGTTTTTTGTTGTTTGGTTAGGGTTGTTTTTTGTTAGGGGGTTAGTGTTGTTTGTTGTTAGGGGTTTAGGGTTGTTTCTTGTTGGGGTTTAGTGGTTTTTGTTGTTAGGGTGTTAGTGTTTATTGTGGTTAGGGGGTTAGTGTTGTTTGGTTGTTCGGGGGGTTAGGATTGTTTGTTGTTAAGGGGTTAGGGTTGTTTGTTGTTTGGCGGTTAGGGTTGTTTGTTGTTTGGGGGTTAGGGTTGTTTGTTGTTATGGGTTAGTGTTGTTTGTTGTTAGTGGGTTAGGGTTTTTTGTTGTTTGGTTAGGATTGTTTGTTGTTAGGGGGTTAGGATTGTTTGTTGTTAGGGGGTTAGTGTTGTTTGTTGTTAGGGGGTTAGGTTTGTTTGTTGTTAGGGTGTTAGTGTTGTTTGTTGTTAGGGGGTTAGGGTTTTTTGTTGTTAGGGTGTTAGTGTTGTTTGTTGTTAGAGGGTTAGGGTTTTTTGTTGTTTGGTTAGGGTTGTTTGTTGTTAGGGGGTTAGTGTTGTTTGTTCTTAGGGGTTTAGCGTTGTTTCTTGTTGGGGTTTAGTGGTTTTTCTTGTTAGGGTGTTAGTGTTTATTGTGGTTAGGGGGTTAGTGTTGTTGGTTGTTCGGGGGTTAGGATTGTTTGTTCTTAGGGGGTTAGGGTTGTTTGTTGTTTGGGGGTTAGGGCTGTTTGTTGTTACGGGGTTAGTGTTGTTTGTTGTTACGGGGTTAGGGTAGTTTCTTGTTAGGGGTTTAGTGTTGTTTGTTGTTAGGGGGTTAGTGTTTGTTGTTAGGGGTTTAGGGTTGTTTCTTGTTGGGGTTTAGTGGTTTTTGTTGTTAGGGTGTTAGTGTTGTTTGTTGTTAGGGTGTTAGTGTTTTGTGTTGTTAGGGGGTTAGTGTTGTTTGATGTTAGGGGTTTAGGGTTGTTTGTTGTTAGGGGGTTAGTGTTGTTTGTTAGGGGGTTAGGGTTGTTTGTTGTTAGGGTGTTAGCGTTGTTTGTTGTTAGGGAGTTAGGGTTGTTTGTTGTTAGGGTTGTTGTGTTGTTTGTTGTTGGTAGGTTAGGGTTTTTTGTTGTTTGGTTAGGGTTGTTTTTTGTTAGGGGGTTAGTGTTGTTCGTTGTTAGGGGTTTAGGGCTGTTTCTTGTTGGGGTTTAGTGGTTTTTATTGTTAGGGTGTTAGTGTTTATTGTGGTTAGGGGGTTAGTGTTGGTTGTTCGGGGGGTTAGGATTGTTTGTTGTTAGGGGGTTAGGGTTGTTTGCTTTTAGGGTGTTAGTGTTCTTTGATGTTAGGGGTCTAGTGTTGTTTGTTATTAGGGGCTTAGTGTAGTTTGTTGTTAGGGCGTTAGGGTTGTTTGTTGTTAGGGTGTTAGGGTTGTTTGTTGTTTGGGGGTTAGGGTTGTTTGTTGTTACGGGGTTAGTGTTGTTTGTTGTTACGGGGTTAGGGTAGTTTCTTGTTAGGGGTTTAGTGTTGTTTGTTGTTAGGGGGTTAGTGTTTGTTGTTAGGGGTTTCGGGTTGTTTCTTGTTGGGGTTTAGTGGTTTTTGTTGTTAGGGTGTTAGTGTTGTTTGTTGTTAGGGTGTTAGTGTTTTGTGTAGTTAGGGGGTTAGTGTTGTTTGATGTTGGGGGTAAGGGTTGTTTGTTGTTAGGGGTTAGTGTTGTTTCTTGTTAGGGTGTTAGGGTTGTTTGTTGTTAGTGGGTTAGGGTTGTTTGTTGTAAGTGGGTTAGTTTTTTTGGTTTTTAGGGGTTAGGGTTGTTTGTTGTTTGGGGTTAGTGTTTGTTGTTAGGGGGTTAGGGATGTTTGTTGTTAGGGTGTTAGTGTTCTTTGATGTTAGGGGTTTAGGGTTGTTTGTTGTTAGGGGGTTAGTGTTTGTTGTTAGCGTGTTAGGGTTGTTTGTTGTTAGTGGGTTAGGGTTGTTTGTTGTTAGTGGGTTAGTGTTTTTGGTTTATAGGGGTTAGGGTTGTTTGTTGTTTGGGGGTTAGTGTTTGTTGTTAGGTGTTTAGGGTTGTTTGTTGTTAGGGTGTTAGTGTTCTTTGATGTTAGGTGTTTAGGGTTGTTTGTTGTTAGGGTGTTAGTGCTGTTTGTTGTTAGGCGGTTAGGGTTGTTTGTTGTTAGGGTGTTAGTGTTTTTTGTTGTTAGTGGTTTAGGGTTTTTTGTTGTTTGGTTAGGATTGTATGTTGTTAGGGGGTTAGTGTTGTTTGTTGTTAGGGGTTTAGGGTTGTTTCTTGTTTTGGTTTAGTGGTTTGTGTTGTTAGGGTGTTAGTGTTGTTTGTTCTTACGGTGTTAGTGTTTTGTGTTGTTAGGGGGTTAGTGTTGTTTGATGTTAGGGGTTTAGGGTTGTTTGTTGTTAGGGGGTTAGTGTTGTTTGTTGTTACGGTGTTAGGGTTGTTTGTTGTTAGTGGTTTAGGGTTGTTTGTTGTTAGTGGGTTAGTGTTTTTGGTTTTCAGGGGTTAGGGTTGTTTGTTGTTTGGGGGTTAGTGTTTGTTGTTAGGGGGTTAGGGTTGTTTGTTGTTAGAGTGTTAGTGTTCTTTGGTGTTAGGGGTTTAGTGTTGTTTGTTGTTAGGGGGTTAGTGTTGTTCGTTGTTAGGGGGTTCGGGTTGTTTCTTGTTACGGGGTTAGTGTTGTTTGTTGTTGCGGGGTTAGGGTAGTTTCTTGTTCGGGGTTTAGTGTTGTTTTTTGTTAGGGGGTTAGTGTTTGTTGTTGGGGGTTAGGGTTGTTTGTTGTTAGGGTGTTAATGTTCTTTGATGTTAGGGGTTTAGGGTTGTTTGTTGTTAGGGGCTTAGTGTTGTTTGTTGTTAGGGGGTTAGGGTTGTTTGTTGTTAGGGTGTTAGGGTTGTTTGTTGTCAGGGGGTTACGGTTGTTTGTTGTTAGGGTGTTAGTGTTGTTTGTTGTTAGTGGGTTAGGGTTTTTTGTTGTTTGGTTAGGGTTGTTTGTTGTTAGGGGGTTAGTGTTGTTTGTTCTTAGGGGTTTAGGGTTGTTTCTTGTTGGGGTTTAGTGGTTTTTGTTGTTAGGGTGTTAGTGTTGTTTGTTGTTAGGCTGTTAGTGTTTTGTGTTGTTAGGGGGTTAGTGTTGTTTGATGTTAGGGGTTTAGGGTTGTTTGTTGTTAGGGGGTTAGTGTTGTTTGTTGTTAGGGTGCTAGGGTTGTTTGTTGTTAGTGGGTTAGGGTTGTTTGTTGTTAGTGCTGTAGTGTTTTTGGTTTTTAGGGGTTAGGGTTGTTTGTTGTTTGGGGGTTAGTGTTTGTTGTTAGGGGGTTAGGGTTGTTTGTTGTTAGGGTGTTAGTGTTCTTTGATGTTAGGGGTTTAGGGTTGTTTGTTGTTAGGGGGTTAGTGTTGTTTGTTGTTAGGGGGTTAGGGCTGTTTGTTGTTAGTGTGTTAGTGTTGTTTGTTGTTAGGGGTTAGTGTTGTTTGTTGTTAGGGTGTTAGTGTTGTTTGTTGTTAGTGGGTTCGGGTTTTTTGTTTTTTGGTTAGGATTGTTTGTTGTTAGGGGGTTAGTGTTGTTTGTTGTTAGGGGGTTAGTGTTGTTTGTTGTTAGGGGTTTTGGGTTGTTTCTTGTTGGGGTTTAGTGGTTTCTGTTGTTCGGGTGTTAGTCTTTATTGTGGTTAGGGGGTCAGTTTTGTTGGTTGTTCGGGGTTTAGGATTGTTTGTTGTTAGGGAGTTAGGGTTGTTTGTTGTTTGGGGGTTAGGGTTGTTTGTTGTTATGGGGTTAGTGTTGTTTGTTGTTACGGGGTTAGGGTAGTTTCTTGTTAGGGATTTAGTGTTGTTTGTTGTTAGGGGGTTAGTGTTTGTTGTTAGGGGTTTCGGGTTGTTTCTTGTTGGGGTTTAGTGGTTTTTGTTGTTAGGGTGTTAGTGTTGTTTGTTGTTAGGGTGTTAGTGTTTTGTGTTGTTAGGGGGTTAGTGTTGTTTGTTGTTAGGGGGTTAGGGTTGTTTGTTGTTAGGGTGTTAGTGTTCTTTGATGTTAGGTGTTTAGGGTTGTTTGTTGTTAGGGGGTTAGTGTTGTTTGTTGTTCGGGGGTTAGGGTTGTTTGTTGTTAGGGTGTTAGTGTTGTTTGTTGTTAGGGGGTTAGGGTTGTTTGTTGTTAGGGTGTTAGTGTTGTTTGTTGTTATTGGTTAGGGTTTTTTGTTGTTTGGTTAGGAGTGTATGTTGTTAGGGGGTTAGTGTTGTTTGTTGTTAGGGGTTTAGGGTTGTTTCTTGTTTTGGTTTAGTGGTTTTTGTTGTTAGGGTGTTAGTGTTGTTTGTTCTTACGGTGTTAGTGTATTGTGTTGTTAGGGGGTTAGTGTTGTTTGATGTTAGGGGTTTAGGGTTGTTTGTTGTTAGGGGGTTAGTGTTGTTTGTTTTTAGGGTGTTAGGGTTGTTTGTTGTTAGTGGTTTAGAGTTGTTTGTTGTTAGTGGGTTAGTGTTTTTGGTTTTCAGGGGTTAGGGTTGTTTGTTGTTTGGGGGTTAGTGTGTGTTGTTAGGGGGTTAGGGTTGTTTGTTGTTAGGGTGTTAGTGTTCTTTGGTGTTAGGGGTTTAGTGTTGTTTGTTGTTAGGGGGTTAGTGTTGTTCGTTGTTAGGGGGTTAGGGTTGTTTCGTGTTAGGGGGTTAGTGTTGTTTGTTGTTACGGGGTTAGGGTAGTTTCTTGTTCGGGGTTTAGTGTTGTTTTTTGTTAGGGGGTTAGTGTTTGTTGTTAGGGGTTTAGGGTTGTTTCTTGTTGGGGTTTAGGGGTTTTTGTTGTTAGGGTGTTAGTGTTGTTTGTTGTTAAGGTGTTAGTGTTTTGTGTTGTTAGGGGGTTAGTGTTGTTTGATGTTAGGGGTTTAGGTTTGTTTGTTGTTAGGGGGTTAGTGTTGTTTGTTGTTAGGGGGTTAGGGTTGTTTGTTGTTAGGGTGTTAGTGTTGTTTGTTGTTAGGGAGTTAGGGTTGTTTGTTGTTAGGGTGTTAGTGTTGTTTGTTGTTGGTGGGTTAGGGTTTTTTGTTGTTTGGTTAGGGTTGTTTTTTGTTAGGGGGTTAGTGTTGTTTGTTTTTAGGGGTTTAGGGTTGTTTCTTGTTGGGGTTTAGTGGTTTTTGTTGTTAGGGGGTTAGTGTTGTTTGTTGTTAGGGTGTTAGGGTTGTTTGTTGTTAGGGAGTTAGGGTTGTTTGTTGTTAGGGTGTTAGTGTTGTTTGTTGTTAGTGGGTTAGGGTTTTTTGTTGTTTGGTTAGGGTTGTTTTTTGTTAGGGGGTTAGTGTTGTTTGTTGTTAGGGGTTTAGGGTTGTTTCTTGTTGGGGTTTAGTGGTTTTTGTTGTTAGGGTGTTAGTGTTTATTGTGGTTGGGGTTTTAGTGTTGTTGGTTGTTCGGGGGGTTAGGATTGTTTGTTGTTAAGGGGTTAGGGTTGTTTGTTGTTTGGGGGTTAGGGTTGTTTGTTGTTTGGGGGTTAGGGTTGTTTGTTGTTACGGGTTAGTGTTGTTTGTTGTTACGGGGTTAGGGTAGTTTCTTGTTAGGGGTTCAGTGTTGTTTGTTGTTAGGGGGTTAGTGTTTGTTGTTAGGGGTTTAGGGTTGTTTCTTGTTGGGGTTTAGTGGTTTTTGTTGTTAGGGTGTTAGTGTTGTTTGTTGTTAGGGTGTTAGTGTTTTGTGTCGTTAGGGGGTTAGTCTTGTTTGATGTTAGGTGTTAAGGGTTGTTTGTTGTTAGGGGGTTAGTGTTGTTTGTTGTTAGGGTGTTAGGGTTGTTTGTTGTTAGTGGGTTAGGGTTGTTTGTTGTCAGTGGGTTAGTTTTTTTGGTTTTTAGGGGTTAGGGTTGTTTGTTGTTTGGGGGTTAGTGTTTGTTTTTAGGGGGTTAGTGTTGTTTGTTGTTAGGGTATTAGTGTTCTTTGATGTTAGGGGTTTAGGGTTGTTTCTTGTTAGGGGGTTAGTGTTTTTTCTTGTTAGGGGGTTAGGGTTGTTTGTTGTTAGGGGGTTAGGGTTGTTTGTTGTTAGGGTGTTAGTGTTGTTTGCTGTTAGTGGGTTAGGATTTTTTGTTGTTTGGTTAGGATTGTTTGTTGTTAGGGGGTTAGTGTTGTTTGTTGTTAGGGGGTTAGTGTTGTTTGTTGTTAGGGGTTTAGGGTTGTTTCTTGTTGGGGTTTAGTGGTTTTTGTTGTTAGGGTGTTAGTGTTGTTTGTTGTTACGGTGTTAGTGTTTTGTGTTGTTAGCGGGTTAGTGTTGTTTGATGTTAGGGGTTTAGGGTTGTTTGTTGTTAGGGGGTTAGTGTTGTTTGTTGTTAGGGTGTTATGGTTGTTTGTTCTTAGTGGTTTAGGGTTGTTTGTTGTTAGTGGGTTAGTGTTTTTGGTTTTTAGGGGTTAGGGTTGTTTGTTGTTTGGGGGTTAGTGTTTGTTGTTAGGGGGTTAGGGTTCTTTGTTGTTAGGGTGTTAGTGTTCTTTGATGTTAGGGGTTTAGTGTTGTTTGTTGTTAGGGGGTTAGTGTTGTTCGTTGTTAGGGGGTTAGGGTTGTTTCTTGTTACGGGGTTAGTGTTGTTTGTTGTTACGGGGTTAGGGTAGTTTCTTGTTCGGGGTTTAGTATTGTTTTTTGTTAGGGGGTTAGAGTTTGTTGTTAGGGGTTTAGGGTTGTTTCTTGTTGGGGTTTAGTGGTTTTTGTTGTTAGGGTGTTAGTGTTGTTTGTTGTTAGGGTGTTAGTGTTTTGTGTTGTTAGGGGGTTAGTGTTGTTTGATGTTAGGGGTTTAGGGTTGTTTGTTTTTAGGGGGTTAGTGTTGTTTGTTGTTAGGGGGTTAGGGTTGTTTGTTGTTAGGGTGTTAGCGTTGTTTGTTGTTAGGGAGTTAGGGTTGTTTGTTGTTAGGGTGTTAGCGTTGTTTGTTGTTGGTGGGTTAGGGTTTTTTGTTGTTTGGTTAGGGTTGTTTTTTGTTAGGGGTTTAGTGTTTGTTCTTAGGGGTTTAGGGTTGTTTCTTGTTGGGGTTTAGTGGTTTCTGTTGTTAGGGTGTTAGTGTTTATTGTGGTTAGGGGGTTAGTGTTGTTGGTTGTTCGTGGTGTTAGGATTGTTTGTTGTTAAGGGGTTAGGGTTGTTTGTTGTTTGGGGTTTAGGGTTGTTTGTTGTTTGGGGGTTAGGTTTGTTTGTTGTTACGGTTTAGGGTTGTTTGTTGTTACGGGGTTAGGGTATTTTCTTGTTAGGAATTCAGTGTTGTTTGTTGTTAGGGGGTTAGTGTTTGTTGTTAGGGGTTTAGGGTTGTTTCTTGTTGGGGTTTAGTGGTTTCTGTTGTTAGAGTGTTAGTGTTGTTTGTTGTTACGGTGTTAGTGTTTTGTGTAGTTAGGGGGTTAGTGTTGTTTGATGTTGGGGGTAAGGGTTGTTTGTTGTTAGGGGGTTAGTGTTGTTTGTTGTTAGGGTGTTAGGGTTCTTTGTTGTTAGTGGGTTAGGGTTGTTTGTTGTTAGTGGGTTAGTTTTTTTCTTTTTTAGGGGTTAGGGTTGTTTGTTGTTTGGGGGTTAGTGTTTGTTGTTGGGGGTTAGGAATGTTTGTTGTTAGGGTGTTAGTGTTCTTTGGTGTTAGGGGTTTAGTGTTGTTTGTTGTTAGGGAGATAGGGTTGTTTGATGTTTGGGGGTTAGGGTAGTTTGTTGTTACGGGGTTAGGGTAGTTTCTTTTTCGGGGTTTAGTGTTGTTTTTTGTTAGGGGGTTATTGTTTGTTGTTAGGGGTTTAGGGTTGTTTGTTGTTAGGGTGTTAGTGTTGTTTGTTGTTAGGGAGTTAGGGTTGTTTGTTGTTAGGGTGTTAGTGTTGTTTGTTGTTAGTGGGTTAGGGTTTTTTGTTGTTTGGTTAGGGTTGTTTTTTGTTAGGGGGTTAGTGTTGTTTGTTGTTAGGGGTTTAGGGTTGTTTCTTGTTGGGGTTTAGTGGTTTTTGTTGTTAGGGTGTTAGTGTTGTTTGTTGTTAGGGTGTTAGTGTTTTGTGTCGTGAGGGGGTTAGTGTTGTTTGATGTTAGGGGTTAAGGGTTGTTTGTTGTTAGGGGGTTAGTGTTGTTTGTTGTTAGGGTGTTAGGGTTGTTTGTTGTTAGTGGTTTAGGGTAGTTTGTTGTTAGTGGGTTAGTGTTTTCGGTTTTTAGGGGTTAGGGTTGTTTGTTGTTAGTGGGTTAGTGTTTTTGGTTTTTAGGGGTTAGGGTTTTTTGGTGTTTGGGGTTAGTGTTTGTTGTTAGGGAGTTAGGGTTGTTTGTTGTTAGGGTGTTAGTGTTCTTTGATGTTAGGGGTTTAGTGTTGTTTGTTGTTAGGGGGTTAGGGTTGTTTGTTGTTAGGGGGTTAGGGTTGTTTGTTGTTAGGGTGTTAGTGTTGTTTGTTGTTAGGGGGTTAGGGTTGTTTGTTGTTAGGGTGTTAGTGTTGTTTGTTGTTAGTGGGTTAGGGTTTTTTGTTGTTTGGTTAGGATTGTTTGTTGTTAGGGGGTTAGTGTTGTTTGTTGTTAGGGGGTTAGTGTTTCTTGTTAGGGGGTTAGGGTTGTTTGTTGTTAGGGTGTTAGTGTTGTTTGGTGTTAGTGGGTTAGGGTTTTTTGTTGTTTGGTTAGGGTTGTTTGTTGTTAGGGGTTAGTGTTGTTTGTTCTTAGGGGTTTAGCGTTGTTTCTTGTTGGGGTTTAGTGGTTTTTGTTGTTAGGGTGTTAGTGTTTATTGTGGTTAGGGGGTTAGTGTTGTTGGTTGTTCGGGGGTTACGATTGTTTGTTGTTAGGGAGTTAGGGTTGTTTGATGTTTGGGGGTTAGGGTAGTTTGTTGTTACGGGGTTGGTGTTGTTTGTTGTTACGGGGTTAGGGTAGTTTATTGTTAGGGGTTTAGTGTTGTTTGTTGTTTGGGGGTTAGTGTTTGTTGTTAGGGGGTTAGGGTTGTTTGTTGTTAGGGTGTTAGTGTTCTTTGATGTTAGGGGTTTAGGGTTGTTTGTTGTTAGGGGGTTAGTGTTGTTTGTAGTTAGGGGGTTAGGGTTGTTTGTTGTTAGGGTGTTAGTGTTGTTTGTTGTTAGGGGGTTAGGGTTGTTTGTTGTTAGGGTGTTAGTGTTGTTTGTTGTTAGTGGGTTAGGGTTTTTTGTTGGTTGGTTAGGGTTGTTTGTTGTTAGGGGGTTAGTGGTGTTTGTTCTTAGGGGTTTAGGGTTGTTTCTTGTTGGGGTTTAGTGGTTTTTGTTGTTAGGGTGTTAGTGTTGTTTGTTGTTAGGCTGTTAGTGTTTTGTGATGTTAGGGGGTTAGTGTTGTTTGATGTTAGGGGTTTAGGGTTGTTTGTTGTTAGGGGGTGAGTGTTGTTTGTTGTTAGGGTGTTAGGGTTGTTCGTTGTTAGTGGTTTAGGGTAGTTTGTTGTTAGTGGGTTAGTGTTTTTGGTTTTTAGGGGTTAGGGTTGTTTGTTGTTTGGGGGTTAGTGTTGTTCGTTGTTAGGGGGTTAGGGGTGTTTCTTCTTACGGGGTTAGTGTTGTTTGTTGTTACGGGGTTAGGGTAGTTTCTTTTTCGGGGTTTAGTGTTGTTTTTTGTTAGGGGTTCATTGTTTGTTGTTAGGGGTTTAGGGTTGTTTGTTGTTAGGGTGTTAGTGTTGTTTGTTGTTAGGGAGTTAGTGTTGTTTGTTGTTAGGGTGTTAGTGTTGTTTGTTGTTAGTGGGTTAGGGTTTTTTGTTGTTTGGTTAGGGTTGTTTTTTGTTAGGGGGTTAGTGTTGTTTGTTGTTAGGGGTTTAGGGTTGTTTCTTGTTGGGGTTTAGTGGTTTTTGTTGTTAGGGTGTTAGTGTTTATTGTGGTTAGGGGGTTAAAGTTGTTGGTTGTTCGGGGGGTTAGGTTTGTTTGTTGTTAAGGGGTTAGAGTTGTTTGTTGTTAGGGGGTTAGGGTTGTTTGTTGTTTGCGGGTTAGGGTTGTTTGTTGTTACGGGTTAGTGTTGTTTGTTGTTACGGGTTAGTGTTGTTTGTTGTTACGGGTTAGTGTTGTTTGTTGTTACGGGGTTAGGGTAGTTTCTTGTTAGGGGTTCAGGGTTGTTTGTTGTTAGGGGGTTAGTGTTTGTTGTTAGGGGTTTAGGGTTGTTTCTTGTTGGGGTTTAGTGGTTTTTGTTGTTAGGGTGTTAGTGTTGTTTGTTGTTAGGGTGTTAGTGTTTTGTGTCGTTAGGGGGTTAGTGTTGTTTGATGTTAGGGGTTAAGGGTTGTTTGTTGTTAGGGGGTTAGTGTTGTTTGTTGTTAGGTTGTTAGGTTTGTTTGTTGTTAGTGGGTTAGGGTTGTTTGTTGTTAGTGGGTTAGTTTTTTTGGTTTTTAGGTGTTAGGGTTTTTTGTTGTTTGGGGGTTAGTGTTTGTTGTTAGGGGGTTAGGGTTGTTTGTTGTTAGGGTGTTAGTGTTGTTTGTTGTTAGTGGGTTAGCGTTTTTTGTTGTTTGGTTAGGATTGTTTTTTGTTAGGGGGTTAGTGTTTTTTGTTGTTAGGGGGTTAGTGTTGTTTGTTGTTAGGGGTTTAGGGTTGTTTCTTGTTGGGGTTTAGTGGTTTTTGTTGTTAGGGTGTTAGTCTTTATTGTGGTTAGGGGGTTAGTGTTGTCGGTTGTTCGGGGGTTAGGATTGTTTGTTGTTAGGGGGTTAGGGTTGTTTGTTGTTTGGGGGATAGGGCTGTTTGTTGTTACGGGGTTAGTGTTGTTTGTTGTTACGGGGTTAGGGTAGTTTCTTGTTAGGGGTTTAGTGTTGTTTGTTGTTAGGGGGTTAGTGTTTGTTGTTAGGGGTTTCGGGTTGTTTCTTGTTGGGGTTTAGTGGTTTTTGTTGTTAGGGTGTTAATGTTGTTTGTTGTTAGGGTGTTAGTGTTTTGTGTTGTTAGGGGGTTAGTGTTGTTTGATGTTAGGGGTTTAGGGTTGTTTGTTGTTAGGGGGTTAGTGTTGTTTGTTGTTAGGGTGTTAGGGTTGTTTGTTGTTAGTGGTTTAGGGTAGTTTGTTGTTAGTGGGTTAGTGTTTTTGGTTTTTAGGGGTTAGGGTTGTTTGTTGTTAGTGGGTTAGTGTTTTTGGTTTTTAGGGGTTAGGGTTGTTTGGTGTTTGGGGGTTAGTGTTTGTTGTTAGGGGGTTAGGGTTGTTTGTTGTTAGGGTGTTAGTGTTCTTTGATGTTAGGGGTTTAGTGTTGTTTGTTGTTAGGGGGTTAGTGTTGTTTGTTGTTAGGGGGTTAGGGTTGTTTGTTGTTAGGGTGTTAGTGTTGTTTGTTGTTAGGGGGTTAGGGTTGTTTGTTGTTAGGGTGTTAGTGTTGTTTGTTGTTAGTGGGTTACGGTTTTTTGTTGTTTGGTTAGGATTGTTTGTTGTTAGGGGGTTAGTGTTGTTTGTTGTTAGGGGGTTAGTGTTGTTTCTTGTTAGGGGGTTAGGGTTGTTTGTTGTTAGGGGGTTAGGGTTGTTTGTTGTTAGGGTGTTAGTGTTGTTTGCTGTTAGTGGGTTAGGATTTTTTGTTGTTTGGTTAGGATTGTTTGTTGTTAGGGGGTTAGTGTTGTTTGTTGTTAGGGGGTTAGTGTTGTTTGTTGTTAGGGGTTTAGGGTTGTTTCTTGTTGGGGTTTAGTGGTTTTTGTTGTTAGGGTGTTAGTGTTGTTTGTTGTTACGGTGTTAGTGTTTTGTGTTGTTAGCGGGTTAGTGTTGTTTGATGTTAGGGGTTTAGGGTTGTTTGTTGTTAGGGGGTTAGTGTTGTTTGTTGTTAGGGTGTTATGGTTGTTTGTTCTTAGTGGTTTAGGGTTGTTTGTTGTTAGTGGGTTAGTGTTTTTGGTTTTTAGGGGTTAGGGTTGTTTGTTGTTTGGGGGTTAGTGTTTGTTGTTAGGGGGTTAGGGTTCTTTGTTGTTAGGGTGTTAGTGTTCTTTGATGTTAGGGGTTTAGTGTTGTTTGTTGTTAGGGGGTTAGTGTTGTTCGTTGTTAGGGGGTTAGGGTTGTTTCTTGTTACGGGGTTAGTGTTGTTTGTTGTTACGGGGTTAGGGTAGTTTCTTGTTCGGGGTTTAGTATTGTTTTTTGTTAGGGGGTTAGAGTTTGTTGTTAGGGGTTTAGGGTTGTTTCTTGTTGGGGTTTAGTGGTTTTTGTTGTTAGGGTGTTAGTGTTGTTTGTTGTTAGGGTGTTAGTGTTTTGTGTTGTTAGGGGGTTAGTGTTGTTTGATGTTAGGGGTTTAGGGTTGTTTGTTTTTAGGGGGTTAGTGTTGTTTGTTGTTAGGGGGTTAGGGTTGTTTGTTGTTAGGGTGTTAGCGTTGTTTGTTGTTAGGGAGTTAGGGTTGTTTGTTGTTAGGGTGTTAGCGTTGTTTGTTGTTGGTGGGTTAGGGTTTTTTGTTGTTTGGTTAGGGTTGTTTTTTGTTAGGGGTTTAGTGTTTGTTCTTAGGGGTTTAGGGTTGTTTCTTGTTGGGGTTTAGTGGTTTCTGTTGTTAGGGTGTTAGTGTTTATTGTGGTTAGGGGGTTAGTGTTGTTGGTTGTTCGTGGTGTTAGGATTGTTTGTTGTTAAGGGGTTAGGGTTGTTTGTTGTTTGGGGTTTAGGGTTGTTTGTTGTTTGGGGGTTATTTTTGTTTGTTGTTACGGTTTAGGGTTGTTTGTTGTTACGGGGTTAGGGTATTTTCTTGTTAGGAATTCAGTGTTTTTTGTTGTTAGGGGGTTAGTGTTTTTTGTTAGGGGTTTAGGGTTGTTTCTTGTTGGGGTTTAGTGGTTTCTGTTGTTAGAGTGTTAGTGTTGTTTGTTGTTACGGTGTTAGTGTTTTGTGTAGTTAGGGGGTTAGTGTTGTTTGATGTTGGGGGTAAGGGTTGTTTGTTGTTAGGGGGTTAGTGTTGTTTGTTGTTAGGGTGTTAGGGTTCTTTGTTGTTAGTGGGTTAGGGTTGTTTGTTGTTAGTGGGTTAGTTTTTTTCTTTTTTAGGGGTTAGGGTTGTTTGTTGTTTGGGGGTTAGTGTTTGTTGTTGGGGGTTAGGAATGTTTGTTGTTAGGGTGTTAGTGTTCTTTGGTGTTAGGGGTTTAGTGTTGTTTGTTGTTAGGGAGATAGGGTTGTTTGATGTTTGGGGGTTAGGGTAGTTTGTTGTTACGGGGTTAGGGTAGTTTCTTTTTCGGGGTTTAGTGTTGTTTTTTGTTAGGGGGTTATTGTTTGTTGTTAGGGGTTTAGGGTTGTTTGTTGTTAGGGTGTTAGTGTTGTTTGTTGTTAGGGAGTTAGGGTTGTTTGTTGTTAGGGTGTTAGTGTTGTTTGTTGTTAGTGGGTTAGGGTTTTTTGTTGTTTGGTTAGGGTTGTTTTTTGTTAGGGGGTTAGTGTTGTTTGTTGTTAGGGGTTTAGGGTTGTTTCTTGTTGGGGTTTAGTGGTTTTTGTTGTTAGGGTGTTAGTGTTGTTTGTTGTTAGGGTGTTAGTGTTTTGTGTCGTGAGGGGGTTAGTGTTGTTTGATGTTAGGGGTTAAGGGTTGTTTGTTGTTAGGGGGTTAGTGTTGTTTGTTGTTAGGGTGTTAGGGTTGTTTGTTGTTAGTGGTTTAGGGTAGTTTGTTGTTAGTGGGTTAGTGTTTTCGGTTTTTAGGGGTTAGGGTTGTTTGTTGTTAGTGGGTTAGTGTTTTTGGTTTTTAGGGGTTAGGGTTTTTTGGTGTTTGGGGTTAGTGTTTGTTGTTAGGGAGTTAGGGTTGTTTGTTGTTAGGGTGTTAGTGTTCTTTGATGTTAGGGGTTTAGTGTTGTTTGTTGTTAGGGGGTTAGGGTTGTTTGTTGTTAGGGGGTTAGGGTTGTTTGTTGTTAGGGTGTTAGTGTTGTTTGTTGTTAGGGGGTTAGGGTTGTTTGTTGTTAGGGTGTTAGTGTTGTTTGTTGTTAGTGGGTTAGGGTTTTTTGTTGTTTGGTTAGGATTGTTTGTTGTTAGGGGGTTAGTGTTGTTTGTTGTTAGGGGGTTAGTGTTTCTTGTTAGGGGGTTAGGGTTGTTTGTTGTTAGGGTGTTAGTGTTGTTTGGTGTTAGTGGGTTAGGGTTTTTTGTTGTTTGGTTAGGGTTGTTTGTTGTTAGGGGTTAGTGTTGTTTGTTCTTAGGGGTTTAGCGTTGTTTCTTGTTGGGGTTTAGTGGTTTTTGTTGTTAGGGTGTTAGTGTTTATTGTGGTTAGGGGGTTAGTGTTGTTGGTTGTTCGGGGGTTACGATTGTTTGTTGTTAGGGAGTTAGGGTTGTTTGATGTTTGGGGGTTAGGGTAGTTTGTTGTTACGGGGTTGGTGTTGTTTGTTGTTACGGGGTTAGGGTAGTTTATTGTTAGGGGTTTAGTGTTGTTTGTTGTTTGGGGGTTAGTGTTTGTTGTTAGGGGGTTAGGGTTGTTTGTTGTTAGGGTGTTAGTGTTCTTTGATGTTAGGGGTTTAGGGTTGTTTGTTGTTAGGGGGTTAGTGTTGTTTGTAGTTAGGGGGTTAGGGTTGTTTGTTGTTAGGGTGTTAGTGTTGTTTGTTGTTAGGGGGTTAGGGTTGTTTGTTGTTAGGGTGTTAGTGTTGTTTGTTGTTAGTGGGTTAGGGTTTTTTGTTGGTTGGTTAGGGTTGTTTGTTGTTAGGGGGTTAGTGGTGTTTGTTCTTAGGGGTTTAGGGTTGTTTCTTGTTGGGGTTTAGTGGTTTTTGTTGTTAGGGTGTTAGTGTTGTTTGTTGTTAGGCTGTTAGTGTTTTGTGATGTTAGGGGGTTAGTGTTGTTTGATGTTAGGGGTTTAGGGTTGTTTGTTGTTAGGGGGTGAGTGTTGTTTGTTGTTAGGGTGTTAGGGTTGTTCGTTGTTAGTGGTTTAGGGTAGTTTGTTGTTAGTGGGTTAGTGTTTTTGGTTTTTAGGGGTTAGGGTTGTTTGTTGTTTGGGGGTTAGTGTTGTTCGTTGTTAGGGGGTTAGGGGTGTTTCTTCTTACGGGGTTAGTGTTGTTTGTTGTTACGGGGTTAGGGTAGTTTCTTTTTCGGGGTTTAGTGTTGTTTTTTGTTAGGGGGTCATTGTTTGTTGTTAGGGGTTTAGGGTTGTTTGTTGTTAGGGTGTTAGTGTTGTTTGTTGTTAGGGAGTTAGTGTTGTTTGTTGTTAGGGTGTTAGTGTTGTTTGTTGTTAGTGGGTTAGGGTTTTTTGTTGTTTGGTTAGGGTTGTTTTTTGTTAGGGGGTTAGTGTTGTTTGTTGTTAGGGGTTTAGGGTTGTTTCTTGTTGGGGTTTAGTGGTTTTTGTTGTTAGGGTGTTAGTGTTTATTGTGGTTAGGGGGTTAAAGTTGTTGGTTGTTCGGGGGGTTAGGTTTGTTTGTTAAGGGGTTAGAGTTGTTTGTTGTTAGGGGGTTAGGGTTGTTTGTTGTTTGCGGGTTAGGGTTGTTTGTTGTTACGGGTTAGTGTTGTTTGTTGTTACGGGTTAGTGTTGTTTGTTGTTACGGGTTAGTGTTGTTTGTTGTTACGGGGTTAGGGTAGTTTCTTGTTAGGGGTTCAGGGTTGTTTGTTGTTAGGGGGTTAGTGTTTGTTGTTAGGGGTTTAGGGTTGTTTCTTGTTGGGGTTTAGTGGTTTTTGTTGTTAGGGTGTTAGTGTTGTTTGTTGTTAGGGTGTTAGTGTTTTGTGTCGTTAGGGGGTTAGTGTTGTTTGATGTTAGGGGTTAAGGGTTGTTTGTTGTTAGGGGGTTAGTGTTGTTTGTTGTTAGGGTGTTAGGTTTGTTTGTTGTTAGTGGGTTAGGGTTGTTTGTTGTTAGTGGGTTAGTTTTTTTGGTTTTTAGGTGTTAGGGTTTTTTGTTGTTTGGGGGTTAGTGTTTGTTGTTAGGGGGTTAGGGTTGTTTGTTGTTAGGGTGTTAGTGTTGTTTGTTGTTAGTGGGTTAGCGTTTTTTGTTGTTTGGTTAGGATTGTTTTTTGTTAGGGGGTTAGTGTTTTTTGTAGTTAGGGGGTTAGTGTTGTTTGTTGTTAGGGGTTTAGGGTTGTTTCTTGTTGGGGTTTAGTGGTTTTTGTTGTTAGGGTGTTAGTCTTTATTGTGGTTAGGGGGTTAGTGTTGTCGGTTGTTCGGGGGTTAGGATTGTTTGTTGTTAGGGGGTTAGGGTTGTTTGTTGTTTGGGGGATAGGGCTGTTTGTTGTTACGGGGTTAGTGTTGTTTGTTGTTACGGGGTTAGGGTAGTTTCTTGTTAGGGGTTTAGTGTTGTTTGTTGTTAGGGGGTTAGTGTTTGTTGTTAGGGGTTTCGGGTTGTTTCTTGTTGGGGTTTAGTGGTTTTTGTTGTTAGGGTGTTAATGTTGTTTGTTGTTAGGGTGTTAGTGTTTTGTGTTGTTAGGGGGTTAGTGTTGTTTGATGTTAGGGGTTTAGGGTTGTTTGTTGTTAGGGGGTTAGTGTTGTTTGTTGTTAGGGTGTTAGGGTTGTTTGTTGTTAGTGGTTTAGGGTAGTTTGTTGTTAGTGGGTTAGTGTTTTTGGTTTTTAGGGGTTAGGGTTGTTTGTTGTTAGTGGGTTAGTGTTTTTGGTTTTTAGGGGTTAGGGTTGTTTGGTGTTTGGGGGTTAGTGTTTGTTGTTAGGGGGTTAGGGTTGTTTGTTGTTAGGGTGTTAGTGTTCTTTGATGTTAGGGGTTTAGTGTTGTTTGTTGTTAGGGGGTTAGTGTTGTTTGTTGTTAGGGGTTAGGGTTGTTTGTTGTTAGGGTGTTAGTGTTGTTTGTTGTTAGGGGGTTAGGGTTGTTTGTTGTTAGGGTGTTAGTGTTGTTTGTTGTTAGTGGGTTACGGTTTTTTGTTGTTTGGTTAGGATTGTTTGTTGTTAGGGGGTTAGTGTTGTTTGTTGTTAGGGGGTTAGTGTTGTTTCTTGTTAGGGGGTTAGGGTTGTTTGTTGTTAGGGGGTTAGGGTTGTTTGTTGTTAGGGTGTTAGTGTTGTTTGCTGTTAGTGGGTTAGGATTTTTTGTTGTTTGGTTAGGATTGTTTGTTGTTAGGGGGTTAGTGTTGTTTGTTGTTAGGGGGTTAGTGTTGTTTGTTGTTAGGGGTTTAGGGTTGTTTCTTGTTGGGGTTTAGTGGTTTTTGTTGTTAGGGTGTTAGTGTTGTTTGTTGTTACGGTGTTAGTGTTTTGTGTTGTTAGCGGGTTAGTGTTGTTTGATGTTAGGGGTTTAGGGTTGTTTGTTGTTAGGGGGTTAGTGTTGTTTGTTGTTAGGGTGTTATGGTTGTTTGTTCTTAGTGGTTTAGGGTTGTTTTGTTGTTAGTGGGTTAGTGTTTTTGGTTTTTAGGGGTTAGGGTTGTTTGTTGTTTGGGGGTTAGTGTTTGTTGTTAGGGGGTTAGGGTTCTTTGTTGTTAGGGTGTTAGTGTTCTTTGATGTTAGGGGTTTAGTGTTGTTTGTTGTTAGGGGGTTAGTGTTGTTCGTTGTTAGGGGGTTAGGGTTGTTTCTTGTTACGGGGTTAGTGTTGTTTGTTACGGGGTTAGGGTAGTTTCTTGTTCGGGGTTTAGTATTGTTTTTTGTTAGGGGGTTAGAGTTTGTTGTTAGGGGTTTAGGGTTGTTTCTTGTTGGGGTTTAGTGGTTTTTGTTGTTAGGGTGTTAGTGTTGTTTGTTGTTAGGGTGTTAGTGTTTTGTGTTGTTAGGGGGTTAGTGTTGTTTGATGTTAGGGGTTTAGGGTTGTTTGTTTTTAGGGGGTTAGTGTTGTTTGTTGTTAGGGGGTTAGGGTTGTTTGTTGTTAGGGTGTTAGCGTTGTTTGTTGTTAGGGAGTTAGGGTTGTTTGTTGTTAGGGTGTTAGCGTTGTTTGTTGTTGGTGGGTTAGGGTTTTTTGTTGTTTGGTTAGGGTTGTTTTTTGTTAGGGGTTTAGTGTTTGTTCTTAGGGGTTTAGGGTTGTTTCTTGTTGGGGTTTAGTGGTTTCTGTTGTTAGGGTGTTAGTGTTTATTGTGGTTAGGGGGTTAGTGTTGTTGGTTGTTCGTGGTGTTAGGATTGTTTGTTGTTAAGGGGTTAGGGTTGTTTGTTGTTTGGGGTTTAGGGTTGTTTGTTGTTTGGGGGTTATTTTTGTTTGTTGTTACGGTTTAGGGTTGTTTGTTGTTACGGGGTTAGGGTATTTTCTTGTTAGGAATTCAGTGTTTTTTGTTGTTAGGGGGTTAGTGTTTTTTGTTAGGGGTTTAGGGTTGTTTCTTGTTGGGGTTTAGTGGTTTCTGTTGTTAGAGTGTTAGTGTTGTTTGTTGTTACGGTGTTAGTGTTTTGTGTAGTTAGGGGGTTAGTGTTGTTTGATGTTGGGGGTAAGGGTTGTTTGTTGTTAGGGGGTTAGTGTTGTTTGTTGTTAGGGTGTTAGGGTTCTTTGTTGTTAGTGGGTTAGGGTTGTTTGTTGTTAGTGGGTTAGTTTTTTTCTTTTTTAGGGGTTAGGGTTGTTTGTTGTTTGGGGGTTAGTGTTTGTTGTTGGGGGTTAGGAATGTTTGTTGTTAGGGTGTTAGTGTTCTTTGGTGTTAGGGGTTTAGTGTTGTTTGTTGTTAGGGAGATAGGGTTGTTTGATGTTTGGGGGTTAGGGTAGTTTGTTGTTACGGGGTTAGGGTAGTTTCTTTTTCGGGGTTTAGTGTTGTTTTTTGTTAGGGGGTTATTGTTTGTTGTTAGGGGTTTAGGGTTGTTTGTTGTTAGGGTGTTAGTGTTGTTTGTTGTTAGGGAGTTAGGGTTGTTTGTTGTTAGGGTGTTAGTGTTGTTTGTTGTTAGTGGGTTAGGGTTTTTTGTTGTTTGGTTAGGGTTGTTTTTTGTTAGGGGGTTAGTGTTGTTTGTTGTTAGGGGTTTAGGGTTGTTTCTTGTTGGGGTTTAGTGGTTTTTGTTGTTAGGGTGTTAGTGTTGTTTGTTGTTAGGGTGTTAGTGTTTTGTGTCGTGAGGGGGTTAGTGTTGTTTGATGTTAGGGGTTAAGGGTTGTTTGTTGTTAGGGGGTTAGTGTTGTTTGTTGTTAGGGTGTTAGGGTTGTTTGTTGTTAGTGGTTTAGGGTAGTTTGTTGTTAGTGGGTTAGTGTTTTCGGTTTTTAGGGGTTAGGGTTGTTTGTTGTTAGTGGGTTAGTGTTTTTGGTTTTTAGGGGTTAGGGTTTTTTGGTGTTTGGGGTTAGTGTTTGTTGTTAGGGAGTTAGGGTTGTTTGTTGTTAGGGTGTTAGTGTTCTTTGATGTTAGGGGTTTAGTGTTGTTTGTTGTTAGGGGGTTAGGGTTGTTTGTTGTTAGGGGGTTAGGGTTGTTTGTTGTTAGGGTGTTAGTGTTGTTTGTTGTTAGGGGGTTAGGGTTGTTTGTTGTTAGGGTGTTAGTGTTGTTTGTTGTTAGTGGGTTAGGGTTTTTTGTTGTTTGGTTAGGATTGTTTGTTGTTAGGGGGTTAGTGTTGTTTGTTGTTAGGGGGTTAGTGTTTCTTGTTAGGGGGTTAGGGTTGTTTGTTGTTAGGGTGTTAGTGTTGTTTGGTGTTAGTGGGTTAGGGTTTTTTGTTGTTTGGTTAGGGTTGTTTGTTGTTAGGGGTTAGTGTTGTTTGTTCTTAGGGGTTTAGCGTTGTTTCTTGTTGGGGTTTAGTGGTTTTTGTTGTTAGGGTGTTAGTGTTTATTGTGGTTAGGGGGTTAGTGTTGTTGGTTGTTCGGGGGTTACGATTGTTTGTTGTTAGGGAGTTAGGGTTGTTTGATGTTTGGGGGTTAGGGTAGTTTGTTGTTACGGGGTTGGTGTTGTTTGTTGTTACGGGGTTAGGGTAGTTTATTGTTAGGGGTTTAGTGTTGTTTGTTGTTTGGGGGTTAGTGTTTGTTGTTAGGGGGTTAGGGTTGTTTGTTGTTAGGGTGTTAGTGTTCTTTGATGTTAGGGGTTTAGGGTTGTTTGTTGTTAGGGGGTTAGTGTTGTTTGTAGTTAGGGGGTTAGGGTTGTTTGTTGTTAGGGTGTTAGTGTTGTTTGTTGTTAGGGGGTTAGGGTTGTTTGTTGTTAGGGTGTTAGTGTTGTTTGTTGTTAGTGGGTTAGGGTTTTTTGTTGGTTGGTTAGGGTTGTTTGTTGTTAGGGGGTTAGTGGTGTTTGTTCTTAGGGGTTTAGGGTTGTTTCTTGTTGGGGTTTAGTGGTTTTTGTTGTTAGGGTGTTAGTGTTGTTTGTTGTTAGGCTGTTAGTGTTTTGTGATGTTAGGGGGTTAGTGTTGTTTGATGTTAGGGGTTTAGGGTTGTTTGTTGTTAGGGGGTGAGTGTTGTTTGTTGTTAGGGTGTTAGGGTTGTTCGTTGTTAGTGGTTTAGGGTAGTTTGTTGTTAGTGGGTTAGTGTTTTTGGTTTTTAGGGGTTAGGGTTGTTTGTTGTTTGGGGGTTAGTGTTGTTCGTTGTTAGGGGGTTAGGGGTGTTTCTTCTTACGGGGTTAGTGTTGTTTGTTGTTACGGGGTTAGGGTAGTTTCTTTTTCGGGGTTTAGTGTTGTTTTTTGTTAGGGGGTCATTGTTTGTTGTTAGGGGTTTAGGGTTGTTTGTTGTTAGGGTGTTAGTGTTGTTTGTTGTTAGGGAGTTAGTGTTGTTTGTTGTTAGGGTGTTAGTGTTGTTTGTTGTTAGTGGGTTAGGGTTTTTTGTTGTTTGGTTAGGGTTGTTTTTTGTTAGGGGGTTAGTGTTGTTTGTTGTTAGGGGTTTAGGGTTGTTTCTTGTTGGGGTTTAGTGGTTTTTGTTGTTAGGGTGTTAGTGTTTATTGTGGTTAGGGGGTTAAAGTTGTTGGTTGTTCGGGGGGTTAGGTTTGTTTGTTAAGGGGTTAGAGTTGTTTGTTGTTAGGGGGTTAGGGTTGTTTGTTGTTTGCGGGTTAGGGTTGTTTGTTGTTACGGGTTAGTGTTGTTTGTTGTTACGGGTTAGTGTTGTTTGTTGTTACGGGTTAGTGTTGTTTGTTGTTACGGGGTTAGGGTAGTTTCTTGTTAGGGGTTCAGGGTTGTTTGTTGTTAGGGGGTTAGTGTTTGTTGTTAGGGGTTTAGGGTTGTTTCTTGTTGGGGTTTAGTGGTTTTTGTTGTTAGGGTGTTAGTGTTGTTTGTTGTTAGGGTGTTAGTGTTTTGTGTCGTTAGGGGGTTAGTGTTGTTTGATGTTAGGGGTTAAGGGTTGTTTGTTGTTAGGGGGTTAGTGTTGTTTGTTGTTAGGGTGTTAGGTTTGTTTGTTGTTAGTGGGTTAGGGTTGTTTGTTGTTAGTGGGTTAGTTTTTTTGGTTTTTAGGTGTTAGGGTTTTTTGTTGTTTGGGGGTTAGTGTTTGTTGTTAGGGGGTTAGGGTTGTTTGTTGTTAGGGTGTTAGTGTTGTTTGTTGTTAGTGGGTTAGCGTTTTTTGTTGTTTGGTTAGGATTGTTTTTTGTTAGGGGGTTAGTGTTTTTTGTAGTTAGGGGGTTAGTGTTGTTTGTTGTTAGGGGTTTAGGGTTGTTTCTTGTTGGGGTTTAGTGGTTTTTGTTGTTAGGGTGTTAGTCTTTATTGTGGTTAGGGGGTTAGTGTTGTCGGTTGTTCGGGGGTTAGGATTGTTTGTTGTTAGGGGGTTAGGGTTGTTTGTTGTTTGGGGGATAGGGCTGTTTGTTGTTACGGGGTTAGTGTTGTTTGTTGTTACGGGGTTAGGGTAGTTTCTTGTTAGGGGTTTAGTGTTGTTTGTTGTTAGGGGGTTAGTGTTTGTTGTTAGGGGTTTCGGGTTGTTTCTTGTTGGGGTTTAGTGGTTTTTGTTGTTAGGGTGTTAATGTTGTTTGTTGTTAGGGTGTTAGTGTTTTGTGTTGTTAGGGGGTTAGTGTTGTTTGATGTTAGGGGTTTAGGGTTGTTTGTTGTTAGGGGGTTAGTGTTGTTTGTTGTTAGGGTGTTAGGGTTGTTTGTTGTTAGTGGTTTAGGGTAGTTTGTTGTTAGTGGGTTAGTGTTTTTGGTTTTTAGGGGTTAGGGTTGTTTGTTGTTAGTGGGTTAGTGTTTTTGGTTTTTAGGGGTTAGGGTTGTTTGGTGTTTGGGGGTTAGTGTTTGTTGTTAGGGGGTTAGGGTTGTTTGTTGTTAGGGTGTTAGTGTTCTTTGATGTTAGGGGTTTAGTGTTGTTTGTTGTTAGGGGGTTAGTGTTGTTTGTTGTTAGGGGGTTAGGGTTGTTTGTTGTTAGGGTGTTAGTGTTGTTTGTTGTTAGGGGGTTAGGGTTGTTTGTTGTTAGGGTGTTAGTGTTGTTTGTTGTTAGTGGGTTACGGTTTTTTGTTGTTTGGTTAGGATTGTTTGTTGTTAGGGGGTTAGTGTTGTTTGTTGTTAGGGGGTTAGTGTTGTTTCTTGTTAGGGGGTTAGGGTTGTTTGTTGTTAGGGGGTTAGGGTTGTTTGTTGTTAGGGTGTTAGTGTTGTTTGCTGTTAGTGGGTTAGGATTTTTTGTTGTTTGGTTAGGATTGTTTGTTGTTTGGGGGTTAGTGTTGTTTGTTGTTAGGGGGTTAGTGTTGTTCGTTGTTAGGGGGTTAGGGTTGTTTCTTGTTACGGGGTTAGTGTTGTTTGTTGTTACGGGGTTAGGGTAGTTTCTTGTTCGGGGTTTAGTATTGTTTTTTGTTAGGGGGTTAGAGTTTGTCGTTAGGGGTTTAGGGTTGTTTCTTGTTGGGGTTTAGTGGTTTTTGTTGTTAGGGTGTTAGTGTTGTTTGTTGTTAGGGTGTTAGTGTTTTGTGTTGTTAGGGGGTTAGTGTTGTTTGATGTTAGGGGTTTAGGGTTGTTTGTTTTTAGGGGGTTAGTGTTGTTTGTTGTTAGGGGGTTAGGGTTGTTTGTTTTTAGGGTGTTAGCGTTGTTTGTTGTTAGGGAGTTAGGGTTGTTTGTTGTTAGGGTGTTAGCGTTGTTTGTTGTTGGTGGGTTAGGGTTTTTTGTTGTTTGGTTAGGGTTGTTTTTTGTTAGGGGTTTAGTGTTGTTTGTTGTTAGGGGTTTAGGGTTGTTTCTTGTTGGGGTTTAGTGGTTTCTGTTGTTAGGGTGTTAGTGTTTATTGTGGTTAGGGGGTTAGTGTTGTTGGTTGTTCGGGGGGTTAGGATTGTTTGTTGTTAAGGGGTTAGGGTTGTTTGTTGTTTGGGGTTTAGGGTTGTTTGTTGTTTGGGGGTTAGGTTTGTTTGTTGTTACGGTTTAGGGTTGTTTGTTGTTACGGGGTTAGGGTATTTTCTTGTTAGGAATTCACTGTTTTTTGTTGTTAGGGGGTTAGTGTTTTTTGTTAGGGGTTTAGGGTTGTTTCTTGTTGGGGTTTAGTGGTTTCTGTTGTTAGAGTGTTAGTGTTGTTTGTTGTTACGGTGTTAGTGTTTTGTGTAGTTAGGGGGTTAGTGTTGTTTGATGTTGGGGGTAAGGGTTGTTTGTTGTTAGGGGGTTAGTGTTGTTTGTTGTTAGGGTGTTAGGGTTCTTTGTTGTTAGTGGGTTAGGGTTGTTTGTTGTTAGTGGGTTAGTTTTTTTCTTTTTTAGGGGTTAGGGTTGTTTGTTGTTTGGGGGTTAGTGTTTGTTGTTGGGGGTTAGGAATGTTTGTTGTTAGGGTGTTAGTGTTCTTTGGTGTTAGGGGTTTAGTGTTGTTTGTTGTTAGGGAGATAGGGTTGTTTGATTTTTGGGGGTTAGGGTAGTTTGTTGTTACGGGGTTAGGGTAGTTTCTTTTTCGGGGTTTAGTGTTGTTTTTTGTTAGGGGGTTATTGTTTGTTGTTAGGGGTTTAGGGTTGTTTGTTGTTAGGGTGTTAGTGTTGTTTGTTGTTAGGGAGTTAGGGTTGTTTGTTGTTAGGGTGTTAGTGTTGTTTGTTGTTAGTGGGTTAGGGTTTTTTGTTGTTTGGTTAGGGTTGTTTTTTGTTAGGGGGTTAGTGTTGTTTGTTGTTAGGGGTTTAGGGTTGTTTCTTGTTGGGGTTTAGTGGTTTTTGTTGTTAGGGTGTTAGTGTTGTTTGTTGTTAGGGTGTTAGTGTTTTGTGTCGTGAGGGGGTTAGTGTTGTTTGATGTTAGGGGTTAAGGGTTGTTTGTTGTTAGGGGGTTAGTGTTGTTTGTTGTTTGGGTGTTAGGGTTGTTTGTTGTCAGTGGTTTAGGGTAGTTTGTTGTTAGTGGGTTAGTGTTTTCGGTTTTTAGGGGTTAGGGTTGTTTGTTGTTAGTGGGTTAGTGTTTTTGGTTTTTAGGGGTTAGGGTTTTTTGGTGTTTGGGGGTTAGTGTTTGTTGTTAGGGAGTTAGGGTTGTTTGTTGTTAGGGTGTTAGTGTTCTTTGATGTTAGGGGTTTAGTGTTGTTTGTTGTTAGGGGGTTAGGGTTGTTTGTTGTTAGGGGGTTAGGGTTGTTTGTTGTTAGGGTGTTAGTGTTGTTTGTTGTTAGGGGGTTAGGGTTGTTTGTTGTTAGGGTGTTAGTGTTGTTTGTTGTTAGTGGGTTAGGGTTTTTTGTTGTTTCGTTAGGATTGTTTGTTGTTGGGGGGTTAGTGTTGTTTGTTGTTAGGGGGTTAGTGTTTCTTGTTAGGGGGTTAGGGTTGTTTGTTGTTAGGGTGTTAGTGTTGTTTGGTGTTAGTGGGTTAGGGTTTTTTGTTGTTTGGTTAGGGTTGTTTGTTGTTAGGGGGTTAGTGTTGTTTGTTCTTAGGGGTTTAGCGTTGTTTCTTGTTGGGGTTTAGTGGTTTTTGTTGTTAGGGTGTTAGTGTTTATTGTGGTTAGGGGGTTAGTGTTGTTGGTTGTTCGGGGGTTACGATTGTTTGTTGTTAGGGAGTTAGGGTTGTTTGATGTTTGGGGGTTAGGGTAGTTTGTTGTTACGGGGTTGGTGTTGTTTGTTGTTACGGGGTTAGGGTAGTTTATTGTTAGGGGTTTAGTGTTGTTTGTTGTTTGGGGGTTAGTGTTTGTTGTTAGGGGGTTAGGGTTGTTTGTTGTTAGGGTGTTAGTGTTCTTTGATGTTAGGGGTTTAGGGTTATTTGTTGTTAGGGGGTTAGTGTTGTTTGTAGTTAGGGGGTTAGGGTTGTTTGTTGTTAGGGTGTTAGTGTTGTTTGTTGTTAGGGGGTTAGGGTTGTTTGTTGTTAGGGTGTTAGTGTTGTTTGTTGTTAGTGGGTTAGGGTTTTTTGTTGGTTGGTTAGGGTTGTTTGTTGTTAGGGGGTTAGTGGTGTTTGTTCTTAGGGGTTTAGGGTTGTTTCTTGTTGGGGTTTAGTGGTTTTTGTTGTTAGGGTGTTAGTGTTGTTTGTTGTTAGGCTGTTAGTGTTTTGTGATGTTAGGGGGTTAGTGTTGTTTGATGTTAGGGGTTTAGGGTTGTTTGTTGTTAGGGGGTGAGTGTTGTTTGTTGTTAGGGTGTTAGGGTTGTTCGTTGTTAGTGGTTTAGGGTAGTTTGTTGTTAGTGGGTTAGTGTTTTTGGTTTTTAGGGGTTAGGGTTGTTTGTTGTTTGGGGGTTAGTGTTGTTCGTTGTTAGGGGGTTAGGGGTGTTTCTTCTTACGGGGTTAGTGTTGTTTGTTGTTACAGGGTTAGGGTAGTTTCTTTTTCGGGGTTTAGTGTTGTTTTTTGTTAGGGGGTCATTGTTTGTTGTTAGGGGTTTAGGGTTGTTTGTTGTTAGGGTGTTAGTGTTGTTTGTTGTTAGGGAGTTAGTGTTGTTTGTTGTTAGGGTGTTAGTGTTGTTTGTTGTTAGTGGGTTAGGGTTTTTTGTTGTTTGGTTAGGGTTGTTTTTTGTTAGGGGGTTAGTGTTGTTTGTTGTTAGGGGTTTAGGGTTGTTTCTTGTTGGGGTTTAGTGGTTTTTGTTGTTAGGGTGTTAGTGTTTATTGTGGTTAGGGGGTTAGTGTTGTTGGTTGTTCGGGGGGTTAGGTTTGTTTGTTGTTAAGGGGTTAGAGTTGTTTGTTGTTAGGGGGTTAGGGTTGTTTGTTGTTTGCGGGTTAGGGTTGTTTGTTGTTACGGGTTAGTGTTGTTTGTTGTTACGGGTTAGTGTTCTTTGTTGTTACGGGTTAGTGTTGTTTGTTGTTACGGGGTTAGGGTAGTTTCTTGTTAGGGGTTCAGGGTTGTTTGTTGTTAGGGGGTTAGTGTTTGTTGTTAGGGGTTTAGGGTTGTTTCTTGTTGGGGTTTAGTGGTTTTTGTTGTTAGGGTGTTAGTGTTGTTTGTTGTTAGGCTGTTAGTGTTTTGTGATGTTAGGGGGTTAGTGTTGTTTGATGTTAGGGGTTTAGGGTTGTTTGTTGTTAGGGGGTGAGTGTTGTTTGTTGTTAGGGTGTTAGGGTTGTTCGTTGTTAGTGGTTTAGTGTAGTTTGTTGTTAGTGGGTTAGTGTTTTTGGTTTTTAGGGGTTAGGGTTGTTTGTTGTTTGGGGGTTAGTGTTGTTCGTTGTTAGGGGGTTAGGGGTGTTTCTTCTTACGGGGTTAGTGTTGTTTGTTGTTACGGGGTTAGGGTAGTTTCTTTTTCGGGGTTTAGTGTTGTTTTTTGTTAGGGGGTCATTGTTTGTTGTTAGGGGTTTAGGGTTGTTTGTTGTTAGGGTGTTAGTGTTGTTTGTTGTTAGGGAGTTAGTGTTGTTTGTTGTTAGGGTGTTAGTGTTGTTTGTTGTTAGTGGGTTAGGGTTTTTTGTTGTTTGGTTAGGGTTGTTTTTTGTTAGGGGGTTAGTGTTGTTTGTTGTTAGGGGTTTAGGGTTGTTTCTTGTTGGGGTTTAGTGGTTTTTGTTGTTAGGGTGTTAGTGTTTATTGTGGTTAGGGGGTTAAAGTTGTTGGTTGTTCGGGGGGTTAGGTTTGTTTGTTAAGGGGTTAGAGTTGTTTGTTGTTAGGGGGTTAGGGTTGTTTGTTGTTTGCGGGTTAGGGTTGTTTGTTGTTACGGGTTAGTGTTGTTTGTTGTTACGGGTTAGTGTTGTTTGTTGTTACGGGTTAGTGTTGTTTGTTGTTACGGGGTTAGGGTAGTTTCTTGTTAGGGGTTCAGGGTTGTTTGTTGTTAGGGGGTTAGTGTTTGTTGTTAGGGGTTTAGGGTTGTTTCTTGTTGGGGTTTAGTGGTTTTTGTTGTTAGGGTGTTAGTGTTGTTTGTTGTTAGGGTGTTAGTGTTTTGTGTCGTTAGGGGGTTAGTGTTGTTTGATGTTAGGGGTTAAGGGTTGTTTGTTGTTAGGGGGTTAGTGTTGTTTGTTGTTAGGGTGTTAGGTTTGTTTGTTGTTAGTGGGTTAGGGTTGTTTGTTGTTAGTGGGTTAGTTTTTTTGGTTTTTAGGTGTTAGGGTTTTTTGTTGTTTGGGGGTTAGTGTTTGTTGTTAGGGGGTTAGGGTTGTTTGTTGTTAGGGTGTTAGTGTTGTTTGTTGTTAGTGGGTTAGCGTTTTTTGTTGTTTGGTTAGGATTGTTTTTTGTTAGGGGGTTAGTGTTTTTTGTAGTTAGGGGGTTAGTGTTGTTTGTTGTTAGGGGTTTAGGGTTGTTTCTTGTTGGGGTTTAGTGGTTTTTGTTGTTAGGGTGTTAGTCTTTATTGTGGTTAGGGGGTTAGTGTTGTCGGTTGTTCGGGGGTTAGGATTGTTTGTTGTTAGGGGGTTAGGGTTGTTTGTTGTTTGGGGGATAGGGCTGTTTGTTGTTACGGGGTTAGTGTTGTTTGTTGTTACGGGGTTAGGGTAGTTTCTTGTTAGGGGTTTAGTGTTGTTTGTTGTTAGGGGGTTAGTGTTTGTTGTTAGGGGTTTCGGGTTGTTTCTTGTTGGGGTTTAGTGGTTTTTGTTGTTAGGGTGTTAATGTTGTTTGTTGTTAGGGTGTTAGTGTTTTGTGTTGTTAGGGGGTTAGTGTTGTTTGATGTTAGGGGTTTAGGGTTGTTTGTTGTTAGGGGGTTAGTGTTGTTTGTTGTTAGGGTGTTAGGGTTGTTTGTTGTTAGTGGTTTAGGGTAGTTTGTTGTTAGTGGGTTAGTGTTTTTGGTTTTTAGGGGTTAGGGTTGTTTGTTGTTAGTGGGTTAGTGTTTTTGGTTTTTAGGGGTTAGGGTTGTTTGGTGTTTGGGGGTTAGTGTTTGTTGTTAGGGGGTTAGGGTTGTTTGTTGTTAGGGTGTTAGTGTTCTTTGATGTTAGGGGTTTAGTGTTGTTTGTTGTTAGGGGGTTAGTGTTGTTTGTTGTTAGGGGGTTAGGGTTGTTTGTTGTTAGGGTGTTAGTGTTGTTTGTTGTTAGGGGGTTAGGGTTGTTTGTTGTTAGGGTGTTAGTGTTGTTTGTTGTTAGTGGGTTACGGTTTTTTGTTGTTTGGTTAGGATTGTTTGTTGTTAGGGGGTTAGTGTTGTTTGTTGTTAGGGGGTTAGTGTTGTTTCTTGTTAGGGGGTTAGGGTTGTTTGTTGTTAGGGGGTTAGGGTTGTTTGTTGTTAGGGTGTTAGTGTTGTTTGCTGTTAGTGGGTTAGGATTTTTTGTTGTTTGGTTAGGATTGTTTGTTGTTTGGGGGTTAGTGTTGTTTGTTGTTAGGGGGTTAGTGTTGTTCGTTGTTAGGGGGTTAGGGTTGTTTCTTGTTACGGGGTTAGTGTTGTTTGTTGTTACGGGGTTAGGGTAGTTTCTTGTTCGGGGTTTAGTATTGTTTTTTGTTAGGGGGTTAGAGTTTGTCGTTAGGGGTTTAGGGTTGTTTCTTGTTGGGGTTTAGTGGTTTTTGTTGTTAGGGTGTTAGTGTTGTTTGTTGTTAGGGTGTTAGTGTTTTGTGTTGTTAGGGGGTTAGTGTTGTTTGATGTTAGGGGTTTAGGGTTGTTTGTTTTTAGGGGGTTAGTGTTGTTTGTTGTTAGGGGGTTAGGGTTGTTTGTTTTTAGGGTGTTAGCGTTGTTTGTTGTTAGGGAGTTAGGGTTGTTTGTTGTTAGGGTGTTAGCGTTGTTTGTTGTTGGTGGGTTAGGGTTTTTTGTTGTTTGGTTAGGGTTGTTTTTTGTTAGGGGTTTAGTGTTGTTTGTTGTTAGGGGTTTAGGGTTGTTTCTTGTTGGGGTTTAGTGGTTTCTGTTGTTAGGGTGTTAGTGTTTATTGTGGTTAGGGGGTTAGTGTTGTTGGTTGTTCGGGGGGTTAGGATTGTTTGTTGTTAAGGGGTTAGGGTTGTTTGTTGTTTGGGGTTTAGGGTTGTTTGTTGTTTGGGGGTTAGGTTTGTTTGTTGTTACGGTTTAGGGTTGTTTGTTGTTACGGGGTTAGGGTATTTTCTTGTTAGGAATTCACTGTTTTTTGTTGTTAGGGGGTTAGTGTTTTTTGTTAGGGGTTTAGGGTTGTTTCTTGTTGGGGTTTAGTGGTTTCTGTTGTTAGAGTGTTAGTGTTGTTTGTTGTTACGGTGTTAGTGTTTTGTGTAGTTAGGGGGTTAGTGTTGTTTGATGTTGGGGGTAAGGGTTGTTTGTTGTTAGGGGGTTAGTGTTGTTTGTTGTTAGGGTGTTAGGGTTCTTTGTTGTTAGTGGGTTAGGGTTGTTTGTTGTTAGTGGGTTAGTTTTTTTCTTTTTTAGGGGTTAGGGTTGTTTGTTGTTTGGGGGTTAGTGTTTGTTGTTGGGGGTTAGGAATGTTTGTTGTTAGGGTGTTAGTGTTCTTTGGTGTTAGGGGTTTAGTGTTGTTTGTTGTTAGGGAGATAGGGTTGTTTGATTTTTGGGGGTTAGGGTAGTTTGTTGTTACGGGGTTAGGGTAGTTTCTTTTTCGGGGTTTAGTGTTGTTTTTTGTTAGGGGGTTATTGTTTGTTGTTAGGGGTTTAGGGTTGTTTGTTGTTAGGGTGTTAGTGTTGTTTGTTGTTAGGGAGTTAGGGTTGTTTGTTGTTAGGGTGTTAGTGTTGTTTGTTGTTAGTGGGTTAGGGTTTTTTGTTGTTTGGTTAGGGTTGTTTTTTGTTAGGGGGTTAGTGTTGTTTGTTGTTAGGGGTTTAGGGTTGTTTCTTGTTGGGGTTTAGTGGTTTTTGTTGTTAGGGTGTTAGTGTTGTTTGTTGTTAGGGTGTTAGTGTTTTGTGTCGTGAGGGGGTTAGTGTTGTTTGATGTTAGGGGTTAAGGGTTGTTTGTTGTTAGGGGGTTAGTGTTGTTTGTTGTTTGGGTGTTAGGGTTGTTTGTTGTCAGTGGTTTAGGGTAGTTTGTTGTTAGTGGGTTAGTGTTTTCGGTTTTTAGGGGTTAGGGTTGTTTGTTGTTAGTGGGTTAGTGTTTTTGGTTTTTAGGGGTTAGGGTTTTTTGGTGTTTGGGGGTTAGTGTTTGTTGTTAGGGAGTTAGGGTTGTTTGTTGTTAGGGTGTTAGTGTTCTTTGATGTTAGGGGTTTAGTGTTGTTTGTTGTTAGGGGGTTAGGGTTGTTTGTTGTTAGGGGGTTAGGGTTGTTTGTTGTTAGGGTGTTAGTGTTGTTTGTTGTTAGGGGGTTAGGGTTGTTTGTTGTTAGGGTGTTAGTGTTGTTTGTTGTTAGTGGGTTAGGGTTTTTTGTTGTTTCGTTAGGATTGTTTGTTGTTGGGGGGTTAGTGTTGTTTGTTGTTAGGGGGTTAGTGTTTCTTGTTAGGGGGTTAGGGTTGTTTGTTGTTAGGGTGTTAGTGTTGTTTGGTGTTAGTGGGTTAGGGTTTTTTGTTGTTTGGTTAGGGTTGTTTGTTGTTAGGGGGTTAGTGTTGTTTGTTCTTAGGGGTTTAGCGTTGTTTCTTGTTGGGGTTTAGTGGTTTTTGTTGTTAGGGTGTTAGTGTTTATTGTGGTTAGGGGGTTAGTGTTGTTGGTTGTTCGGGGGTTACGATTGTTTGTTGTTAGGGAGTTAGGGTTGTTTGATGTTTGGGGGTTAGGGTAGTTTGTTGTTACGGGGTTGGTGTTGTTTGTTGTTACGGGGTTAGGGTAGTTTATTGTTAGGGGTTTAGTGTTGTTTGTTGTTTGGGGGTTAGTGTTTGTTGTTAGGGGGTTAGGGTTGTTTGTTGTTAGGGTGTTAGTGTTCTTTGATGTTAGGGGTTTAGGGTTATTTGTTGTTAGGGGGTTAGTGTTGTTTGTAGTTAGGGGGTTAGGGTTGTTTGTTGTTAGGGTGTTAGTGTTGTTTGTTGTTAGGGGGTTAGGGTTGTTTGTTGTTAGGGTGTTAGTGTTGTTTGTTGTTAGTGGGTTAGGGTTTTTTGTTGGTTGGTTAGGGTTGTTTGTTGTTAGGGGGTTAGTGGTGTTTGTTCTTAGGGGTTTAGGGTTGTTTCTTGTTGGGGTTTAGTGGTTTTTGTTGTTAGGGTGTTAGTGTTGTTTGTTGTTAGGCTGTTAGTGTTTTGTGATGTTAGGGGGTTAGTGTTGTTTGATGTTAGGGGTTTAGGGTTGTTTGTTGTTAGGGGGTGAGTGTTGTTTGTTGTTAGGGTGTTAGGGTTGTTCGTTGTTAGTGGTTTAGGGTAGTTTGTTGTTAGTGGGTTAGTGTTTTTGGTTTTTAGGGGTTAGGGTTGTTTGTTGTTTGGGGGTTAGTGTTGTTCGTTGTTAGGGGGTTAGGGGTGTTTCTTCTTACGGGGTTAGTGTTGTTTGTTGTTACAGGGTTAGGGTAGTTTCTTTTTCGGGGTTTAGTGTTGTTTTTTGTTAGGGGGTCATTGTTTGTTGTTAGGGGTTTAGGGTTGTTTGTTGTTAGGGTGTTAGTGTTGTTTGTTGTTAGGGAGTTAGTGTTGTTTGTTGTTAGGGTGTTAGTGTTGTTTGTTGTTAGTGGGTTAGGGTTTTTTGTTGTTTGGTTAGGGTTGTTTTTTGTTAGGGGGTTAGTGTTGTTTGTTGTTAGGGGTTTAGGGTTGTTTCTTGTTGGGGTTTAGTGGTTTTTGTTGTTAGGGTGTTAGTGTTTATTGTGGTTAGGGGGTTAGTGTTGTTGGTTGTTCGGGGGGTTAGGTTTGTTTGTTGTTAAGGGGTTAGAGTTGTTTGTTGTTAGGGGGTTAGGGTTGTTTGTTGTTTGCGGGTTAGGGTTGTTTGTTGTTACGGGTTAGTGTTGTTTGTTGTTACGGGTTAGTGTTCTTTGTTGTTACGGGTTAGTGTTGTTTGTTGTTACGGGGTTAGGGTAGTTTCTTGTTAGGGGTTCAGGGTTGTTTGTTGTTAGGGGGTTAGTGTTTGTTGTTAGGGGTTTAGGGTTGTTTCTTGTTGGGGTTTAGTGGTTTTTGTTGTTAGGGTGTTAGTGTTGTTTGTTGTTAGGGTGTTAGTGTTTTGTGTCGTTAGGGGGTTAGTGTTGTTTGATGTTAGGGGTTACGGGTTGTTTGTTGTTAGGGGGTTAGTGTTGTTTGTTGTTAGGGTGTTAGGTTTGTTTGTTGTTAGTGGGTTAGGGTTGTTTGTTGTTAGTGGGTTAGTTTTTTTGGTTTTTAGGTGTTAGGGTTTTTTGTTGTTTGGGGGTTAGTGTTTGTTGTTAGGGGGTTAGGGTTGTTTGTTGTTAGGGTGCTAGTGTTGTTTGTTGTTAGTGGGTTAGCGTTTTTTGTTGTTTGGTTAGGATTGTTTTTTGTTAGGGGGTTAGTGTTTTTTGTTGTTAGGGGGTTAGTGTTGTTTGTTGTTAGGGGTTTAGGGTTGTTTCTTGTTGGGGTTTAGTGGTTTTTGTTGTTAGGGTGTTAGTCTTTATTGTGGTTAGGGGGTTAGTGTTGTCGGTTGTTCGGGGGTTAGGATTGTTTGTTGTTAGGGGGTTAGGGTTGTTTGTTGTTTGGGGGATAGGGCTGTTTGTTGTTACGGGGTTAGGGTAGTTTCTTGTTAGGGGTTTAGTGTTGTTTGTTGTTAGGGGGTTAGTGTTTGTTGTTAGGGGTTTCGGGTTGTTTCTTGTTGGGGTTTAGTGGTTTTTGTTGTTAGGGTGTTAATGTTGTTTGTTGTTAGGGTGTTAGTGTTTTGTGTTGTTAGGGGGTTAGTGTTGTTTGATGTTAGGGGTTTAGGGTTGTTTGTTGTTAGGGGGTTAGTGTTGTTTGTTGTTAGGGTGTTAGGGTTGTTTGTTGTTAGTGGTTTAGGGTAGTTTGTTGTTAGTGGGTTAGTGTTTTTGGTTTTTAGGGGTTAGGGTTGTTTGTTGTTAGTGGGTTAGTGTTTTTGGTTTTTAGGGGTTAGGGTTGTTTGGTGTTTGGGGGTTAGTGTTTGTTGTTAGGGGGTTAGGGTTGTTTGTTGTTAGGGTGTTAGTGTTCTTTGATGTTAGGGGTTTAGTGTTGTTTTTTGTTAGGGGGTTAGTGTTGTTTGTTGTTAGGGGGTTAGGGTTGTTTGTTGTTAGGGTGTTAGTGTTGTTTGTTGTTAGGGGGTTAGGGTTGTTTGTTGTTAGGGTGTTAGTGTTGTTTGTTGTTAGTGGGTTAGGGTTTTTTGTTGTTTGGTTAGGATTGTTTGTTGTTAGGGGGTTAGTGTTGTTTGTTGTTAGGGGGTTAGTGTTGTTTCTTGTTAGGGGGTTAGGGTTGTTTGTTGTTAGGGTGTTAGTGTTGTTTGGTGTTAGTGGGTTAGGGTTTTTTGTTGTTTGGTTAGGGTTGTTTGTTGTTAGGGGGTTAGTGTTGTTTGTTCTTAGGGGTTTAGCGTTGTTTCTTGTTGGAGTTTAGTGGTTTTTGTTGTTAGGGTGTTAGTGTTTATTGTGGTTAGGGGGTTAGTGTTGTTGGTTGTTCGGGGGTTACGATTGTTTGTTGTTAGGGAGTTAGGGTTGTTTGATGTTTGGGGGTTAGGGTAGTTTGTTGTTACGGGGTTAGTGTTGTTTGTTACGGGGTTAGGGTAGTTTATTGTTAGGGGTTTAGTGTTGTTTGTTGTTAGGGGGTTAGTGTTTGTTGTTAGGGGTTTCGGGTTGTTTCTTGTTGGGGTTTAGTGGTTTTTGTTGTTAGGGTGTTAGTGTTGTTTGTTGTTAGGGGGTTAGGGTTGTGTGTTGTTAGGGTGTTAGTGTTGTTTGATGTTAGGGGTTTAGGGTTGTTTGTTGTTAGGGGGTTAGTGTTGTTTGTTGTTAGGGTGTTAGGTTTGTTTGTTGTTAGCGGGTTAGGGTTGTTTGTTGTTAGTGGGTTAGTTTTTTTGGTTTTTAGGTGTTAGGGTTGTTTGTTGTTTGGGGGTTAGTGTTTGTTGTTAGGGGGTTAGGGTTGTTTTTGTTAGGGTGTTAGTGTTGTTTGTTGTTAGTGGGTTAGCGTTTTTTGTTGTTTGGTTAGGATTGTTTTTTGTTAGGGGGTTAGTGTTTTTTGTTGTTAGGGGGTTAGTGTTGTTTGTTGTTAGGGGTTTAGGGTTGTTTCTTGTTGGGGTTTAGTGGTTTTTGTTGTTAGGGTGTTAGTCTTTATTGTGGTTAGGGGGTTAGTGTTGTCGGTTGTTCGGGGGTTAGGATTGTTTGTTGTTAGGGGGTTAGGGTTGTTTGTTGTTTGGGGGATAGGGCTGTTTGTTGTTACGGGGTTAGTGTTGTTTGTTGTTACGGGGTTAGGGTAGTTTCTTGTTAGGGGTTTAGTGTTGTTTGTTGTTAGGGGGTTAGTGTTTGTTGTTAGGGGTTTCGGGTTGTTTCTTGTTGGGGTTTAGTGTTTTTTGTTGTTAGGGTGTTAATGTTGTTTGTTGTTAGGGTGTTAGTGTTTTGTGTTGTTAGGGGGTTAGTGTTGTTTGATGTTAGGGGTTTAGGGTTGTTTGTTGTTTGGGGGTTAGTGTTTGTTGTTAGGGGTTAGGGTTGTTTGTTGTTAGGGTGTTAGTGTTCTTTGATGTTTGGTGTTTAGTGTTGTTTGTTGTTAGGGGGTTAGTGTTGTTTGTTGTTAGGGGGTTAGGGTTGTTTGTTGTTAGGGTGTTAGTGTTGTTTGTTGTTAGGGTGTTAGTGTTGTTTGTTGTTAGTGGGTTAGGGTTTTTTGTTGTTTCGTTAGGATTGTTTGTTGTTAGGGGGTTAGTGTTGTTTATTGTTAGTGGGTAAGGGTTTTTTGTTGTTTGGTTAGGATTGTTTGTTGTTAGGGGGTTAGTGTTGTTTGTTGTTAGGGGTTTAGGGTTGTTTCTTGATGGGGTTTAGTGGTTTTTGTTGTTAGGGTGTTAGTGTTGTTTGTTGTTACGGTGTTAGTGTTTTGTGTTGTTGGGGGGTTAGTGTTTGATGTTAGGGGTTTAGGGTTGTTTGTTGTTAGGGGGTTAGTGTTGTTTGTTGTTAGGGTGTTAGGGTTGTTTGTTGTTAGTGGTTTAGGGTTGTTTGTTGTTAGCGGGTTAGTGTTTCTGGTTTTTAGGGGTTAGGGTTGTTTGTTGTTTGGGGGTTAGTGTTTGTTGTTAGGGGTTAGGGTTGTTTGTTGTTACGGTGTTAGTGTTTTGTGTTGTTAGGGGGTTAGTGTTGTTTGTTGTTAGGGTGTGAGGGTTGTTTGTTGTTAGTGTGTTAGGGTTGTTTGTTGTTAGTGGGTTAGTGTTTTTGGTTTTTAGGGGTTAGGGTTGTTTGTTGTTTGGGGGTTAGTGTTTGTTGTTAGGGGGTTAGGGTTGTGTGTTGTTAGGGTGTTAGTGTTGTTTGATGTTAGGGGTTTAGGGTTGTTTGTTGTTAGGGGGTTAGTGTTGTTTGTTGTTAGGGTGTTAGGTTTGTTTGTTGTTAGTGGGTTAGGGTTGTTTGTTGTTAGTGGGTTACTTTTTTTGGTTTTTAGGTGTTAGGGTTGTTTGTTGTTTGGGGGTTAGTGTTTGTTGTTAGGGGGTTAGGGTTGTTTGTTGTTACGGTGTTAGTGTTGTTTGTTGTTAGTGGGTTAGCGTTTTTTGTTGTTTGGTTAGGATTGTTTTTTGTTAGGGGGTTAGTGTTTTTGGTTGTTAGGGGGTTAGTGTTGTTTGTTGTTAGCGGTTTAGGGTTGTTTGTTGTTAGGGGGTTAGTGTTGTTTGATGTTAGGGGTTTAGGGTTGTTTGTTGTTAGGGGGTTAGTGTTGTTTGTTGTTAGGGTGTTAGTGTTGTTTGTTGTTGGTGGGTTAGGGTTTTTTGTTGTTTGGTTAGGGTTGTTTTTTGTTAGGGCGTTAGTGTTGTTTGTTGTTAGGGGTTTAGGGTTGTTTCTTGTTGGGGTTTAGTGGTTTTTGTTGTTAGAGTGTTAGTGTTTATTGTGGTTAGGGGGTTAGTGTTGTTCGTTGTTCGGGGGGTTAGGATTGTTTGTTGTTAAGGGGTTAGGGTTGTTTGTTGTTTGGGGGTTAGGGTTGTTTGTTGTTACGGGTTAGTGTTGTTTGTTGTTATGGGGTTAGGGTAGTTTCTTGTTAGGGGTTCAGTGTTGTTTGTTGTTAGGGGGTTAGTGTTTGTTGTTAGGGGTTTAGGGTTGTTTATGGTTGGGGTGTTAGTGTTGTTTGTTGTTAGGGTGTTAGTGTTTTGTGTCGATAGGGGGTTAGTGTTGTTTGTTGTTAGGGGTTTAGGGTTGTTTCTTGTTGGGGTTTAGTGGTTTTTGTTGTTAGGGTGTTAGTGTTTATTGTGGTTAGGGGGTTAGTGTTGTTGGTTGTTCGGGGGGTTAGGATTGTTTGTTGTTAAGGGGTTAGGGTTGTTTGTTGTTTGGGGGTTAGGGTTGTTTGTTGTTTGGGGGTTAGGGTTGTTTGTTGTTACGGGTTAGTGTTTTTTGTTGTTACGGGGTTAGGGTAGATTCTTGTTAGGGGTTCAGTGTTGTTTGTTGTTAGGGTGTTAGTGTTGTTTGTTGTTAGGGTGTTAGTGTTTTGTGTCGTTAGGGGGTTAGTCTTGTTTGATGTTAGGGGTTAAGGGTTGTTTGTTGTTAGGGGGTTAGTGTTGTTTGTTGTTAGGGTGTTAGGGTTGTTTGTTGTTAGTGGGTTAGGGTTGTTTGTTGTTAGTGGGTTAGTTTTTTTGGTTTTTAGGTGTTAGGGTTGTTTGTTGTTTGGGGGTTAGTGTTTGTTGTTAGGGGGTTAGGGTTGTTTGTTGTTAGGGTGTTAGTGTTGTTTGTTGTTAGTGGGTTAGCGTTTTTTGTTGTTTGGTTAGGATTGTTTTTTGTTAGGGGGTTAGTGGGGGTTAGTGTTGTTTGTTGTTAGGGGTTTAGGGTTGTTTCTTGTTCGGGTTTAGTGGTTTTTGTTGTTAGGGTGTTAGTCTTTATTGTGGTTAGGGGGTTAGTGTTGTCGGTTGTTCGGGGGTTAGGATTGTTTGTTGTTAGGGGGTTAGGGTTGTTTGTTGTTTGGGGGATAGGGCTGTTTGTTGTTACGGGGTTAGTGTTGTTTGTTGTTACGGGGTTAGGGTAGTTTCTTGTTAGGGGTTTAGTGTTGTTTGTTGTTGGGGGTTAGTGTTTGTTGTTAGGGGTTTCGGGTTGTTTCTTGTTGGGGTTTAGTGGTTTTTGTTGTTAGGGTGTTAATGTTGTTTGTTGTTAGGGTGTTAGTGTTTTGTGTTGTTAGGGGGTTAGTGTTGTTTGATGTTAGGGGTTTAGGGTTGTTTGTTGTTAGGGGGTTAGTGTTGTTTGTTGTTAGGGTGTTAGGGTTGTTTGTTGTTAGTGGTTTAGGGTAGTTTGTTGTTAGTGGGTTAGTGTTTTCGGTTTTTAGGGGTTAGGGTTGTTTGTTGTTAGTGGGTTAGTGTTTTTGGTTTTTAGGGGTTAGGGTTGTTTGGTGTTTGGGGGTTAGTGTTTGTTGTTAGGGGGTTAGGGTTGTTTGTTGTTAGGGTGTTAGTGTTCTTTGATGTTAGGGGTTTAGTGTTGTTTGTTGTTAGGGGGTTAGTGTTGTTTGTTGTTAGGGGGTTAGGGTTGTTTTTAGGGTGTTAGTGTTGTTTGTTGTTAGGGGGTTAGGGTTGTTTGTTGTTAGGGCGTTAGTGTTGTTTGTTGTTAGTGGGTTAGGGTTTTTTGTTGTTTGGTTAGGATTGTTTGTTGTTAGGGGGTTAGTGTTGTTTGTTGTTAGGGGGTTAGTGTTGTTTCTTGTTAGGGGTTAGGGTTGTTTGTTGTTAGGGTGTTAGTGTTGTTTGGTGTTAGTGGGTTAGGGTTTTTTGTTGTTTGGTTAGGGTTGTTTGTTGTTAGGGGGTTAGTGTTGTTTGTTCTTAGGGGTTTAGCGTTGTTTCTTGTTGGGGTTTAGTGGTTTTTGTTGTTAGGGTGTTAGTGTTTATTGTGGTTAGGGGGTTAGTGTTGTTGGTTGTTCGGGGGTTACGATTGTTTGTTGTTAGGGAGTTAGGGTTGTTTGATGTTTGGGGGTTAGGTTAGTTTGTTGTTACGGGGTTAGTGTTGTTTGTTGTTACGGGGTTAGGGTAGTTTATAGTTAGGGGTTTAGTGTTGTTTGTTGTTAGGGGGTTAGTGTTTGTTGTTAGGGGTTTCGGGTTGTTTCTTGTTGGGGTTTAGTGGTTTTTGTTGTTAGGGTGTTAGTGTTGTTTGTTGTTAGGGTGTTAGTGTTTTGTGTTGTTAGGGGGTTAGTGTTGTTTGATGTTAGGGGTTTAGGGTTGTTTGTTGTTAGGGGGTTAGTGTTGTTTGTTGTTAGGGTGTTAGGGTTGTTTGTTGTTAGTGTGTTAGGGTTGTTTGTTGTTAGTGGGTTAGTGTTTTTGGTTTTTAGGGGTTAGGGTTTTTTGTTGTTTGGGGGTTAGTGTTTGTTGTTAGGGGGTTAGGGTTGTGTGTTGTTAGGGTGTTAGTGTTCTTTGATGTTAGGGGTTTAGGGTTGTTTGTTGTTAGGGGGTCAGTGTTTGTTGTTAGGGTGTTAGGGTTGTTTGTTGTTAGTGGGTTAGGGTTGTTTGTTGTTAGGGTGTTAGTGTTCTTTGATGTTTGGTGTTTAGGGTTGTTTGTTGTTAGGGGGTTAGTGTTGTTTGTTGTTAGGGGGTTAGGGTTGTTTCTTGTTAGGGTGTTAGTGTTGTTTGTTGTTAGGGTGTTAGTGTTGTTTGTTGTTAGTGGGTTAGGGTTTTTTGTTGTTTGGTTAGGATTGTTTGTTGTTAGGGGGTTAGTGTTGTTTGTTGTTAGTGGGTAAGGGTTTTTTGTTGTTTGGTTAGGATTGTTTGTTGTTAGGGGGTTAGTGTTGTTTGTTGTTAGGGGTTTAGGGTTGTTTCTTGTTGGGGTTTAGTGGTTTTTGTTGTTAGGGTGTTAGTGTTGTTTGTTGTTACGGTGTTAGTGTTTTGTGTTGTTAGGGTGTTAGTGTTGTTTGATGTTAGGGGTTTAGGGTTGTTTGTTGTTAGGGGTTTAGGGTTGTTTCTTGTTGGGGTTTAGTGGTTTTTGTTGTTAGGGTGTTAGTGTTGTTTCTTGTTAGGGGGTTAGTGTTGTTTGTTGTTAGTCGGTTAGGGTTGTTTGTTGTTTGGCTCGGGTTGTTTGTTTTTAGGGGTTAGGGTTGTTTATTGTTACGGGGTTAAAGTAGTTTCTTGTTAGGGGGTTAGTGTTTTTTGTTGATAGTGTGTTAGGGTTGTTTGTTGTTTGTTAATGGTTGTTTGTTGTTAGGGGGTTAGGGTTGTTTGTTGTTAGTGGGTTAGTGTTTTTGGTTTTTAGGGGTTAGGGTTGTTTGTTGTTTGGGGGTTAGTTTTTGTTGTTAGGGGGTTAGGGTTGTTTGTTGTTAGGGGTTTAGTGTTGTTTCTTGTTGGGGTTTAGTGGTTTTTGTTGTTAGGGTGTTAGTGTTTATTGTGGTTAGGGGGTTAGTGTTGTTGGTTGTTCGGGGGGTTAGGATTGTTTGTTTTTAAGGGGTTAGAGTTGTTTGTTGTTTGGGGGTTAGGGTTGTTTGTTGTTTGCGGGTTAGGGTTGTTTGTTGTTACGGGTTAGTGTTGTTTGTTGTTACGGGGTTAGGGTAGTTTCTTGTTAGGGGTTCAGTGTTGTTTGTTGTTAGGGGGTTAGTGTTTGTTGTTAGGGGTTTAGGGTTGTTTCTTGTTGGGGTTTAGTGGTTTTTGTTGTTAGGGGGTTAGTGTTGTTGGTTGTTAGGGTGTTAGGGTTGTTTGTTGTTAGTGGGTTAGGGTTGTTTGTTGTTAGTGGGTTAGTTTTTTTGGTTTTTAGGTGTTAGGGTTGTTTGTTGTTTGGGGGTTAGTGTTTGTTGTTAGGGGGTTAGGGTTGTTTGTTGTTAGGGTGTTAGTGTTGTTTGTTGTTAGTGGGTTAGCGTTTTTTGTTGTTTGGTTAGGATTGTTTTTTGTTAGGGGGTTAGTGTTTTTTGTTGTTAGGGGGTTAGTGTTGTTTGTTGTTAGGGGTTTAGGGTTGTTTCTTGTTGGGGTTTAGTGGTTTTTGTTGTTAGGGTGTTAGTCTTTATTGTGGTTAGGGGGTTAGTGTTGTCGGTTGTTCGGGGGTTAGGATTGTTTGTTGTTAGGGGGTTAGGGTTGTTTGTTGTTAGGGGGTTAGGGTTGTTTGTTGTTAGTGGGTTAGTGTTTTTGGTTTTTAGGGGTTAGGGTTGTTTGTTGTTTGGGGGTAGTGTTTGTTGTTAGGGGGTTAGGGTTTTTTGTTGTTAGGGTATTAGTGTTCTTTGATGTTAGGGGTTTAGGGTTGTTTCTTGTTAGGGGGTTAGTGTTGTTTCTTGTTAGGGGGTTAGGGTTGTTTGTTGTTAGGGGGTTAGGGTTGTTTGTTGTTAGGGTGTTAGTGTTGTTTGCTGTTAGTGGGTTAGGATTTTTTGTTGTTTGGTTAGGATTGTTTGTTGTTAGGGGGTTAGTGTTGTTTGTTGTTAGGGGGTTAGTGTTGTTTGTTGTTAGGGGTTTAGGGTTGTTTCTTGTTGGGGTTTAGTGGTTTTTGTTGTTAGGGTGTTAGTGTTGTTTGTTGTTACGGTGTTAGTGTTTTGTGTTGTTAGCGGGTTAGTGTTGTTTGATGTTAGGGGTTTAGGGTTGTTTGTTGTTAGGGGGTTAGTGTTGTTTCTTGTTAGGGTGTTATGGTTGCTTGTTCTTAGTGGTTTAGGGTTGTTTGTTGTTAGTGGGTTAGTGTTTTTGGTTTTTAGGGGTTAGGGTTCTTTGTTGTTAGGGTGTTAGTGTTCTTTGATGTTAGGGGTTTAGTGTTGTTTGTTGTTAGGGGGTTAGTGTTGTTCGTTGTTAGGGGGTTAGGGTTGTTTCTTGTTACGGGGTTAGTGTTGTTTGTTGTTACGGGGTTAGGGTAGTTTCTTGCTCGGGGTTTAGTATTGTTTTTTGTTAGGGGGTTAGTGTTTGTTGTTAGGGGTTTAGGGTTGTTTCTTGTTGGGGTTTAGTGGTTTTTGTTGTTAGGGTGTTAGTGTTGTTTGTTGTTAGGGTGTTAGTGTTTTGTGTTGTTAGGGGGTTAGTGTTGTTTGATGTTAGGGGTTTAGGGTTGTTTGTTTTTAGGGGGTTAGTGTTTGTTGTTAGGGGGTTAGGGTTGTTTGTTGTTAGGGTGTTAGCGTTGTTTGTTGTTGGTGGGTTAGGGTTTTTTGTTGTTTGGTTAGTGTTGTTTTTTGTTAGGGGATTAGTGTTGTTTGTTGTTAGGGGTTTAGGGTTGTTTCTTGTTGGGGTTTAGTGGTTTCTGTTGTTAGGGTGTTAGTGTTTATTGTGGTTAGGGGGTTAGTGTTGTTGGTTGTTCGGGGTGTTAGGATTGTTTGTTGTTAAGGGGTTAGGGTTGTTTGTTGTTTGGGGTTTAGGGTTGTTTGTTGTTTGGGGGTTAGGTTTGTTTGTTGTTACGGTTTAGGGTTGTTTGTTGTTACGGGGTTAGGGTATTTTCTTGTTAGGAATTCAGTGTTGTTTGTTGTTAGGGGGTTAGTGTTTTTTGTTAGGGGTTTAGGGTTGTTTCTTGTTGGGGTTTAGTGGTTTCTGTTGTTAGAGTGTTAGTGTTGTTTGTTGTTACGGTGTTAGTGTTTTGTGTAGTTAGGGGGTTAGTGTTGTTTGATGTTGGGGGTAAGGGTTGTTTGTTGTTAGGGGGTTAGTGTTGTTTGTTGTTAGGGTGTTAGGGTTCTTTGTTGTTAGTGGGTTAGGGTTGTTTGTTGTTAGTGGGTTAGTTTTTTTCTTTTTTAGGGGTTAGGGTTGTTTGTTGTTTGGGGGTTAGTGTTTGTTGTTGGGGGTTAGGAATGTTTGTTGTTAGGGTGTTATTGTTCTTTGGTGTTAGGGGTTTAGTGTTGTTTGTTGTTAGGGAGATAGGGTTGTTTGATGTTTGGGGGTTAGGGTAGTTTGTTGTTACGGGGTTAGGGTAGTTTCTTTTTCGGGGTTTAGTGTTGTTTTTTGTTAGGGGGTTATTGTTTGTTGTTAGGGGTTTAGGGTTGTTTGTTGTTAGGGTGTTAGTGTTGTTTGTTGTTAGGGAGTTAGGGTTGTTTGTTGTTAGGGTGTTAGTGTTGTTTGTTGTTAGTGGGTTAGGGTTATTTGTTGTTTGGTTAGGGTTGTTTTTTGTTAGGGGGTTAGTGTTGTTTGTTGTTAGGGGTTTAGGGTTGTTTCTTGTTGGGGTTTAGTGGTTTTTGTTGTTAGGGTATTAGTGTTGTTTGTTGTTAGGGTGTTAGTGTTTTGTGTCGTGAGGGGGTTAGTGTTGTTTGATGTTAGGGGTTAAGGGTTGTTTGTTGTTAGGGGGTTAGTGTTGTTTGTTGTTAGGGTGTTAGGTTTGTTTGTTGTTAGTGGGTTAGGGTTGTTTGTTGTTAGTGGGTTGGTTTTTTTGGTTTTTAGGTGTTAGGGTTGATTGTTGTTTGGGGGTTAGTGTTTGTTGTTAGGGGGTTAGGGTTGTTTGTTGTTAGGGTGTTAGTGTTGTTTGTTGTTAGTGGGTTAGCGTTTTTTGTTGTTTGGTTAGGGTTGTTTTTTTTAGGGGGTTAGTGTTTTTTGTTGTTAGGGGGTTAGTGTTGTTTGTTGTTAGGGGTTTAGGGTTGTTTCTTGTTGGGGTTTAGTGGTTTTTGTTGTTAGGGTGTTAGTCTTTATTGTGGTTAGGGGGTTAGTGTTGTCGGTTGTTCGGGGGTTAGGATTGTTTGTTGTTAGGGGGTTAGGGTTGTTTGTTGTTTGGGGGATAGGGCTGTTTGTTGTTACGGGGTTAGTGTTGTTTGTTGTTACGGGGTTAGGGTAGTTTCTTGTTAGGGGTTTAGTGTTGTTTGTTGTTAGGGGGTTAGTGTTTGTTGTTAGGGGTTTCGGGTTGTTTCTTGTTGGGGTTTAGTGGTTTTTGTTGTTAGGGTGTTACTGTTGTTTGTTGTTAGGGTGTTAGTGTTTTGTGTTGTTAGGGGGTTAGTGTTGTTTGATGTTAGGGGTTTAGGGTTGTTTGTTGTTAGGGGGTTAGTGTTGTTTGTTGTTAGGGTGTTAGGGTTGTTTGTTGTTAGTGGTTTAGGGTAGTTTGTTGTTAGTGGGTTAGTGTTTTCGGTTTTTAGGGGTTAGGGTTGTTTGTTGTTAGTGGGTTAGTGTTTTTGGTTTTTAGGGGTTAGGGTTTTTTGGTGTTTCGGGGTTAGTGTTTGTTGTTAGGGGGTTAGGGTTGTTTGTTGTTAGGGTGTTAGTGTTCTTTGATGTTAGGGGTTTAGTGTTGTTTGTTGTTAGGGGGTTAGGGTTGTTTGTTGTTAGGGGGTTAGGGTTGTTTGTTGTTAGGGTGTTAGTGTTGTTTGTTGTTACGGGGTTAGGGTTGTTTGTTGTTAGGGTGTTAGTGTTGTTTGTTGTTAGTGGGTTAGGGTTTTTTGTTGTTTGGTTAGGATTGTTTGTTGTTAGGGGGTTAGTGTTGTTTCTTGTTAGGGGGTTAGTGTTTCTTGTTAGGGGGTTAGGGTTGTTTGTTGTTAGGGTGTTAGTGTTGTTTGGTGTTAGTGGGTTAGGGTTTTTTGTTGTTTGGTTAGGGTTGTTTGTTGTTAGGGGGTTAGTGTTGTTTGTTGTTAGGGGTTTCGGGTTGTTTCTTGTTGGGGTTTAGTGGTTTTTGTTGTTAGGGTGTTAGTGTTTATTGTGGTTAGGGGGTTAGTGTTGTTGGTTGTTCGGGGGTTACGATTGTTTGTTGTTAGGGAGTTAGGGTTGTTTGATGTTTGGGGGTTAGGGTAGTTTGTTGTTACGGGGTTGGTGTTGTTTGTTGTTACGGGGTTAGGGTAGTTTATTGTTAGGGGTTTAGTGTTGTTTGTTGTTTGGGGGTTAGTGTTTGTTGTTAGGGGGTTAGGGTTGTTTGTTGTTAGGGTGTTAGTGTTCTTTGATGTTAGGGGTTTAGGGTTGTTTGTTGTTAGGGGGTTAGGGTTGTTTGTAGTTGGGGGTTAGGGTTGTTTGTTGTTAGGGTGTTAGTGTTGTTTTTTGTTAGGGGGTTAGGGTTGTTTGTTGTTAGGGTGTTAGTGTTGTTTGTTGTTAGTGGGTTAGGGTTTTTTGTTGGTTGGTTAGGGTTGTTTGTTGTTAGGGGGTTAGTGGTGTTTGTTCTTAGGGGTTTAGGGTTGTTTCTTGTTGGGGTTTAGTGGTTTTTGTTGTTAGGGTGTTAGTGTTGTTTGTTGTTAGGCTGTTAGTGTTTTGTGATGTTAGGGGGTTAGTGTTGTTTGATGTTAGGGGTTTAGGGTTGTTTGTTGTTAGGGGGTGAGTGTTGTTTGTTGTTAGGGTGTTAGGGTTGTTCGTTGTTAGTGGTTTAGGGTAGTTTGTTGTTAGTGGGTTAGTGTTTTTGGTTTTTAGGGGTTAGGGTTGTTTGTTGTTTGGGGTTAGTGTTGTTCGTTGTTAGGGGGTTAGGGGTGTTTCTTCTTACGGGGTTAGTGTTGTTTGTTGTTACGGGGTTAGGGTAGTTTCTTTTTCGGGGTTTAGTGTTGTTTTTTGTTAGGGGGTCATTGTTTGTTGTTAGGGGTTTAGGGTTGTTTGTTGTTCGGGTGTTTGTGTTGTTTGTTGTTAGGGAGTTAGTGTTGTTTGTTGTTAGGGTGTTAGTGTTGTTTGTTGTTAGTGGGTTAGGGTTTTTTGTTGTTTGGTTAGGGTTGTTTTTTGTTAGGGGGTTAGTGTTGTTTGTTGTTAGGGGTTTAGGGTTGTTTCTTGTTGGGGTTTAGTGGTTTTTGTTGTTAGGGAGTTAGTGTTTATTGTGGTTAGGGGGTTAGTGTTGTTGGTTGTTCGGGGGGTTAGGTTTGTTTGTTGTTAAGGGGTTAGAGTTGTTTGTTGTTAGGGGGTTAGGGTTGTTTGTTGTTTGCGGGTTAGGGTTGATTGTTGTTACGGGTTAGTGTTGTTTGTTGTTACGGGTTAGTGTTGTTTGTTGTTACGGGTTAGTGTTCTTTGTTGTTACGGGGTTAGGGTAGTTTCTTGTTAGGGGTTCAGTGTTGTTTGTTGTTAGGGGGTTAGTGTTTGTTGTTAGGGGTTTAGGGTTGTTTCTTGTTGGGGTTTAGTGGTTTTTGTTGTTAGGGTGTTAGTGTTGTTTGTTGTTAGGGTGTTAGTGTTTTGTGTCGTTAGGGGGTTAGTGTTGTTTGATGTTAGGGGTTAAGGGTTGTTTGTTGTTAGGGGGTTAGTGTTGTTTGTTGTTAGGGTGTTAGGTTTGTTTGTTGTTAGTGGGTTAGGGTTGTTTGTTGTTAGTGGGTTAGTTTTTTTGGTTTTTAGGTGTTAGGGTTTTTTGTTGTTTGGGGGTTAGTGTTTGTTGTTAGGGGGTTAGGGTTGTTTGTTGTTAGGGTGTTAGTGTTGTTTGTTGTTAGTGGGTTAGCGTTTTTTGTTGTTTGGTTAGGATTGTTTTTTGTTAGGGGGTTAGTGTTTTTTGTTGTTAGGGGGTTAGTGTTGTTTGTTGTTAGGGGTTTAGGGTTGTTTCTTGTTGGGGTTTAGTGGTTTTTGTTGTTAGGGTGTTAGTCTTTATTGTGGTTAGGGGGTTAGTGTTGTCGGTTGTTCGGGGGTTAGGATTGTTTGTTGTTAGGGGGTTAGGGTTGTTTGTTGTTTGGGGGATAGGGCTGTTTGTTGTTACGGGGTTAGTGTTGTTTGTTGTTACGGGGTTAGGGTAGTTTCTTGTTAGGGATTTACTGTTGTTTGTTGTTAGGGGGTTAGTGTTTGTTGTTAGGGGTTTCGGGTTGTTTCTTGTTGGGGTTTAGTGGTTTTTGTTGTTAGGGTGTTAATGTTGTTTGTTGTTAGGGTGTTAGTGTTTTGTGTTGTTAGGGGGTTAGTGTTGTTTGATGTTAGGGGTTTAGGGTTGTTTGTTGTTAGGGGGTTAGTGTTGTTTGTTGTTAGGGTGTTAGGGTTGTTTGTTGTTAGTGGTTTAGGGTAGTTTGTTGTTAGTGGGTTAGTGTTTTTGGTTTTTAGGGGTTAGGGTTGTTTGTTGTTAGTGGGTTAGTGTTTTTGGTTTTTAGGGGTTAGGGTTGTTTGGTGTTTGGGGGTTAGTGTTTGTTGTTAGGGGGTTAGGGTTGTTTGTTGTTAGGGTGTTAGTGTTCTTTGATGTTAGGGGTTTAGTGTTGTTTGTTGTTAGGGGGTTAGTGTTGTTTGTTGTTAGGGGTTTAGGGTTGTTAGTTGTTAGGGTGTTAGTGTTGTTTGTTGTTAGGGGGTTAGGGTTGTTTGTTGTTAGGGTGTTAGTGTTGTTTGTTGTTAGTGGGTTAGGGTTTTTTGTTGTTTGGTTAGGATTGTTTGTTGTTAGGGGGTTAGTGTTGTTAGTTGTTAGGGGGTTAGTGTTGTTTCTTGTTAGGGGGTTAGGGTTGTTTGTTGTTAGGGTGTTAGTGTTGTTTGGTGTTAGTGGGTTAGGGTTTTTTGTTGTTTGGTTAGGGTTGTTTGTTGTTAGGGGGTTAGTGTTGTTTGTTCTTAGGGGTTTAGCGTTGTTTCTTGTTGGGGTTTAGTGCTTTTTGTTGTTAGGGTGTTAGTGTTTATTGTGGTTAGGGGGTTAGTGTTGTTGGTTGTTCGGGGGTCACGATTGTTTGTTGTTAGGGAGTTAGGGTTGTTTGATGTTTGGGGGTTAGTGTAGTTTGTTGTTACGGGGTTAGTGTTGTTTGTTACGGAGTTAGGGTAGTTTATTGTTAGGGGTTTAGTGTTGTTTGTTGTTAGGGGGTTAGTGTTTGTTGTTAGGGGTTTCGGGTTGTTTCTTGTTGGGGTTTAGTGGTTTTTGTTGTTAGGGTGTTAGTGTTGTTTGTTGTTAGGGTGTTAGTGTTTTGTGTTGTTAGGGGGTTAGTGTTGTTTGATGTTAGGGGTTTAGGGTTGTTTGCTGTTAGGGGGTTAGTGTTGTTTGTTGTTAGGGTGTTAGGGTTGTTTGTTGTTAGTGTGTTAGGGTTGTTTGTTGTTAGTGGGTTAGTGTTTTTGGTTTTTAGGGGTTAGGGTTGTTTGTTGTTTGGGGGTAAGTGTTTGTTGTTAGGGGGTTAGGGTTGTGTGTTGTTAGGGTGTTAGTGTTGTTTGATGTTAGGGGTTTAGGGTTGTTTGTTGTTAGGGGGTTAGTGTTGTTTGTTGTTAGGGTGTTAGGGTTGTTTGTTGTTAGTGGTTTAGGGTTGTTTGTTGTTAGCGGGTTAGTGTTTCTGGTTTTTAGGTGTTAGGGTTGTTTGTTGTTTGGGGGTTAGTGTTTGTTGTTAGGGGGTTAGGGTTGTTTGTTGTTACGGTGTTAGTGTTTTGTGTTGTTAGGAGGTTAGTGTTGTTTGTTGTTAGGGTGTGAGGGTTGTTTGTTGTTAGTGTGTTAGGGTTGTTTGTTGTTAGTGGGTTAGTGTTTTTGGTTTTTAGGGGTTAGGGTTGTTTGTTGTTTGGGGGTTAGTTTTTGTTGTTAGGGGGTTAGGGTTGTGTGTTGTTAGGGTGTTAATGTTGTTTGATGTTAGGGGTTTAGGGTTGTTTGTTGTTAGGGGGTTAGTGTTGTTTGTTGTTAGGGTGTTAGGTTTGTTTGTTGTTAGTGGGTTAGGGTTGTTTGTTGTTAGTGGGTTAGTTTTTTTGGTTTTTAGGTGTTAGGGTTGTTTGTTGTTTGGGGGTTAGTGTTTGTTGTTAGGGGGTTAGGGTTGTTTGTTGTTAGGGTGTTAGTGTTGTTTGTTGTTAGTGGGTTAGGGTTTTTTCTTGTTTGGTTAGGATTGTTTTTTGTTAGGGGGTTAGTGTTTTTGGTTGTTAGGGGGTTAGTGTTGTTTGTTGTTAGGGGTTTAGGGTTGTTTCTTGTTGGGGTTTAGTGGTTTTTGTTGTTAGGGTGTTAGTCTTTATTGTGGTTAGGGGGTTATTGTTGTCGGTTGTTCGGGGGTTAGGATTGTTTGTTGTTAGGGGGTTAGGGTTGTTTGTTGTTTGGGGGATAGGGCTGTTTGTTGTTACGGGGTTAGGGTTGTTTGTTGTTATGGGGTTAGGGTAGTTTCTTGTTAGGGGTTTAGTGTTGTTTGTTGTTAGGGGGTTAGTGTTTGTTGTTAGGGGTTTCGGGTTGTTTCTTGTTGGGGTTTAGTGGTTTTTGTTGTTAGGGTGTTAATGTTGTTTGTTGTTAGGGTGTTAGTGTTTTGTGTTGTTAGGGGGTTAGTGTTGTTTGATGTTAGGGGTTTAGGGTTGTTTGTTGTTTGGGGGTTAGTGTTTGTTGTTAGGGGTTAGGGTTGTTTGTTGTTAGGGTGTTAGTGTTCTTTGATGTTTGGTGTTTAGGGTTGTTTGTTGTTAGGGGGTTAGGGTTGTTTGTTGTTAGGGGGTTAGGGTTGTTTGTTGTTAGGGTGTTAGTGTTGTTTGTTGTTAGTGGGTTAGGGTTTTTTGTTGTTTGGTTAGGATTGTTTGTTGTTAGGGGGTTAGTGTTGTTTGTTGTTAGTGGGTAAGGGTTTTTTGTTGTTTGGTTAGGATTGTTTGTTGTTAGGGGGTTAGTGTTGTTTGTTGTTAGGGGTTTAGGGTTGTTTCTTGTTGGGGTTTAGTGTTTTTTGTTGTTAGGGTGTTAGTGTTGTTTGTTGTTACGGTGTTAGTGTTTTGTGTTGTTAGGGGGTTAGTGTTGTTTGATGTTAGGGGTTTAGGGTTGTTTGTTGTTAGGGGGTTAGTGTTGTTTGTTGTTAGGGTGTTAGGGTTGTTTGTTGTTAGTGGTTTAGGGTTGTTTGTTGTTAGCGGGTTAGTGTTTCTGGTTTTTAGGGGTTAGGGTTGTTTGTTGTTTGGGGGTTAGTGTTTGTTGTTAGGGGGTTAGGGTTGTTTGTTGTTACGGTGTTAGTGTTTTGTGTTGTTAGTGGGTTAGTGTTGTTTGATGTTAGGGGTTTAGGGTTGTTTGTTGTTAGGGGGTTAGTGTTGTTTGTTGTTAGGGTGTTAGTGTTGTTTGTTGTTGGTGGGTTAGGGTTTTTTGTTGTTTGGTTAGGGTTGTTTTTTGTTAGGGCGTTAGTGTTGTTTGTTGTTAGGGGTTTAGGGTTGTTTCTTGTTGGGGTTTAGTGGTTTTTGTTGTTAGAGTGTTAGTGTTTATTGTGGTTAGGGGGTTAGTGTTGTTCGTTGTTCGGGGGGTTAGGATTGTTTGTTGTTAAGGGGTTAGGGTTGTTTGTTGTTTGGGGGTTAGGGTTGTTTGTTGTTACGGCTTAGTGGTGTTTGTTGTTATGGGGTTAGGGTAGTTTCTTGTTAGGGGTTCAGTGTTGTTTGTTGTTAGGGGGTTAGTGTTTGTTGTTAGGGGTTTAGGGTTGTTTATGGTTGAGGTGTTAGTGTTGTTTGTTGTTAGGGTGTTAGTGTTTTGTGTCGATAGGGGGTTAGTGTTGTTTGTTGTTAGGGGTTTAGGGTTGTTTCTTGTTGGGCTTTAGTGGTTTTTGTTGTTAGGGTGTTAGTGTTTATTGTGGTTAGGGGGTTAGTGTTGTTGGTTGTTCGGGGGGTTAGGATTGTTTGTTGTTAAGGGGTTAGGGTTGTTTGTTGTTTGGGGGTTAGGGTTGTTTGTTGTTTGGGGGTTAGGGTTGTTTGTTGTTACGGGTTAGTGTTGTTTGTTGTTACGGGGTTAGGGTAGATTCTTGTTAGGGGTTCAGTGTTGTTTGTTGTTAGGGTGTTAGTGTTGTTTGTTGTTAGGGTGTTAGTGTTTTGTGTCGTTAGGGGGTTAGTATTGTTTGATGTTAGGGGTTAAGGGTTGTTTGTTGTTAGGGGGTTAGTGTTGTTTGTTGTTAGGGTGTTAGGGTTGTTTGTTGTTAGTGGGTTAGGGTTGTTTGTTTTTAGTGGGTTAGTTTTTTTGGTTTTTAGGTGTTAGGGTTGCTTGTTGTTTGGGGGTTAGTGTTTGTTGTTAGGGGGTTAGGGTTGTTTGTTGTTAGGGTGTTAGTGTTGTTTGTTGTTAGTGGGTTAGCGTTTTTTGTTGTTTGGTTAGGATTGTTTTTTGTTAGGGGGTTAGTGTTTTTTGTTGTTAGGGGGTTATTGTTGTTTGTTGTTAGGGGTTTAGGGTTGTTTCTTGTTCGGGTTTAGTGGTTTTTGTTGTTAGGGTGTTAGTCTTTATTGTGGTTATGGGGTTAGTGTTGTCGGTTGTTCGGGGGTTAGGATTGTTTTTTGTTAGGGGGTTAGGGTTGTTTGTTGTTTGGGGGATAGGGCTGTTTGTTGTTACGGGGTTAGTGTTGTTTGTTGTTACGGGGTTAGGGTAGTTTCTTGTTAGGGGTTTAGTGTTGTTTGTTGTTAGGGGGTTAGTGTTTGTTGTTAGGGGTTTCGGGTTGTTTCTTGTTGGGGTTTAGTGGTTTTTGTTGTTAGGGTGTTAATGTTGTTTGTTGTTAGGGTGTTAGTGTTTTGTGTTGTTAGGGGGTTAGTGTTGTTTGATGTTAGGGGTTTAGGGTTGTTTGTTGTTAGGGGGTTAGTGTTGTTTGTTGTTAGGGTGTTAGGGTTGTTTGTTGTTAGTGGTTTAGGGTAGTTTGTTGTTAGTGGGTTAGTGTTTTCGGTTTTTAGGGGTTAGGGTTGTTTGTTGTTAGTGGGTTAGTGTTTTTGGTTTTTAGGGGTTAGGCTTGTTTGGTGTTTGGGGTTAGTGTTTGTTGTTAGGGGGTTAGGGTTGTTTGTTGTTAGGGTGTTAGTGTTCTTTGATGTTAGGGGTTTAGTGTTGTTTGTTGTTAGGGGGTTAGTGTTGTTTGTTGTTAGGGGGTTAGGGTTGTTTTTAGGGTGTTAGTGTTGTTTGTTGTTAGGGGGTTAGTGTTGTTTGTTGTTAGGGCGTTAGTGTTGTTTGTTGTTAGTGGGTTAGGGTTTTTTGTTGTTTGGTTAGGATTGTTTGTTGTTAGGGGGTTAGTGTTGTTTGCTGTTAGGGGGTTAGTGTTGTTTCTTGTTAGGGGTTAGGGTTGTTTGTTGTTAGGGTGTTAGTGTTGTTTGGTGTTAGTGGGTTAGGGTTTTTTGTTGTTTGGTTAGGGTTGTTTGTTGTTAGGGGGTTAGTGTTGTTTGTTCTTAGGGGTTTAGCGTTGTTTCTTGTTGGGGTTTAATGCTTTTTGTTGTTAGGGTGTTAGTGTTTATTGTGGTTAGGGGGTTAGTGTTGTTGGTTGTTCGGGGGTTACGATTGTTTGTTGTTAGGGAGTTAGGGTTGTTTGATGTTTGGGGTTTATTTTAGTTTGTTGTTACGGGGTTAGTGTTGTTTGTTGTTACGGGGTTAGGGTAGTTTATAGTTAGGGGTTTAGTGTTGTTTGTTGTTAGGGCGTTAGTGTTTGTTGTTAGGGGTTTCGGGTTGTTTCTTGTTGGGGTTTAGTGGTTTTTGTTGTTAGGGTGTTAGTGTTGTTTGTTGTTAGGGTGTTAGTGTTTTGTGTTGTTAGGGGGTTAGTGTTGTTTGATGTTAGGGGTTTAGGGTTGTTTGTTGTTAGGGGGTTAGTGTTGTTTGTTGTTAGGGTGTTAGGGTTGTTTGTTGTTAGTGTGTTAGGGTTGTTTGTTGTTAGTGGGTTAGTCTTTTTGGTTTTTAGGGGTTAGGGTTGTTTGTTGTTTGGGGGTTAGTGTTTGTTGTTAGGGGGTTAGGGTTGTGTGTTGTTAGGGTGTTAGTGTTCTTTGATGTTAGGGGTTTAGGGTTGTTTGTTGTTAGGGGGTCAGTGTTTGTTGTTAGGGTGTTAGGGTTGTTTGTTGTTAGTGGGTTAGGGTTGTTTGTTGTTAGGGTGTTAGTGTTCTTTGATGTTTGGTGTTTAGGGTTGTTTGTTGTTAGGGGGTTAGTGTTGTTTGTTGTTAGGGGGTTAGGGTTGTTTCTTGTTAGGGTGTTAGTGTTGTTTGTTGTTAGGGTGTTAGTGTTGTTTGTTGTTAGTGGGTTAGGGTTTTTTGTTGTTTGGTTAGGATTGTTTGTTGTTAGGGGGTTAGTGTTGTTTGTTGTTAGTGGGTAAGGGTTTTTTGTTGTTTGGTTAGGATTGTTTGTTGTTAGGGGGTTAGTGTTGTTTGTTGTTAGGGGTTTAGGGTTGTTTCTTGTTGGGGTTTAGTGGTTTTTGTTGTTAGGGTGTTAGTGTTGTTTGTTGTTACGGTGTTAGTGTTTTGTGTTGTTAGGGGGTTAGTGTTGTTTGATGTTAGGGGTTTAGGGTTGTTTGTTGTTAGGGGTTTAGGGTTGTTTCTTGTTGGGGTTTAGTGGTTTTTGTTGTTAGGGTGTTAGTGTTGTTTCTTGTTAGGGTGTTAGTGTTGTTTGTTGTTAGGGGGTTAGTGTTGTTTCTTGTTAGGGGGTTAGTGTTGTTTGTTGTTAGTCGGTTAGGGATGTTTGTTGTTTGGCTCGGGTTGTTTGTTTTTAGGGGTTAGGGTTGTTTATTGTTACGGGGTTAAAGTAGTTTCTTGTTAGGGGGTTAGCGTTTTTTGTTGATAGTGTGTTAGGGTTGTTTGTTGTTTGTTAATGGTTGTTTGTTGTTAGGGGGTTAGGGTTGTTTGTTGTTAGTGGGTTAGTGTTTTTGGTTTTTAGGGGTTAGGGTTGTTTGTTGTTTGGGGGTTAGTTTTTGTTGTTAGGGGGTTAGGGTTGTTTGTTGTTAGGGGTTTAGTGTTGTTTCTTGTTGGGGTTTAGTGGTTTTTGTTGTTAGGGTGTTAGTGTTTATTGTGGTTAGGGGGTTAGTGTTGTTGGTTGTTCGGGGGGTTAGGATTGTTTGTTTTTAAGGGGTTAGAGTTGTTTGTTGTTTGGGGGTTAGGGTTGTTTGTTGTTTGCGGGTTAGGGTTGTTTGTTGTTACGGGTTAGTGTTGTTTGTTGTTACGGGGTTAGGGTAGTTTCTTGTTAGGGGTTCAGTGTTGTTTGTTGTTAGGGGGTTAGTGTTTGTTGTTAGGGGTTTAGGGTTGTTTCTTGTTGGGGTTTAGTGGTTTTTGTTGTTAGGGGGTTAGTGTTGTTGGTTGTTAGGGTGTTAGGGTTGTTTGTTGTTAGTGGGTTAGGGTTGTTTGTTGTTAGTGGGTTAGTTTTTTTGGTTTTTAGGTGTTAGGGTTGTTTGTTGTTTGGGGGTTAGTGTTTGTTGTTAGGGGGTTAGGGTTGTTTGTTGTTAGGGTGTTAGTGTTGTTTGTTGTTAGTGGGTTAGCGTTTTTTGTTGTTTGGTTAGGATTGTTTTTTGTGAGGGGGTTAGTGTTTTTTGTTGTTAGGGGGTTAGTGTTGTTTGTTGTTAGGGGTTTAGGGTTGTTTCTTGTTGGGGTTTAGTGGTTTTTGTTGTTAGGGTGTTAGTCTTTATTGTGGTTAGGGGGTTAGTGTTGTCGGTTGTTCTGGGGTTAGGATTGTTTGTTGTTAGGGGGTTAGGGTTGTTTGTTGTTAGGGGGTTAGGGTTGTTTGTTGTTAGTGGGTTAGTGTTTTTGGTTTTTAGGGGTTAGGGTTGTTTGTTGTTTGGGGGTAGTGTTTGTTGTTAGGGGGTTAGGGTTTTTTGTTGTTAGGGTATTAGTGTTCTTTGATGTTAGGGGTTTAGGGTTGTTTCTTGTTAGGGGGTTAGTGTTGTTTCTTGTTAGGGGGTTAGGGTTGTTTGTTGTTAGGGGGTTAGGGTTGTTTGTTGTTAGGGTGTTAGTGTTGTTTGCTGTTAGTGGGTTAGGATTTTTTGTTGTTTGGTTAGGATTGTTTGTTGTTAGGGGGTTAGTGTTGTTTGTTGTTAGGGGGTTAGTGTTGTTTGTTGTTAGGGGTTTAGGGTTGTTTCTTGTTGGGGTTTAGTGGTTTTTGTTGTTAGGGTGTTAGTGTTGTTTGTTGTTACGGTGTTAGTGTTTTGTGTTGTTAGCGGGTTAGTGTTGTTTGATGATAGGGGTTTAGGGTTGTTTGTTGTTAGGGGGTTAGTGTTGTTTCTTGTTAGGGTGTTATGGTTGTTTGTTCTTAGTGGTTTAGGGTTGTTTGTTGTTAGTGGGTTAGTGTTTTTGGTTTTTAGGGGTTAGGGTTCTTTGTTGTTAGGGTGTTAGTGTTCTTTGATGTTAGGGGTTTAGTGTTGTTTGTTGTTAGGGGGTTAGTGTTGTTCGTTGCTAGGGGGTTAGGGTTGTTTCTTGTTACGGGGTTAGTGTTGTTTGTTCTTACGGGGTTAGGGTAGTTTCTTGCTCGGGGTTTAGTATTGTTTTTTGTTAGGGGGTTAGTGTTTGTTGTTAGGGGTTTAGGGTTGTTTCTTGTTGGGGTTTAGTGGTTTTTGTTGTTAGGGTGTTAGTGTTGTTTGTTGTTAGGGTGTTAGTGTTTTGTGTTGTTAGGGGGTTAGTGTTGTTTGATGTTAGGGGTTTAGGGTTGTTTGTTTTTAGGGGGTTAGTGTTTGTTGTTAGGGGGTTAGGGTTGTTTGTTGTTAGGGTGTTAGCGTTGTTTGTTGTTAGGGAGTTAGTGTTGTTTGTTGTTAGGGTGTTAGCGTTGTTTGTTGTTGGTGGGTTAGGGTTTTTTGTTGTTTGGTTAGTGTTGTTTTTTGTTAGGGGTTTAGTGTTGTTTGTTGTTAGGGGTTTAGGGTTGTTTATTGTTGGGGTTTAGTGGTTTCTGTTGTTAGGGTGTTAGTGTTTATTGTGGTTAGGGGGTTAGTGTTGTTGGTTGTTCGGGGGGTTAGGATTGTTTGTTGTTAAGGGGTTAGGGTTGTTTGTTGTTTGGGGTTTAGGGTTGTTTGTTGTTTGGGGGTTAGGTTTGTTTGTTGTTACGGTTTAGGGTTGTTTGCTGTTACGGGGTTAGGGTATTTTCTTGTTAGGAATTCAGTGTTGTTTGTTGTTTGGGGGTTAGTGTTTTTTGTTAGGGGTTTAGGGTTGTTTCTTGTTGGGGTTCAGTGGTTTCTGTTGTTAGAGTGTTAGTGTTGTTTGTTGTTACGGTGTTAGTGTTTTGTGTAGTTAGGGGGTTAGTGTTGTTTGATGTTGGGGGTAAGGGTTGTTTGTTGTTAGGGGGTTAGTGTTGTTTGTTGTTAGGGTGTTAGGGTTCTTTGTTGTTAGTGGGTTAGGGTTGTTTGTTGTTAGTGGGTTAGTTTTTTTCTTTTTTAGGGGTTAGGGTTGTTTGTTGTTTGGGGGTTAGTGTTTGTTGTTGGGGGTTAGGAATGTTTGTTGTTAGGGTGTTATTGTTCTTTGGTGTTAGGGGTTTAGTGTTGTTTGTTGTTAGGGAGATAGGGTTGTTTGATGTTTGGGGGTTAGGGTAGTTTGTTGTTACGGGGTTAGGGTAGTTTCTTTTTCGGGGTTTAGTGTTGTTTTTTGTTAGGGGGTTATTGTTTGTTGTTAGGGGTTTAGGGTTGTTTGTTGTTAGGGTGTTAGTGTTGTTTGTTGTTAGGGAGTTAGGGTTGTTTGTTGTTAGGGTGTTAGTGTTGTTTGTTGTTAGTGGGTTAGGGTTGTTTGTTGTTTGGGGGATAGGGCTGTTTGTTGTTACGGGGTTAGTGTTGTTTGTTGTTACGGGGTTAGGGTAGTTTCTTGTTAGGGGTTTAGTGTTGTTTGTTGTTAGGGGGTTAGTGTTTGTTGTTAGGGGTTTCGGGTTGTTTCTTGTTGGGGTTTAGTGGTTTTTGTTGTTAGGGTGTTACTGTTGTTTGTTGTTAGGGTGTTAGTGTTTTGTGTTGTTAGGGGGTTAGTGTTGTTTGATGTTAGGGGTTTAGGGTTGTTTGTTGTTAGGGGGTTAGTGTTGTTTGTTGTTAGGGTGTTAGGGTTGTTTGTTGTTAGTGGTTTAGGGTAGTTTGTTGTTAGTGGGTTAGTGTTTTCGGTTTTTAGGGGTTAGGGTTGTTTGTTGTTAGTGGGTTAGTGTTTTTGGTTTTTAGGGGTTAGGGTTTTTTGGTGTTTGGGGGTTAGTGTTTGTTGTTAGGGGGTTAGGGTTGTTTGTTGTTAGGGTGTTAGTGTTCTTTGATGTTAGGGGTTTAGTGCTGTTTGTTGTTAGGGGGTTAGGGTTGTTTGTTGTTAGGGGGTTAGGGTTGTTTGTTGTTAGGGTGTTAGTGTTGTTTGTTGTTAGGGGGTTAGGGTTGTTTGTTGTTAGGGTGTTAGTGTTGTTTGTTGTTAGTGGGTTAGGGTTTTTTGTTGTTTGGTTAGGATTGTTTGTTGTTAGGGGGTTAGTGTTGTTTGTTGTTAGGGGGTTAGTGTTTCTTGTTAGGGGGTTAGGGTTGTTTGTTGTTAGGGTGTTAGTGTTGTTTGGTGTTAGTGGGTTAGGGTTTTTTGTTGTTTGGTTAGGGTTGTTTGTTGTTAGGGGGTTAGTGTTGTTTGTTCTTAGGGGTTTAGCGTTGTTTCTTGTTGGGGTTTAGTGGTTTTTGTTGTTAGGGTGTTAGTGTTTATTGTGGTTAGGGGGTTAGTGTTGTTGGTTGTTCGGGGGTTACGATTGTTTGTTGTTAGGGAGTTAGGGTTGTTTGATGTTTGGGGGTTAGGTTAGTTTGTTGTTACGGGGTTGGTGTTGTTTGTTGTTACGGGGTTAGGGTAGTTTATTGTTAGGGGTTTAGTGTTGTTTGTTGTTTGGGGGTTAGTGTTTGTTGTTAGGGGGTTAGGGTTGTTTGTTGTTAGGGTGTTAGTGTTCTTTGATGTTAGGGGTTTAGGGTTGTTTGTTGTTAGGGGGTTAGTGTTGTTTGTAGTTAGGGGGTTAGGGTTGTTTGTTGTTAGGGTGTTAGTGTTGTTTGTTGTTAGGGGGTTAGGGTTGTTTGTTGTTAGGGTGTTAGTGTTGTTTGTTGTTAGTGGGTTAGGGTTTTTTGTTGGTTGGTTAGGGTTGTTTGTTGTTAGGCGGTTAGTGGTGTTTGTTCTTAGGGGTTTAGGGTTGTTTCTTGTTGGGGTTTAGTGGTTTTTGTTGTTAGGGTGTTAGTGTTGTTTGTTGTTAGGCTGTTAGTGTTTTGTGATGTTAGGGGGTTAGTGTTGTTTGATGTTAGGGGTTTAGGGTTGTTTGTTGTTAGGGGGTGAGTGTTGTTTGTTGTTAGGGTGTTAGGGTTGTTCGTTGTTAGTGGTTTAGGGTAGTTTGTTGTTAGTGGGTTAGTGTTTTTGGTTTTTAGGGGTTAGGGTTGTTTGTTGTTTGGGGTTAGTGTTGTTCGTTGTTAGGGGGTTAGGGGTGTTTCTTCTTACGGGGTTAGTGTTGTTTGTTGTTACGGGGTTAGGGTAGTTTCTTTTTCGGGGTTTAGTGTTGTTTTTTGTTAGGGGGTCATTGTTTGTTGTTAGGGGTTTAGGGTTGTTTGTTGTTAGGGTGTTAGTGTTGTTTGTTGTTAGGGAGTTAGTGTTGTTTGTTGTTAGGGTGTTAGTGTTGTTTGTTGTTAGTGGGTTAGGGTTTTTTGTTGTTTGGTTAGGGTTGTTTTTTGTTAGGGGGTTAGTGTTGTTTGTTGTTAGGGGTTTAGGGTTGTTTCTTGTTGGGGTTTAGTGGTTTTTGTTGTTTGGGTGTTAGTGTTTATTGTGGTTAGGGGGTTAGTGTTGTTGGTTGTTCGGGGGTTTAGGTTTGTTTGTTGTTAAGGGGTTAGAGTTGTTTGTTGTTAGGGGGTTAGGGTTGTTTGTTGTTTGCGGGTTAGGGTTGTTTGTTGTTACGGGTTAGTGTTGTTTGTTGTTACGGGTTAGTGTTGTTTGTTGTTACGGGTTAGTGTTCTTTGTTGTTACGGGGTTAGGGTAGTTTCTTGTTAGGGGTTCAGTGTTGTTTGTTGTTAGGGGGTTAGTGTTTGTTGTTAGGGGTTTAGGGTTGTTTCTTGTTGGGGTTTAGTGGTTTTTGTTGTTAGGGTGTTAGTGTTGTTTGTTGTTAGGGTGTTAGTGTTTTGTGTCGTTAGGGGGTTAGTGTTGTTTGATGTTCGGGGTTAAGGGTTGTTTGTTGTTAGGGGGTTAGTGTTGTTTGTTGTTAGGGTGTTAGGTTTGTTTGTTGTTAGTGGGTTAGGGTTGTTTGTTGTTAGTGGGTTAGTTTTTTTGGTTTTTAGGTGTTAGGGTTTTTTGTTGTTTGGGGGTTAGTGTTTGTTGTTAGGGGGTTAGGGTTGTTTGTTGTTAGGGTGTTAGTGTTGTTTGTTGTTAGTGGGTTAGCGTTTTTTGTTGTTTGGTTAGGATTGTTTTTTGTTAGGGGGTTAGTGTTTTTTGTTGTTAGGGGGTTAGTGTTGTTTGTTGTTAGGGGTTTAGGGTTGTTTCTTGTTGGGGTTTAGTGGTTTTTGTTGTTAGGGTGTTAGTCTTTATTGTGGTTAGGGGGTTAGTGTTGTCGGTTGTTCGGGGGTTAGGATTGTTTGTTGTTAGGGGGTTAGGGTTGTTTGTTGTTTGGGGGATAGGGCTGTTTGTTGTTACGGGGTTAGTGTTGTTTGTTGTTACGGGGTTAGGGTAGTTTCTTGTTAGGGGTTTAGTGTTGTTTGTTGTTAGGGGCTTAGTGTTTGTTGTTAGGGGTTTCGGGTTGTTTCTTGTTGGGGTTTAGTGTTTTTTGTTGTTAGGGTGTTAATGTTGTTTGTTGTTAGGGTGTTAGTGTTTTGTGTTGTTAGGGGGTTAGTGTTGTTTGATGTTAGGGGTTTAGGGTTGTTTGTTGTTTGGGGGTCAGTGTTTGTTGTTAGGGGTTAGGGTTGTTTGTTGTTAGGGTGTTAGTGTTCTTTGATGTTTGGTGTTTAGGGTTGTTTGTTGTTAGGGGGTTAGTGTTGTTTGTTGTTAGGGGGTTAGGGTTGTTTGTTGTTAGGGTGTTAGTGTTGTTTGTTGTTAGGGTGTTAGTGTTGTTTGTTGTTAGTGGGTTAGGGTTTTTTGTTGTTTGGTTAGGATTGTTTGTTGTTAGGGGGTTAGTGTTGTTTATTGTTAGTGGGTAAGGGTGTTTTGTTGTTTGGTTAGGATTGTTTGTTGTTAGGGGGTTAGTGTTGTTTGTTGTTAGGGGTTTAGGGTTGTTTCTTGTTGGGGTTTAGTGGTTTTTGTTGTTAGGGTGTTAGTGTTGTTTGTTGTTACGGTGTTAGTGTTTTGTGTTGTTGGGGGGTTAGTGTTTGATGTTAGGGGTTTAGGGTTGTTTGTTGTTAGGGGGTTAGTGTTGTTTGTTGTTAGGGTGTTAGGGTTGTTTGTTGTTAGTGGTTTAGGGTTGTTTGTTGTTAGCGGGTTAGTGTTTCTGGTTTTTAGGTGTTAGGGTTGTTTGTTGTTTGGGGGTTAGTGTTTGTTGTTAGGGGGTTAGGGTTGTTTGTTGTTACGGTGTTAGTGTTTTGTGTTGTTAGGAGGTTAGTGTTGTTTGTTGTTAGGGTGTGAGGGTTGTTTGTTGTTAGTGTGTTAGGGTTGTTTGTTGTTAGTGGGTTAGTGTTTTTGGTTTTTAGGGGTTAGGGTTGTTTGTTGTTTGGCGATTAGTGTTTGTTGTTAGGGGGTTAGGGTTGTGTGTTGTTAGGGTGTTAGTGTTGTTTGATGTTAGGGGTTTAGGGTTGTTTGTTGTTAGGGGGTTAGTGTTGTTTGTTGTTAGGGTGTTAGGTTTGTTTGTTGTTAGTGGGTTAGGGTTGTTTGTTGTTAGTGGGTTAGTTTTTTTGGTTTTTAGGTGTTAGGGTTGTTTGTTGTTTGGGGGTTAGTGTTTGTTGTTAGGGGGTTAGGGTTGTTTGTTGTTAGGGTGTTAGTGTTGTTTGTTGTTAGTGGGTTAGCGTTTTTTGTTGTTTGGTTAGGATTGTTTTTTGTTAGGGGGTTAGTGTTTTTTGTTGTTAGGGGGTTAGTGTTGTTTGTTGTTAGGGGTTTAGGGTTGTTTCTTGTTGGGGTTTAGTGGTTTTTGTTGTTAGGGTGTTAGTCTTTATTGTGGTTAGGGGGTTAGTGTTGTCGGTTGTTCGGGGGTTAGGATTGTTTGTTGTTAGGGGGTTAGGGTTGTTTGTTGTTTGGGGGATAGGGCTGTTTGTTGTTACAGGGTTAGTGTTGTTTGTTGTTACGGGGTTAGGGTAGTTTCTTGTTAGGGGTTTAGTGTTTTTTGTTGTTAGGGGGTTAGTGTTTGTTGTTAGGGGTTTCGGGTTGTTTCTTGTTGGGGTTTAGTGTTTTTTGTTGTTAGGGTGTTAATGTTGTTTGTTGTTAGGGTGTTAGTGTTTTGTGTTGTTAGGGGTTAGTGTTGTTTGATGTTAGGGGTTTAGGGTTGTTTGTTGTTTGGGGGTCAGTGTTTGTTGTTAGGGGTTAGGGTTGTTTGTTGTTAGGGTGTTAGTGTTCTTTGATGTTTGGTGTTTAGGGTTGTTTGTTGTTAGGGGGTTAGTGTTGTTTGTTGTTAGGGGGTTAGGGTTGTTTGTTGTTAGGGTGTTAGTGTTGTTTGTTGTTAGGGTGTTAGTGTTGTTTGTTGTTAGTGGGTTAGGGTTTTTTGTTGTTTGGTTAGGATTGTTTGTTGTTAGGGGGTTAGTGTTGTTTATTGTTAGTGGGTAAGGGTGTTTTGTTGTTTGGTTAGGATTGTTTGTTGTTAGGGGGTTAGTGTTGTTTGTTGTTAGTGGTTTAGGGTTGTTTCTTGTTGGGGTTTAGTGGTTTTTGTTGTTAGGGTGTTAGTGTTGTTTGTTGTTACGGTGTTAGTGTTTTGTGTTGTTGGGGGGTTAGTGTTTGATGTTAGGGGTTTAGGGTTGTTTGTTGTTAGGGGGTTAGTGTTGTTTGTTGTTAGGGTGTTAGGGTTGTTTGTTGTTAGTGGTTTAGGGTTGTTTGTTGTTAGCGGGTTAGTGTTTCTGGTTTTTAGGTGTTAGGGTTGTTTGTTGTTTGGGGGTTAGTGTTTGTTGTTAGGGGGTTAGTGTTGTTTGTTGTTAGGGGTTTAGGGTTGTTTCTTGTTGCGGTTTAGTGGTTTTTGTTGTTAGGGTGTTAGTGTTGTTTGTTGTTACGGTGTTAGTGTTTTGTGTTGTTGGGGGGTTAGTGTTTGATGTTAGGGGTTTAGGGTTGTTTGTTGTTAGGGGGTTAGTGTTGTTTGTTGTTAGGGTGTGAGGGTTGTTTGTTGTTAGTGTGTTAGGGTTGTTTGTTGTTAGTGGGTTAGTGTTTTTGGTTTTTAGGGGTTAGGGTTGTTTGTTGTTTGGGGGTTAGTGTTTGTTGTTAGGGGGTTAGGGTTGTGTGTTGTTAGGGTGTTAGTGTTGTTTGATGTTAGGGGTTTAGGGTTGTTTGTTGTTAGGGGGTTAGTGTTGTTTGTTGTTAGGGTGTTAGGTTTGTTTGTTGTTAGTGGGTTAGGGTTGTTTGTTGTTAGTGGGTTAGTTTTTTTGGTTTTTAGGTGTTAGGGTTGTTTGTTGTTTGGGGGTTAGTGTTTGTTGTTAGGGGGTTAGGGTTGTTTGTTGTTACGGTGTTAGTGTTGTTTGTTGTTAGGGGGTTAGTGTTGTTTGTTGTTAGGGGTTTAGGGTTGTTTCTTGTTGGGGTTTAGTGGTTTTTGTTGTTAGGGTGTTAGTCTTTATTGTGGTTAGGGGGTTATTGTTGTCGGTTGTTCGGGGGTTAGGATTGTTTGTTGTTAGGGGGTTAGGGTTGTTTGTTGTTTGGGGGATAGGGCTGTTTGTTGTTACGGGGTTAGGGTTGTTTGTTGTTATGGGGTTAGGGTAGTTTCTTGTTAGGGGTTTAGTGTTGTTTGTTGTTAGGGGGTTAGTGTTTGTTGTTAGGGGTTTCGGGTTGTTTCTTGTTGGGGTTTAGTGGTTTTTGTTGTTAGGGTGTTAATGTTGTTTGTTGTTAGGGTGTTAGTGTTTTGTGCTGTTAGGGGGTTAGTGTTGTTTGATGTTAGGGGTTTAGGGTTGTTTGTTGTTTGGGGGTTAGTGTTTGTTGTTAGGGGTTAGGGTTGTTTGTTGTTAGGGTGTTAGTGTTCTTTGATGTTTGGTGTTTAGGGTTGTTTGTTGTTAGGGGGTTAGGGTTGTTTGTTGTTAGGGGGTTAGGGTTGTTTGTTGTTAGGGTGTTAGTGTTGTTTGTTGTTAGTGGGTTAGGGTTTTTTGTTGTTTGGTTAGGATTGTTTGTTGTTAGGGGGTTAGTGTTGTTTGTTGTTAGTGGGTAAGGGTTTTTTGTTGTTTGGTTAGGATTGTTTGTTGTTAGGGGGTTAGTGTTGTTTGTTGTTAGGGGTTTAGGGTTGTTTCTTGTTGGGGTTTAGTGTTTTTTGTTGTTAGGGTGTTAGTGTTGTTTGTTGTTACGGTGTTAGTGTTTTGTGTTGTTAGGGGGTTAGTGTTGTTTGATGTTAGGGGTTTAGGGTTGTTTGTTGTTAGGGGGTTAGTGTTGTTTGTTGTTAGGGTGTTAGCGTTGTTTGCTGTTAGTGGTTTAGGGTTGTTTGTTGTTAGCGGGTTAGTGTTTCTGGTTTTTAGGGGTTAGGGTTGTTTGTTGTTTGGGGGTTAGTGTTTGTTGTTAGGGGGTTAGGGTTGTTTGTTGTTACGGTGTTAGTGTTTTGTGTTGTTAGTGGGTTAGTGTTGTTTGATGTTAGGGGTTTAGGGTTGTTTGTTGTTAGGGGGTTAGTGTTGTTTGTTGTTAGGGTGTTAGTGTTGTTTGTTGTTGGTGGGTTAGGGTTTTTTGTTGTTTGGTTAGGGTTGTTTTTTGTTAGGGCGTTAGTGTTGTTTGTTGTTAGGGGTTTAGGGTTGTTTCTTGTTGGGGTTTAGTGGTTTTTGTTGTTAGAGTGTTAGTGTTTATTGTGGTTAGGGGGTTAGTGTTGTTCGTTGTTCGAGGGGTTAGGATTGTTTGTTGTTAAGGGGTTAGGGTTGTTTGTTGTTTGGGGGTTAGGGTTGTTTGTTGTTACGGGTTAGTGTTGTTTGTTGTTATGGGGTTAGGGTAGTTTCTTGTTAGGGGTTCAGTGTTGTTTATTGTTAGGGGGTTAGTGTTTGTTGTTAGGGGTTTAGGGTTGTTTATGGTTGGGGTGTTAGTGTTGTTTGTTGTTACGGTGTTAGTGTTTTGTGTTGTTGGGGGGTTAGTGTTTGATGTTAGGGGTTTAGGGTTGTTTGTTGTTAGGGGGTTAGTGTTGTTTGTTGTTAGGGTGTTAGGGTTGTTTGTTGTTAGTGGTTTAGGGTTGTTTGTTGTTAGCGGGTTAGTGTTTCTGGTTTTTAGGTGTTAGGGTTGTTTGTTGTTTGGGGGTTAGTGTTTGTTGTTAGGGGGTTAGGGTTGTTTGTTGTTACGGTGTTAGTGTTTTGTGTTGTTAGGAGGTTAGTGTTGTTTGTTGTTAGGGTGTGAGGGTTGTTTGTTGTTAGTGTGTTAGGGTTGTTTGTTGTTAGTGGGTTAGTGTTTTTGGTTTTTAGGGGTTAGGGTTGTTTGTTGTTTGGGGGTTAGTGTTTGTTGTTAGGGGGTTAGGGTTGTGTGTTGTTAGGGTGTTAGTGTTGTTTGATGTTAGGGGTTTAGGGTTGTTTGTTGTTAGGGGGTTAGTGTTGTTTGTTGTTAGGGGGTTAGGGTTGTTTGTTGTTAGGGTGTTAGTGTTGTTTGTTGTTAGTGGGTTAGGGTTTTTTGTTGTTTGGTTAGGATTGTTTGTTGTTAGGGGGTTAGTGTTGTTTGTTGTTAGTGGGTAAGGGTTTTTTGTTGTTTGGTTAGGATTGTTTGTTGTTAGGGGGTTAGTGTTGTTTGTTGTTAGGGGTTTAGGGTTGTTTCTTGTTGGGGTTTAGTGTTTTTTGTTGTTAGGGTGTTAGTGTTGTTTGTTGTTACGGTGTTAGTGTTTTGTGTTGTTAGGGGGTTAGTGTTGTTTGATGTTAGGGGTTTAGGGTTGTTTGTTGTTAGGGGGTTAGTGTTGTTTGTTGTTAGGGTGTTAGTGTTGTTTGTTGTTGGTGGGTTAGGGTTTTTTGTTGTTTGGTTAGGGTTGTTTGTTGTTAGGGCGTTAGTGTTGTTTGTTGTTAGGGGTTTAGGGTTGTTTCTTGTTGGGGTTTAGTGGTTTTTGTTGTTAGAGTGTTAGTGTTTATTGTGGTTAGGGGGTTAGTGTTGTTCGTTGTTCGGGGGGTTAGGATTGTTTGTTGTTAAGGGGTTAGGGTTGTTTGTTGTTTGGGGGTTAGGGTTGTTTGTTGTTACGGGTTAGTGTTGTTTGTTGTTATGGGGTTAGGGTAGTTTCTTGTTAGGGGTTCAGTGTTGTTTGTTGTTAGGGGGTTAGTGTTTGTTGTTAGGGGTTTAGGGTTGTTTATGGTTGGGGTGTTAGTGTTGTTTGTTGTTAGGGTGTTAGTGTTTTGTGTCGATAGGGGGTTAGTGTTGTTTGTTGTTAGGGGTTTAGGGTTGTTTCTTGTTGGGGTTTAGTGGTTTTTCTTGTTAGGGTGTTAGTGTTTATTGTGGTTAGGGGGTTAGTGTTGTTGGTTGTTCGGGGGGTTAGGATTGTTTGTTGTTAAGGGGTTAGGGTTGTTTGTTGTTTGGGGGTTAGGGTTGTTTGTTGTTTGGGGGTTAGGGTTGTTTGTTGTTACGGGTTAGTGTTGTTTGTTGTTACGGGGTTAGGGTAGATTCTTGTTAGGGGTTCAGTGTTGTTTGTTGTTAGGGTGTTAGTGTTGTTTGTTGTTAGGGTGTTAGTGTTTTGTGTCGTTAGGGGGTTAGTATTGTTTGATGTTAGGGGTTAAGGGTTGTTTGTTGTTAGGGGGTTAGTGTTGTTTGTTGTTAGGGTGTTAGGTTTGTTTGTTGTTAGTGGGTTAGGGTTGTTTGTTGTTAGTGGGTTAGTTTTTTTGGTTTTTAGGTGTTAGGGTTGTTTGTTGTTTGGGGGTTAGTGTTTGTTGTTAGGGGGTTAGGGTTGTTTGTTGTTAGGGTGTTAGTGTTGTTTGTTGTTAGTGGGTTAGCGTTTTTGTTGTTTGGTTAGGATTGTTTTTTGTTAGGGGGTTAGTGTTTTTTGTTGTTAGGGGGTTATTGTTGTTTGTTGTTAGGGGTTTAGGGTTGTTTCTTGTTGGGGTTTAGTGTTTTTTGTTGTTAGGGTGTTAGTCTTTATTGTGGTTAGGGGGTTAGTGTTGTCGGTTGTTCGGGGGTTAGGATTGTTTGTTGTTAGGGGGTTAGGGTTGTTTGTTGTTTGGGGGATAGGGCTGTTTGTTGTTACGAGGTTAGTGTTGTTTGTTGTTACGGGGTTAGGGCAGTTTCTTGTTAGGGGTTTAGTGTTGTTTGTTGTTAGGGGGTTAGTGTTTGTTGTTAGGGGTTTCGGGTTGTTTCTTGTTGGGGTTTAGTGGTTTTTGTTGTTAGGGTGTTAATGTTGTTTGTTGTTAGGGTGTTAGTGTTTTGTGTTGTTAGGGGGTTAGTGTTGTTTGATGTTAGGGGTTTAGGGTTGTTTGTTGTTAGGGGGTTAGTGTTGTTTGTTGTTAGGGTGTTAGGGTTGTTTGTTGTTAGTGGTTTAGGGTAGTTTGTTGTTAGTGGGTTAGTGTTTTCGGTTTTTAGGGGTTAGGGTTGTTTGTTGTTAGTGGGTTAGTGTTTTTGGTTTTTAGGGGTTAGGGTTGTTTGGTGTTTGGGGGTTAGTGTTTGTTGTTAGGGGGTTAGGGTTGTTTGTTGTTAGGGTGTTAGTGTTCTTTGATGTTAGGGGTTTAGTGTTGTTTGTTGTTAGGGGGTTAGTGTTGTTTGTTGTTAGGGGGTTAGGGTTGTTTTTAGGGTGTTAGTGTTGTTTGTTGTTAGGGGGTTAGGGTTGTTTCTTGTTAGGGCGTTAGTGTTGTTTGTTGTTAGTGGGTTAGGGTTTTTTGTTGTTTGGTTAGGATTGTTTGTTGTTAGGGGGTTAGTGTTGTTTGCTGTTAGGGGGTTAGTGTTGTTTCTTGTTAGGGGTTAGGGTTGTTTGTTGTTAGGGTGTTAGTGTTGTTTGGTGTTAGTGGGTTAGGGTTTTTTGTTGTTTGGTTAGGGTTGTTTGTTGTTAGGGGGTTAGTGTTGTTTGTTCTTAGGGGTTTAGCGTTGTTTCTTGTTGGGGTTTAGTGGTTTTTGTTGTTAGGGTGTTAGTGTTTATTGTGGTTAGGGGGTTAGTGTTGTTGGTTGTTCGGGGGTTACGATTGTTTGTTGTTAGGGAGTTAGGGTTGTTTGATGTTTGGGGGTTAGGTTAGTTTGTTGTTACGGGGTTAGTGTTGTTTGTTGTTACGGGGTTAGGGTAGTTTATAGTTAGGGGTTTAGTGTTGTTTGTTGTTAGGGGGTTAGTGTTGTTTGTTGTTAGTGGGTTAGGGTTTTTTGTTGTTTGGTTAGGATTGTTTGTTGTTAGGGGGTTAGTGTTGTTTGATGTTAGGGGTTTAGGGTTGTTTGTTGTTAGGGGGTTAGTGTTGTTTGTTGTTAGGGTGTTAGGGTTGTTTGTTGTTAGTGTGTTAGGGTTGTTTGTTGTTAGTGGGTTAGTCTTTTTGGTTTTTAGGGGTTAGGGTTGTTTGTTGTTTGGGGGTTAGTGTTTGTTGTTAGGGGGTTAGGGTTGTGTGTTGTTAGGGTGTTAGTGTTCTTTGATGTTAGGGGTTTAGGGTTGTTTGTTGTTAGGGGGTCAGTGTTTGTTGTTAGGGTGTTAGGGTTGTTTGTTGTTAGTGGGTTAGGGTTGTTTGTTGTTAGTTTGTTAGTGTTCTTTGATGTTTGGTGTTTAGGGTTGTTTGTTGTTAGGGGGTTAGTGTTGTTTGTTGTTAGGGGGTTAGGGTTGTTTCTTGTGAGGGTGTTAGTGTTGTTTGTTGTTAGGGTGTTAGTGTTGTTTGTTGTTAGTGGGTTAGGGTTTTTTGTTGTTTGGTTAGGATTGTTTGTTGTTAGGGGGTTAGTGTTGTTTGTTGTTAGTGGGTAAGGGTTTTTTGTTGTTTGGTTAGGATTGTTTGTTGTTAGGGGGTTAGTGTTGTTTGTTGTTAGGGGTTTAGGGTTGTTTCTTGTTGGGGTTTAGTGGTTTTTGTTGTTAGGGTGTTAGTGTTGTTTGTTGTTACGGTGTTAGTGTTTTGTGTTGTTAGGGGGTTAGTGTTGTTTGATGTTAGGGGTTTAGGGTTGTTTGTTGTTAGGGGTTTAGGGTTGTTTCTTGTTGGGGTTTAGTGGTTTTTGTTGTTAGGGTGTTAGTGTTGTTTGTTGTTAGGGTGTTAGTGTTGTTTGTTGTTAGGGGGTTAGTGTTGTTTCTTGTTAGGGGGTTAGTGTTGTTTGTTGTTAGTCGGTTAGGGTTGTTTGTTGTTTGGCTCGGGTTGTTTGTTTTTAGGGGTTAGGGTTGTTTATTGTTACGGGGTTAAAGTAGTTTCTTGTTAGGGGGTTAGTGTTTTTTGTTGATAGTGGGTTAGGGTTGTTTGTTGTTTGTTAATGGTTGTTTGTTGTTAGGGGGTTAGGGTTGTTTGTTTTTAGTGGGTTAGTGTTTTTGGTTTTTAGGGGTTAGGGTTGTTTGTTGTTTGGGGGTTAGTTTTTGTTGTTAGGGGGTTAGGGTTGTTTGTTGTTAGGGGTTTAGTGTTGTTTCTTGTTGGGGTTTAGTGGTTTTTGTTGTTAGGGTGTTAGTGTTTATTGTGGTTAGGGGGTTAGTGTTGTTGGTTGTTCGGGGGGTTAGGATTGTTTGTTTTTAAGGGGTTAGAGTTGTTTGTTGTTTGGGGGTTAGGGTTGTTTGTTGTTTGCGGGTTAGGGTTGTTTGTTGTTACGGGTTAGTGTTGTTTGTTGTTACGGGGTTAGGGTAGTTTCTTGTTAGGGGTTCAGTGTTGTTTGTTGTTAGGGGGTTAGTGTTTGTTGTTAGGGGTTTAGGGTTGTTTCTTGTTGGGGTTTAGTGGTTTTTGTTGTTAGGGGGTTAGTGTTGTTTGTTGTTAGGGTGTTAGGGTTGTTTGTTGTTAGTGGGTTAGGGTTGTTTGTTGTTAGTGGGTTAGTTTTTTTGGTTTTTAGGTGTTAGGGTTGTTTGTTGTTTGGGGGTTAGTGTTTGTTGTTAGGGGGTTAGGGTTGTTTGTTGTTAGGGTGTTAGTGTTGTTTGTTGTTAGTGGGTTAGCGTTTTTTGTTGTTTGGTTAGGATTGTTTTTTGTTAGGGGGTTAGTGTTTTTTGTTGTTAGGGGGTTAGTGTTGTTTGTTGTTAGGGGTTTACGGTTGTTTCTTGTTGGGGTTTAGTGGTTTTTGTTGTTAGGGTGTTAGTCTTTATTGTGGTTAGGGGGTTAGTGTTGTCGGTTGTTCGGGGGTTAGGATTGTTTGTTGTTAGGGGGTTAGGGTTGTTTGTTGTTTGGGGGATAGGGCTGTTTGTTGTTACGGGGTTAGTGTTGTTTGTTGTTACGGGGTTAGGGTAATTTCTTGTTAGGGGTTTAGTGTTGTTTGTTGTTAGGGGGTTAGTGTTTGTTGTTAGGGGTTTCGGGTTGTTTCTTGTTGGGGTTTAGTGGTTTTTGTTGTTAGGGTGTTAGTGTTGTTTGTTGTTAGGGTGTTAGTGTTTTGTGTTGTTAGGGGGTTAGTGTTGTTTGATGTTAGGGGTTTAGGGTTGTTTGTTGTTAGGGGGTTAGTGTTGTTTGTTGTTAGGGTGTTAGGGTTGTTTGTTGTTAGTGGTTTAGGGTAGTTTGTTGTTAGTGGGTTAGTGTTTTCGGTTTTTAGGGGTTAGGGTTGTTTGTTGTTAGTGGGTTAGTGTTTTTGGTTTTTAGGGGTTAGGGTTGTTTGTTGTTAGGGGGTTAGTGTTTGTTGTTTTGGGGTTAGGGCTGTTTGTTGTTAGGGGGTTAGTGTTGTTTGTTGTTAGGGGGTTAGGGTTGTTTGTTGTTAGGGTGTTAGTGTTGTTTGTTGTTAGTGGGTTAGGGTTTTTTGTTGTTTGGTCAGGGTTGTTTGTTGTTAGGGGGTTAGTGTTGATTGTTGTTACGGGTTTAGGGTTTTTTCTTGTTGTGGTTTAGTGGTTTTTGTTGTTAGGGTTTTAGTGTTTATTGTGGTTAAGGGGTTACTGTTGTTGGTTGTTCGGGGGTTAGGGTTGTTTGTTGTTAGCGGATTAGGGTTGTTTTTTGTTAGTGGGTTAGGGTTGTTTGTTGAAAAGGGGTTAGGTTTTGTGTTGTTAGGGGGTTAGTATTGTTCGTTGTTGGGGGTTAGTGTTGTTTGTTCTTAGGGGGTTAGTTTTGTTTGTTCTTAGGGGGTTAGTGTTGTTTGTTCTTAGGGGTTTAGTGTTGTTTGTTGTTAGGGGGTTAGTGTTGTTTGTTGTTAGGGGTTTAGGGGTGTTTGTTGTTAGGGGGTTAAGGTTCTTTGTTGTTAGGAGGTTAGTGTTTGTTGTTACGGGGTTAGGTTAGTTTCTTGTTAGGGGTTTAGTGTTGTTTGTTGTTAGGGGGTTAGTGTTTGTTGTTAGGGGTTTAGGGTTGTTTCTTGTTGGGGTTTAGTGGTTTTTGTTGTTAGTGTGTTAGTGTTGTTTGTTGTTAGGGTGTTAGTATTTTGTGTTGTTAGGGCGTTAGTGTTGTTTGATGTTAGAGGTTTAGGGTTGTTTGTTGTTAGGGGGTTAGTGTTGTTTGTTGTTAGGGTGTTAGGGTTGTTTGTTGTTAGTGGCTTAGTGTTGTTTGTTGTTAGTCGGTTAGGGTTGTTTGTTGTTTGGTTAGGGTTGTTTGTTTTTAGGGGTTAGGGTTGTTTGTTGTTACGGGGTTAAAGTAGTTTCTTGTTAGGGGGTTAGTGTTGTTTGTTGATAGTGGGTTAGGGTTGTTTGTTGTTTGGTTAGGGTTGTTTGTTATTAGGGGGTTAGGGTTGTTTGTTGTTAGTGGGTTAGTGTTTTTGGTTTTTAGGGGTTAGGGTTGTTTGTTGTTTGGGGGTAGTGTTTGTTGTTGGGGGTTAGGGTTTTTTGTTGTTAGGGTGTGAGTGTTCTTTGATGTTAGGGGTTTAGGATTGTTTGTTGTTAGGGGGTTAGTGTTGTTTGTTGTTAGGGGGTTAGGGTTGTTTGTTGTTAGGTTGTTAGTGTTGTTTGTTGTTAGGGGGTTAGGGTTGTTTGTTGTTAGGGTGTTAGGGTTGTTTTTTGTTAGTGGGTTAGGTTTGTTTGTTGATAAGGGGTTAGGTTTTGTGTTGTTAGGGGGTTAGTATTGTTCGTTGTTGGGGGTTAGTGTTGTTTGTTCTTAGGGGTTTAGTGTCGTTTGTTCATAGGGGGTTAGGGTTGCTTGTTGTTAGGGTGTTAGTGTTGTTTGTTGTTAGGGGGTTAGTGTTGTTTCTTGTTAGGGGGTTAGTGTTGTTTGTTGTTAGTCGGTTAGCGTTGTTTGTTGTTTGGTTAGGGTTGTTTGTTGTTAGGGGGCTAGGTTGTTTGTTTTTAGGGGTTAGGGTTGTTTGTTGTTACGGGGTTAGTGTAGTTTTTTGTTAGTGGGTTAGTGTTGTTTGTTGTTAGTGGGTTAGGGTTGTTTGTTGTTTGGTTAGGGTTGTTTATTGTTAGGGGGTTAGTGTTGTTTATTGTTAGGGGTTTAGAGTTGTTTCTTGTTGGGGTTTAGTGGTTTTTGTTGTTAGGGTGTTAGTGTTGTTTGTTGTTAGGGTTTTATTGTTTTCTGTTGTTAGGGGGTTAGTGTTGTTTGATGTTAGGGGTTTAGGGTTTTTTGTTGTTAGGGGTTAGGGTTGTTTGTTGTTAGTGGGTTAGTGTTATTGGTTTTTAGGGGTTAGGGTTGTTTGTTGTTTGGGGGTTAGTGTTGTTTCTTGTTAGGGGTTTAGGGTTGTTTGTTGTTAGGGTGTTAGGGTTTTTTTTTGTTAGTGGGTTAGGGTTGTTTGTTGCTAAGGGGTTATGTTTTGTGTTGTTAGGGGTTGGTATTGTTCGTTGTTGGGGGTTAGTATTGTTTGTTCTTAGTGCTTAGTGTTGTTTGTTCTTAGGGGGTTAGGGCTGGTTGTTGTTAGGGTGTTAGTGTTGTTTGTTGTTAGGGGGTTAGTGTTGTTTCTTGTTAGGGGGTTACTGTTGTTTCTTGTTAGTTGGTTAGTGTTGTTTGTTGTTAGTCGGTTAGGGTTTTTTGTTGCTTCGTTAGGGTTGTTTCTTGTTAGGGGGTTAGGGTTGTTTGTTTTTCGGGGTTAGGGTTGTTTGTTGTTTGGTTAGGGTTGTTTGTTCTTAGGGGGTTAGTGTTGTTTGTTGTTAGGGGTTTAGGGTTCTTTCTTGTTGGGGTTTAGTGGTTTTTGTTGTTAGGGTGTTAGTGTTTATTGTGGTTAGGGCGTTAGTGTTGTTGGTTGTTCGGGGGTTAGGATTGTTTGTTGTTAGGGTGTTAGTGTTTTGTGTTGTTAGGAGGTTAGTGTTGTTTGATGTTAGGGGTTTAGGGTTGTTTTTTGTTAGGGGGTTAGTGTTGTTTGTTGTTAGGGTGTTAGGGTTTTTTGTTGTTAGTGGGTTAGGGTTGTTTGTTGATAAGGGGTTAGGTTTTGTGTTGTTAGGGGGTTAGTTTTGTTCGTTGTTGGTTGTTAGTGTTGTTTGTTCTTAGGGGGTTAGTGTTGTTTGTTGTTAGGGGGTTAGGGTTGTTTGTTGTTAGGGTGTTAGTGTTGTTTGTTGTTAGGGGGTTAGTGTTGTTTGTTGTTAGGGGGTTAGTGTTGTTTGTTGTTAGGGGGTTAGTGTTGTTTCTTCTTAGGGTTTAGTGTTGTTTCTTGTTAGGGGGTTAGTGTTGTTTGTTGTTAGTGGGTTAGTGTTGTTTGTTGTTTGGTTAGGGTTGTTTGTTGTTAGGGGGTTAGTGTTGATTGTTGTTAGGGGCTTAGTGTTGTTTCTTCTTAGGGGGTTAGTGTTGTTTCTTGTTAGGGGGTTAGTGTTGTTTGTTGTTAGTCGTTTAGGGTTGTTTGTTGTTTGGTTAGGGTTGTTTGTTTTTAGGCGTTAGGGTTGTTTGTTGTTACGGAGTTAAAGTAGTTTCTTGTTAGGGGGTTAGTGTTGTTTGTTGATAGTGGGTTAGGGTTGTTTGTTGTTTGGTTAGGGTTGTTTGTTGTTAGGGGGTTAGGGTTGTTTGTTGCTAGTGGGTTAGTGTTTTTGGTTTTTAGGGGTTAGGGTTGTTTGTTGTTTGGGGGTTAGTGTTTGTTGTTAGGGGGTTAGGGTTTTTTGTTTTTAGGGTGTTAGTGTTCTTTGATGTTCGGGGTTTAGTGTTGTTTGTTGTTAGGGGGTTAGTGTTGTTTGTTGTTAGGGTTTTAGTGTTGTTTGTTGTTAGCAGGTTAGTGTTTTTTGATGTTAGGGGTTTAGGGTTGTTTGTTGTTAGGGGGTTAGTGTTTTTTGATGTTAGGGTTTTAGTGTTGTTTGTTGTTAGGGTTTTAGTGTTGTTTGTTGTTAGGGGGTTAGTGTTTTTTGATGTTAGGGTTTAGGGTTGTTTGTTGTTAGGGGGTTAGGGTTGTTTGTTGTTACTGGGTTACTGTTTTTGGTTTTTAGGGGTTAGGGTTGTTTTTTGTTAGGGGGTTAGTGTTGTTTGTTGTTAGGGGTTAAGGGTTGTTTGTTGTTAGGGTGTTAGGATTGTTTTTTGTTAGTGGGTTAGGGTTGTTTGTTGATAAGGGGTTAGGTTTTGTGTTGTTAGGGGTTGGTATTGTTCGTTGTTGGGGGTTAGTGTTGTTTGTTCTTAGGGGGTTAGTGTTTGTTCTTAGGGGTTAGGGTTGGTTGTTGTTAGGGTTTTAGTGTTGTTTGTTGTTAGGGGGTTAGTGTTGTTGTTAGGGGTTTAGGGTTGTTTCTTGTTAGGGGGTTAGTGTTGTTTGTTGTTAGGGGGTTAGTTTTGTTTGTTGTTTGGGGGTTAGGGTTGTTTGTTGTTACAGGGTTAGTGTTGTTTGTTGTTACGGGGTTAGGGTAGTTTCTTGTTAGGGGTTTAGTGTTGTCTGTTGTTAGGGGGTTAGTGTTTGTTGTTAGGGGTTTACGGTTGTTTCTTGTTGGGGTTTAGTGGTTTTTGTTGTTAGGGTGTTAGTCTTTATTGTGGTTAGGGGGTTAGTGTTGTCGGTTGTTCGGGGGTTAGGATTGTTTGTTGTTAGGGGGTTAGGGTTGTTTGTTGTTTGGGGGATAGGGCTGTTTGTTGTTACGGGGTTAGTGTTGTTTGTTGTTACGGGGTTAGGGTAATTTCTTGTTAGGGGTTTAGTGTTGTTTGTTGTTAGGGGGTTAGTGTTTGTTGTTAGGGGTTTCGGGTTGTTTCTTGTTGGGGTTTAGTGGTTTTTGTTGTTAGGGTGTTAGTGTTGTTTGTTGTTAGGGTGTTAGTGTTTTGTGTTGTTAGGGGGTTAGTGTTGTTTGATGTTAGGGGTTTAGGGTTGTTTGTTGTTAGGGGGTTAGTGTTGTTTGTTGTTAGGGTGTTAGGGTTGTTTTTTGTTAGTGGTTTAGGGTAGTTTGTTGTTAGTGGGTTAGTGTTTTCGGTTTTTAGGGGTTAGGGTTGTTTGTTGTTAGTGGGTTAGTGTTTTTGGTTTTTAGGGGTTAGGGTTGTTTGTTGTTAGGGGGTTAGTGTTTGTTGTTTTGGGGTTAGGGCTGTTTGTTGTTAGGGGGTTAGTGTTGTTTGTTGTTAGGGGGTTAGGGTTGTTTGTTGTTAGGGTGTTAGTGTTGTTTGTTGTTAGTGGGTTAGGGTTTTTTGTTGTTTGGTCAGGGTTGTTTGTTGTTAGGGGGTTAGTGTTGATTGTTGTTACGGGTTTAGGGTTTTTTCTTGTTGTGGTTTAGTGGTTTTTGTTGTTAGGGTTTTAGTGTTTATTGTGGTTAGGGGGTTACTGTTGTTGGTTGTTCGGGGGTTAGGGTTGTTTGTTGTTAGCGGATTAGGGTTGTTTTTTGTTAGTGGGTTAGGGTTGTTTGTTGAAAAGGGGTTAGGTTTTGTGTTGTTAGGGGGTTAGTATTGTTCGTTGTTGGGGGTTAGTGTTGTTTGTTCTTAGGGGGTTAGTTTTGTTTGTTCTTAGGGGGTTAGTGTTGTTTGTTCTTAGGGGTTTAGTGTTGTTTGTTGTTAGGGGGTTAGTGTTGTTTGTTGTTAGGGGTTTAGGGGTGTTTGTTGTTAGGGGGTTAAGGTTCTTTGTTGTTAGGAGGTTAGTGTTTGTTGTTACGGGGTTAGGTTAGTTTCTTGTTAGGGGTTTAGTGTTGTTTGTTGTTAGGGGGTTAGTGTTTGTTGTTAGGGGTTTAGGGTTGTTTCTTGTTGGGGTTTAGTGGTTTTTGTTGTTAGTGTGTTAGTGTTGTTTGTTGTTAGGGTGTTAGTATTTTGTGTTGTTAGGGCGTTAGTGTTGTTTGATGTTAGAGGTTTAGGGTTGTTTGTTGTTAGGGGGTTAGTGTTGTTTGTTGTTAGGGTGTTAGGGTTGTTTGTTGTTAGTGGCTTAGTGTTGTTTGTTGTTAGTCGGTTAGGGTTGTTTGTTGTTTGGTTAGGGTTGTTTGTTTTTAGGGGTTAGGGTTGTTTGTTGTTACGGGGTTAAAGTAGTTTCTTGTTAGGGGGTTAGTGTTGTTTGTTGATAGTGGGTTAGGGTTGTTTGTTGTTTGGTTAGGGTTGTTTGTTATTAGGGGGTTAGGGTTGTTTGTTGTTAGTGGGTTAGTGTTTTTGGTTTTTAGGGGTTAGGGTTGTTTGTTGTTTGGGGGTAGTGTTTGTTGTTGGGGGTTAGGGTTTTTTGTTGTTAGGGTGTGAGTGTTCTTTGATGTTAGGGGTTTAGGATTGTTTGTTGTTAGGGGGTTAGTGTTGTTTGTTGTTAGGGGGTTAGGGTTGTTTGTTGTTAGGTTGTTAGTGTTGTTTGTTGTTAGGGGGTTAGGGTTGTTTGTTGTTAGGGTGTTAGGGTTGTTTTTTGTTAGTGGGTTAGGTTTGTTTGTTGATAAGGGGTTAGGTTTTGTGTTGTTAGGGGGTTAGTATTGTTCGTTGTTGGGGGTTAGTGTTGTTTGTTCTTAGGGGTTTAGTGTCGTTTGTTCATAGGGGGTTAGGGTTGCTTGTTGTTAGGGTGTTAGTGTTGTTTGTTGTTAGGGGGTTAGTGTTGTTTCTTGTTAGGGGGTTAGTGTTGTTTGTTGTTAGTCGGTTAGCGTTGTTTGTTGTTTGGTTAGGGTTGTTTGTTGTTAGGGGGCTAGGTTGTTTGTTTTTAGGGGTTAGGGTTGTTTGTTGTTACGGGGTTAGTGTAGTTTTTTGTTAGTGGGTTAGTGTTGTTTGTTGTTAGTGGGTTAGGGTTGTTTGTTGTTTGGTTAGGGTTGTTTATTGTTAGGGGGTTAGTGTTGTTTATTGTTAGGGGTTTAGAGTTGTTTCTTGTTGGGGTTTAGTGGTTTTTGTTGTTAGGGTGTTAGTGTTGTTTGTTGTTAGGGTTTTATTGTTTTTTGTTGTTAGGGGGTTAGTGTTGTTTGATGTTAGGGGTTTAGGGTTTTTTGTTGTTAGGGGTTAGGGTTGTTTGTTGTTAGTGGGTTAGTGTTATTGGTTTTTAGGGGTTAGGGTTGTTTGTTGTTTGGGGGTTAGTGTTGTTTCTTGTTAGGGGTTTAGGGTTGTTTGTTGTTAGGGTGTTAGGGTTTTTTTTGTTAGTGGGTTAGGGTTGTTTGTTGCTAAGGGGTTATGTTTTGTGTTGTTAGGGGTTGGTATTGTTCGTTGTTGGGGGTTAGTATTGTTTGTTCTTAGTGCTTAGTGTTGTTTGTTCTTAGGGGGTTAGGGCTGGTTGTTGTTAGGGTGTTAGTGTTGTTTGTTGTTAGGGGGTTAGTGTTGTTTCTTGTTAGGGGGTTACTGTTGTTTCTTGTTAGTTGGTTAGTGTTGTTTGTTGTTAGTCGGTTAGGGTTTTTTGTTGCTTCGTTAGGGTTGTTTCTTGTTAGGGGGTTAGGGTTGTTTGTTTTTCGGGGTTAGGGTTGTTTGTTGTTTGGTTAGGGTTGTTTGTTCTTAGGGGGTTAGTGTTGTTTGTTGTTAGGGGTTTAGGGTTCTTTCTTGTTGGGGTTTAGTGGTTTCTGTTGTTAGGGTGTTAGTGTTTATTGTGGTTAGGGCGTTAGTGTTGTTGGTTGTTCGGGGGTTAGGATTGTTTGTTGTTAGGGTGTTAGTGTTTTGTGTTGTTAGGAGGTTAGTGTTGTTTGATGTTAGGGGTTTAGGGTTGTTTTTTGTTAGGGGGTTAGTGTTGTTTGTTGTTAGGGTGTTAGGGTTTTTTGTTGTTAGTGGGTTAGGGTTGTTTGTTGATAAGGGGTTAGGTTTTGTGTTGTTAGGGGGTTAGTTTTGTTCGTTGTTGGTTGTTAGTGTTGTTTGTTCTTAGGGGGTTAGTGTTGTTTGTTGTTAGGGGGTTAGGGTTGTTTGTTGTTAGGGTGTTAGTGTTGTTTGTTGTTAGGGGGTTAGTGTTGTTTGTTGTTAGGGGGTTAGTGTTGTTTGTTGTTAGGGGGTTAGTGTTGTTTCTTCTTAGGGTTTAGTGTTGTTTCTTGTTAGGGGGTTAGTGTTGTTTGTTGTTAGTGGGTTAGTGTTGTTTGTTGTTTGGTTAGGGTTGTTTGTTGTTAGGGGGTTAGTGTTGATTGTTGTTAGGGGCTTAGTGTTGTTTCTTCTTAGGGGGTTAGTGTTGTTTCTTGTTAGGGGGTTAGTGTTGTTTGTTGTTAGTCGTTTAGGGTTGTTTGTTGTTTGGTTAGGGTTGTTTGTTTTTAGGCGTTAGGGTTGTTTGTTGTTACGGAGTTAAAGTAGTTTCTTGTTAGGGGGTTAGTGTTGTTTGTTGATAGTGGGTTAGGGTTGTTTGTTGTTTGGTTAGGGTTGTTTGTTGTTAGGGGGTTAGGGTTGTTTGTTGCTAGTGGGTTAGTGTTTTTGGTTTTTAGGGGTTAGGGTTGTTTGTTGTTTGGGGGTTAGTGTTTGTTGTTAGGGGGTTAGGGTTTTTTGTTTTTAGGGTGTTAGTGTTCTTTGATGTTCGGGGTTTAGTGTTGTTTGTTGTTAGGGGGTTAGTGTTGTTTGTTGTTAGGGTTTTAGTGTTGTTTGTTGTTAGCAGGTTAGTGTTTTTTGATGTTAGGGGTTTAGGGTTGTTTGTTGTTAGGGGGATAGTGTTTTTTGATGTTAGGGTTTTAGTGTTGTTTGTTGTTAGGGTTTTAGTGTTGTTTGTTGTTAGGGGGTTAGTGTTTTTTGATGTTAGGGTTTAGGGTTGTTTGTTGTTAGGGGGTTAGGGTTGTTTGTTGTTACTGGGTTACTGTTTTTGGTTTTTAGGGGTTAGGGTTGTTTTTTGTTAGGGGGTTAGTGTTGTTTGTTGTTAGGGGTTAAGGGTTGTTTGTTGTTAGGGTGTTAGGATTGTTTTTTGTTAGTGGGTTAGGGTTGTTTGTTGATAAGGGGTTAGGTTTTGTGTTGTTAGGGGTTGGTATTGTTCGTTGTTGGGGGTTAGTGTTGTTTGTTCTTAGGGGGTTAGTGTTTGTTCTTAGGGGTTAGGGTTGGTTGTTGTTAGGGTTTTAGTGTTGTTTGTTGTTAGGGGGTTAGTGTTGTTGTTAGGGGTTTAGGGTTGTTTCTTGTTAGGGGGTTAGTGTTGTTTGTTGTTAGGGGGTTAGTTTTGTTTGTTGTTTGGGGGTTAGGGTTGTTTGTTGTTACAGGGTTAGTGTTGTTTGTTGTTACGGGGTTAGGGTAGTTTCTTGTTAGGGGTTTAGTGTTGTCTGTTGTTAGGGGGTTAGTGTTTGTTGTTAGGGGTTTAGGGTTGTTTCTTGTTGGGGTTTAGTGGTTTTTGTTTCTAGGCTCTTAGTGTTGTTTGTTGTTAGGGTGTTAGTGTTTTGTGTTGTTAGGGGGTTAGTGTTGTTTGATGTTAGGGGTTTAGGTTTGTTTGTTGTTAGGGGGTTAGTGTTGTTTGTTGTTAGGGTGTTAGGGTTGTTTCTTGTTAGTGGGTTAGGGTTGTTTGTTCATAAGGGGTTAGGTTTTTTGTTGTTAGGGGGTTAGTATTGTTCGTTGCTGGGGGTTAGTGTTGTTTGTTCTTAGGGGTTAGGGTTGGTTGTTGTTAGGGTGTTAGTGTTGTTTGTTGTTAGGGGGTTAGTGTTGTTGTTGTTAGGGGCTTAGTGTTGTTTGTTTTTAGGGGTTCAGTGTTGTTTGCTTTTAGGGTTTTAGGGTTGTTTGTTTTTTAGGGGTGAGTGTTGTTTGTTTTTAGGGTGTTAGGATTGTTTGTTTTTAGGGGGTTAGTGTTGTTTGTGGTTAGGGCGTTACTGTTGGATGTTGTTAGCGGGATAGTGTTTTTTGTTGTTAGTGGGTTAGAGCTGTTTGTTGTTATTGGCTTAGTGTTGTTTGTTTTTAGGGGTTCAGTGTTGTTTGTTTTTAGGGTTTTAGGGTTGTTTGTTTTTAGGGGGTTAGTGTTGTTTGTTTTTAGGGGGTTTGGATTGTTTGTTGTTAGGGGGCTAGTGTTGGTTGTTGTTACCGTGTCAGTGTTTTTTGTTGTTAGAGTGTTAGTGCTGTCTGTTGTTAGGGGCTTAGTGTTGTTTGTTTTAAGGGGTTCAGTGTTGTTTGTTTTTAGGGTTTTATGGTTGTTTGTTGTTAGGGGGTTAGTGTTGGTTGTTGTTAAGGGCTTAGTGTTTTTTGTTTTAAGGGGTTCAGTGTTGTTTGTTTTTAGGGTTTTAGGGTTGTTTGTTTTTAGGCGGTTAGTGTTGTTTGTTTTTAGGGGTTAGGGTTGTTTGTTGTTTGGGGGTTAGTGTTTGTTGTTAGGGGGTTAGGGTTGTTTGTTGTTAGGGGGATAGGGTTGTTTGTTGTTAGTGGGTTAGTGTTTTTGGTTTTTAGGTGTTAGGGTTGTTTGTTGTTTGGGGGTTAGTGTTTGTTGTTAGGGGGATAGGGTTGTTTGTTGTTAGGGTGTTAGTGTTGTTTGTTGTTAGGGGGTTAGTGTTGTTTGTTGTTAGGGTGTTAGTGTTGTTTGTTGTTAGGGGGTTAGGGTTGTTTGTTGTTAGGGTGTTAGTGTTGTTTGTTGTTAGTGGGTTAGGGTTTTTTGTTGTTTGGTTAGGGTTGTTTGTTGTTAGGGGGTTAGTGTTGTTTGTTGTTAGTGGGTTAGGGTTTTTTGTTGTTTCGTTAGGGTTGTTTGTTGTTAGGGGGTTAGTGTTGTTTGTTGTTAGGGGGTTAGATTTGTTTGTTGCTTGGTTAGGGTTGTTTGTTGTTAGGGGGTTAGTGTTGTTTGTTCTTAGGGGTTTAGGGCTGTTTCTTGTTGGGGTTCAGTGGTTTTTGTTGTTAGGGTGTTAGTTTTTATTGTGGTTATGCGGTTAGTGTTGTTGGTTGTTCGCGGGTTATGATTGTTTGTTGTTAGGGGGTTAGGGTTGTTTGTTGTTAGGGGATTAGGGTTGTTTGTTGTTAGTGGGGTAGTGTTTTTCGTTTTTAGGGGTTAGGGTTGTTTGTTGTTTGGGGGTTAGGGTTGATTGTTGTTAGGGGTTTAGGGTTGTTTGTTGTTAGGGTGTTAGGGTTGTTTTTTGTTAGTGGGTTAGGGTTGTTTGTTGATAAGGGGTTAGGTTTTGTGTTGTTAGAGGTTGGTGTTGTTTGTTGTTGGGGGTTAGTTTTGTTTGTTCTTATTGCTTAGTGTTGTTTGTTCTTAGGGGGTTAGGGTTGGTTGTTGTTAGGGTGTTAGTGTTGTTTGTTGTTAGAGGGTTAGTGTTGTTTGTTGTTAGGGGTTTAGGGTTGTTTGTTGTTAGGGGGTTAGGGTTGTTTGTTGTTAGTGGGTTAGGGTTGTTTGTTGTTAGTGGGGTACTGTTTTTGGTTTTTAGGGGTTAGGGTTGTTTGTTGTTTGGGGGTTAGTGTTTGTTGTTAGGGGGCTAGGGTTGTTTGTTGTTAGGGTGTTAGTGTTCTTTGATGTTAGGGGTTTAGGGATGTTTGTTGTTAGGCGGTTAGTGTAGTTTGTTGTTAGGGTGTTAGGGTTGTTTGTTGTTAGTGGGTTAGGGTTGTTTGTTGATAAGGGGTTAGGTTTTGTGTTGTTAGGGGGTTAGTATTGTTCGTTGCTGGGGGTTAGTCGTGTTTGTTCTTACGGCGTTAGTGTTGTTTGTTCTTAGGTGTTAGGGTTGGTTGTTGTTAGGGTGTTAGTGTTGTTTGTTGTTAGGGGGTTAGTGTTGTTCGTTGTTAGGGGTTTAGGGTTGTTTCTTGTTGGAGTTTAGTGGTTTTTGTTTTTAGGGTGTTAGTCTTTATTGTGGTTAGGGGGTTAGTGTTGTTGGTTGTTCGGGGTTTAGGATTGTTTGTTGTTAGGGGGTTAGGGTTCTTTGTTGTTTGGGGGTTAGGGTTGTTTGTTGTTACCGGGTTAGTGTTGTTTGTTGTTACGGGGTTAGGGTACTTTCTTGTTAGGGGTTTAGTGTTGTTTGTTGTTAGGGGGTTAGTGTTTTGTGTTGTTAGGGGGTTAGTGTTGTTTGATGTTAGGGGTTTAGGGTTGTTTCTTGTTGGGGTTTAGTGGTTTTTGTTGTTAGGGTGTTAGTGTTGTTTGTTGTTAGGGTGTTAGTGTTTTGTGTTGGTAGGGGGTTAGTGTTGTTTGATGTTAGGGTTTAGGGTTGTTTGTTGTTAGGGGGTTAGTGTTGTTTGTTGTTAGTGGGTTAGGGTTGCTTGTTGTTAGTGGTTTAGGTTTGTTTGTTGTTAGTGGGTTAGTGTTTTTGGTTTTTAGGGGTTAGGGTTGTTTGTTGTTTGGGGGTTACTGTTTGTTGTTAGGGGGTTAGGGTTGTTTGTTGTTAGGGTGTTAGTGTTCTTTAATGTTAGGGGGTAGGGTTGTTTGTTGTTAGGGGGTTAGTGTTGTTTGTTGTTAGGGGGTTAGGGTTGTTTGTTGTTAGGGTGTTAGTGTTGTTTGTTGTTAGGGGGTTAGTGTTGTTTGTTGTTAGGGTGTTATTGTTGTTTGTTGTTAGGGGGTTAGGGTTGTTTGTTGTTAGGGTGTTAGTGTTTTTTGTTGTTAGTGGGTTAGGGTTTTTTGTTGTTTGGTTAGGGTTGTTTGTTGTTAGGGGTTTAGGGTTGTTTCTTGTTGGGGTTTAGTGGTTTTTGTTGTTAGGGTGTTAGTGTTTTGTGTTGTTAGGGGGTTAGTGTTGGTTGTTGTTAGCGTGTCAGTGTTTTTTGTTGTTATAGTGTTAGTGCTGTTTGTTGTTAGGGGCTTAGTGTTGTTTGTTTTAAGGGGTTCAGTGTTGTTTGTTTTTAGGGTTTTAGGGTTGTTTGTTTTTAGGGTGTTAGTGTCGTTTGTTGTTAGGGGTTAGTGTTTTTGTTCTTAGGGGTTAGTGTTGTTTCTTGTTAGAGGGTTAGTGTTGTTTGTTCTTAGGGGATGAGTGTTGTTTGTTTTTAGGGGTTTATTGTTGTTCTTTTTAGGGGGTTAGTGTTGTTTGTTGTTAGGTGGTTAGGACTGTTGTTAGGGGGTTAGTGTTGTTTGTTCTTACGGGGTTAGTGTTGTTTGTGGTTAGGGGGTTAGTGTTGTAGGTTGTTAGGGGTTAGGATTGTTTGTTGTTAGGGGTTTAGGGGTGTTTGTTGTTAGGGGGTTAAGGTTGTTTGTTGTTAGGAGGTTAGTGATGTTTGTTGTTACGGGGTTAGGTTAGTTTCTTGTTAGGGGTTTAGTGTTGTTTGTTTTTAGGGGGTTAGTGTTTGTTGTTAGGGGTTTAGGGTTGTTTCTTATTGGGGTTTAGTGGTTTTTGTTGTTAGGGTGTTAGTGTTGTTTGTTGTTAGGGTTTTAGTGTTGTTTGTTGTTAGGGGGTTAGTGTTGTTTGATGTTAGGGGTTTAGGGTTGTTTGTTGTGAGGGGGTTAGGGTTATTTTTTGTTAGTGGGGTAGTGTTTTTCGTTTTTAGGGGTTAGGGTTGTTTGTAGTTTGGGGGTTAGTGTTGTTTGTTGTTAGGGTTTTAGGGTTGTTTGTTGTTAGGGTGTTAGGGTTTTTTTTGTTAGTGGGTTAGGGTTGTTTGTTGATAAGGGGTTAGGTTTTGTGTTATTAGAGGTTGGTATTGTTCGTTGTTGGGGGTTAGTGTTGTTTCTATTTATTGCTTAGTGTTGTTTGTTCTTAGGGGGTTAGGGTTGGTTGTTGTTAGGGTGTTAGTGTGGTTTGTTGTTAGAGGGTTAGTGTTGTTTGTTGTTAGGGGGTTAGTGTTGTTTGTTGTTAGGGGCTTACTGTTGTTTCTTGTTAGGGGGTTAGGGTTGTTGGTTGTTAGTCAGTTAGGTTTTTTTGTTGTTTGGTTAGGGTTGTTTGTTGTTAGGGGGTTAGGGTTGTTTGTTGTTAGGGGTTTAGGGTTGTTTCTTGTTGGGGTTTAGTGGTTTTTGTTGTTAGGGTGTTAGTGGTGTTTGTTGTTAGTGGGTTAGTTTTGTTTGTTGTTTGGGGTTTAGGGTTGTTTGTTGTTTGGGGGTTAGAGTTGTTTGTTGTTACGGGTTAGTGTTGTTTGTTGTTACGGGGTTAGGGTATTTTCTTGTTAGTGGTTCAGTGTTGTTTGTTGTTAGGGGGTTAGTGTTTGTTGTTAGGGGTTTAGGGTTGTTTCTTGTTGGGGTTTAGTGGTTTCTGTTGTTAGGGTGTTAGTGTTGTTTGTTGTTAGGGTGTTAGTGTTGTTTGTTGTTAGGGTGTTAGTGTTGTTTGTTGTTAGTGGGTTAGGGTTGTTTGTTGTTAGTGGGTTATTTTTTTTGGTTTTAGGGGTTAGGGTTGTTTGTTGTTTGGGGGTTAGTGTTTGTTGTTAGGGGTTAGGGTTGTTTGTTGTTAGGGTGTTAGTGTTCTTTGATGTTAGGGGTTTAGGGTTGTTTGTTGTTAGGGGGTTAGGGTTGTTTGTTGTTAGGGTGTTAGAGTTGTTTGTTGTTAGGGGGTTAGGGTTGTTTGTTGTTAGGGTGTTAGTGTTGTTTGTTGTTAGTGGGTTAGGGTTTTTTGTTGTTTGGTTAGGGTTGTATGTTGTTAGGGGGTTAGTGTTGTTTGTTCTTAGGGGTTTAGGGTTGTTTCTTGTTGGGGTTTAGTGGTTTTTGTTGTTAGAGTGTTAGTGTTGTTTGTTGTTAGGGTGTTAGTGTTTTGTGTTGTTAGGGGGTTAGTGTTGTTTGATGTTAGGGGGTTAGGGTTGTTTGTTGTTAGGGGGTTAGTGTTGTTTGTTGTTAGGGTGTTAGGGTTGTTTGTTGTTAGTGGGTTGGGGTTGTTTGTTGTTAGTGGGTTAGGGTTGTTTGTTGATAAGGGGTTAGGTTTTGTGTTGTTAGGGGGTTAGTATTGTTCGTTGCTGGGGGTTAGTCGTGTTTGTTCTTACGGCGTTAGTGTTGTTTGTTCTTAGGTGTTAGGGTTGGTTGTTGTTAGGGTGTTAGTGTTGTTTGTTGTTAGGGGGTTAGTGTTGTTCGTTGTTAGGGGTTTAGGGTTGTTTCTTGTTGGGGTTTAGTGGTTTTTGTTGTTAGGGGGTTAGTGTTGTTTGTTGTTAGGGTGTTACGGTTGTTTGTTGTTAGTGGGTTAGGGTTGTTTGCTGTTAGTGGGTTAGTTTTTTTGGTTTTTAGGTGTTAGGGTTGTTTGTTGTTTGGGGGTTAGTGTTTGTTGTTAGGGGGTTAGGGTTGTTTGTTGTTAGGGTGTTAGTGTTGTTTGTTGTTAGTGGGTTAGGGTTTTTTGTTGTTTGGTTAGGATTGTTTGTTGTTAGGGGGTTAGTGTTGTTTGCTGTTAGGGGGTTAGTGTTGTTTCTTGTTAGGGGTTAGGGTTGTTTGTTGTTAGGGTGTTAGTGTTGTTTGGTGTTAGTGGGTTAGGGTTTTTTGTTGTTTGGTTAGGGTTGTTTGTTGTTAGGGGGTTAGTGTTGTTTGTTCTTAGGGGTTTAGCGTTGTTTCTTGTTGGGGTTTAGTGGTTTTTGTTGTTAGGGTGTTAGTGTTTATTGTGGTTAGGGGGTTAGTGTTGTTGGTTGTTCGGGGGTTACGATTGTTTGTTGTTAGGGAGTTAGGGTTGTTTGATGTTTGGGGGTTAGGTTAGTTTGTTGTTACGGGGTTAGTGTTGTTTGTTGTTACGGGGTTAGGGTAGTTTATAGTTAGGGGTTTAGTGTTGTTTGTTGTTAGGGGGTTAGTGTTTGTTGTTAGGGGTTTCGGGTTGTTTCTTGTTGGGGTTTAGTGGTTTTTGTTGTTAGGGTGTTAGTGTTGTTTGTTGTTAGGGTGTTAGTGTTTTGTGTTGTTAGGGGGTTAGTGTTGTTTGATGTTAGGGGTTTAGGGTTGTTTGTTGTTAGGGGGTTAGTGTTGTTTGTTGTTAGGGTGTTAGGGTTGTTTGTTGTTAGTGTGTTAGGGTTGTTTGTTGTTAGTGGGTTAGTCTTTTTGGTTTTTAGGGGTTAGGGTTGTTTGTTGTTTGGGGGTTAGTGTTTGTTGTTAGGGGGTTAGGGTTGTGTGTTGTTAGGGTGTTAGTGTTCTTTGATGTTAGGGGTTTAGGGTTGTTTGTTGTTAGGGGGTCAGTGTTTGTTGTTAGGGTGTTAGGGTTGTTTGTTGTTAGTGGGTTAGGGTTGTTTGTTGTTAGGGTGTTAGTGTTCTTTGATGTTTGGTGTTTAGGGTTGTTTGTTGTTAGGGGGTTAGTGTTGTTTGTTGTTAGGGGGTTAGGGTTGTTTCTTGTGAGGGTGTTAGTGTTGTTTGTTGTTAGGGTGTTAGTGTTGTTTGTTGTTAGTGGGTTAGGGTTTTTTGTTGTTTGGTTAGGATTGTTTGTTGTTAGGGGGTTAGTGTTGTTTGTTGTTAGGGGTTTAGGGTTGTTTCTTGTTGGGGTTTAGTGGTTTTTGTTGTTAGGGTGTTAGTGTTGTTTGTTGTTACGGTGTTAGTGTTTTGTGTTGTTAGGGGGTTAGTGTTGTTTGATGTTAGGGGTTTAGGGTTGTTTGTTGTTAGGGGTTTAGGGTTGTTTCTTGTTGGGGTTTAGTGGTTTTTGTTGTTAGGGTGTTAGTGTTGTTTGTTGTTAGGGTGTTAGTGTTGTTTGTTGTTAGGGGGTTAGTGTTGTTTCTTGTTAGGGGGTTAGTGTTGTTTGTTGTTAGTCGGTTAGGGTTGTTTGTTGTTTGGCTCGGGTTGTTTGTTTTTAGGGGTTAGGGTTGTTTATTGTTACGGGGTTAAAGTAGTTTCTTGTTAGGGGGTTAGTGTTTTTTGTTGATAGTGGGTTAGGGTTGTTTGTTGTTTGTTAATGGTTGTTTGTTGTTAGGGGGTTAGGGTTGTTTGTTGTTAGTGGGTTAGTGTTTTTGGTTTTTAGGGGTTAGGGTTGTTTGTTGTTTGGGGGTTAGTTTTTGTTGTTAGGGGGTTAGGGTTGTTTGTTGTTAGGGGTTTAGTGTTGTTTCTTGTTGGGGTTTAGTGGTTTTTGTTGTTAGGGTGTTAGTGTTTATTGTGGTTAGGGGGTTAGTGTTGTTGGTTGTTCGGGGGGTTAGGATTGTTTGTTTTTAAGGGGTTAGAGTTGTTTGTTGTTTGGGGGTTAGGGTTGTTTGTTGTTTGCGGGTTAGGGTTGTTTGTTGTTACGGGTTAGTGTTGTTTGTTGTTACGGGGTTAGGGTAGTTTCTTGTTAGGGGTTCAGTGTTGTTTGTTGTTAGGGGGTTAGTGTTTGTTGTTAGGGGTTTAGGGTTGTTTCTTGTTGGGGTTTAGTGGTTTTTGTTGTTAGGGGGTTAGTGTTGTTTGTTGTTAGGGTGTTACGGTTGTTTGTTGTTAGTGGGTTAGGGTTGTTTGCTGTTAGTGGGTTAGTTTTTTTGGTTTTTAGGTGTTAGGGTTGTTTGTTGTTTGGGGGTTAGTGTTTGTTGTTAGGGGGTTAGGGTTGTTTGTTGTTATGGTGTTAGTGTTGTTTGTTGTTAGTGGGTTAGCGTTTTTTGTTGTTTGGTTAGGATTGTTTTTTGTTAGGGGGTTAGTGTTTTTTGTTGTTAGGGGGTTAGTTTTGTTTGTTGTTAGGGGTTTACGGTTGTTTCTTGTTGGGGTTTAGTGGTTTTTGTTGTTAGGGTGTTAGTCTTTATTGTGGTTAGGGGGTTAGTGTTGTCGGTTGTTCGGGGGTTAGGATTGTTTGTTGTTAGGGGGTTAGGGTTGTTTGTTGTTTGGGGGATAGGGCTGTTTGTTGTTACGGGGTTAGTGTTGTTTGTTGTTACGGGGTTAGGGTAATTTCTTGTTAGGGGTTTAGTGTTGTTTGTTGTTAGGGGGTTAGTGTTTGTTGTTAGGGGTTTCGGGTTGTTTCTTGTTTGGGTTTAGTGGTTTTTGTTGTTAGGGTGTTAGTGTTGTTTGTTGTTAGGGTGTTAGTGTTTTGTGTTGTTAGGGGGTTAGTGTTGTTTGATGTTAGGGGTTTAGGGTTGTTTGTTGTTAGGGGGTTAGTGTTGTTTGTTGTTAGGGTGTTAGGGTTGTTTGTTGTTAGTGTGTTAGGGTTGTTTGTTGTTAGTGGGTTAGTCTTTTTGGTTTTTAGGGGTTAGGGTTGTTTGTTGTTTGGGGGTTAGTGTTTGTTGTTAGGGGGTTAGGGTTGTGTGTTGTTAGGGTGTTAGTGTTCTTTGATGTTAGGGGTTTAGGGTTGTTTGTTGTTAGGGGGTCAGTGTTTGTTGTTAGGGTGTTAGGGTTGTTTGTTGTTAGTGGGTTAGGGTTGTTTGTTGTTAGGGTGTTAGTGTTCTTTGATGTTTGGTGTTTAGGGTTGTTTGTTGTTAGGGGGTTAGTGTTGTTTGTTGTTAGGGGGTTAGGGTTGTTTCTTGTGAGGGTGTTAGTGTTGTTTGTTGTTAGGGTGTTAGTGTTGTTTGTTGTTAGTGGGTTAGGGTTTTTTGTTGTTTGGTTAGGATTGTTTGTTGTTAGGGGGTTAGTGTTGTTTGTTGTTAGTGGGTAAGGGTTTTTTGTTGTTTGGTTAGGATTGTTTGTTGTTAGGGGGTTAGTGTTGTTTGTTGTTAGGGGTTTAGGGTTGTTTCTTGTTGGGGTTTAGTGGTTTTTGTTGTTAGGGTGTTAGTGTTGTTTGTTGTTACGGTGTTAGTGTTTTGTGTTGTTAGGGGGTTAGTGTTGTTTGATGTTAGGGGTTTAGGGTTGTTTGTTGTTAGGGGTTTAGGGTTGTTTCTTGTTGGGGTTTAGTGGTTTTTGTTGTTAGGGTGTTAGTGTTGTTTGTTGTTAGGGTGTTAGTGTTGTTTGTTGTTAGGGGGTTAGTGTTTCTTGTTAGGGGGTTAGTGTTGTTTGTTGTTAGTCGGTTAGGGTTGTTTGTTGTTTGGCTCGGGTTGTTTGTTTTTAGGGGTTAGGGTTGTTTATTGTTACGGGGTTAAAGTAGTTTCTTGTTAGGGGGTTAGTGTTTTTTGTTGATAGTGGGTTAGGGTTGTTTGTTGTTTGTTAATGGTTGTTTGTTGTTAGGGGGTTAGGGTTGTTTGTTGTTAGTGGGTTAGTGTTTTTGGTTTTTAGGGGTTAGGGTTGTTTGTTGTTTGGGGGTTAGTTTTTGTTGTTAGGGGGTTAGGGTTGTTTGTTGTTAGGGGTTTAGTGTTGTTTCTTGTTGGGGTTTAGTGGTTTTTGTTGTTAGGGTGTTAGTGTTTATTGTGGTTAGGGGGTTAGTGTTGTTGGTTGTTCGGGGGGTTAGGATTGTTTGTTTTTAAGGGGTTAGAGTTGTTTGTTGTTTGGGGGTTAGGGTTGTTTGTTGTTTGCGGGTTAGGGTTGTTTGTTGTTACGGGTTAGTGTTGTTTGTTGTTACGGGGTTAGGGTAGTTTCTTGTTAGGGGTTCACTGTTGTTTGTTGTTAGGGGGTTAGTGTTTGTTGTTAGGGGTTTAGGGTTGTTTCTTGTTGGGGTTTAGTGGTTTTTGTTGTTAGGGGGTTAGTGTTGTTTGTTGTTAGGGTGTTACGGTTGTTTGTTGTTAGTGGGTTAGGGTTGTTTGTTGTTAGTGGGTTAGTTTTTTTGGTTTTTAGGTGTTAGGGTTGTTTGTTGTTTGGGGGTTAGTGTTTGTTGTTAGGGGGTTAGGGTTGTTTGTTGTTAGGGTGTTAGTGTTGTTTGTTGTTAGTGGGTTAGCGTTTTTTGTTGTTTGGTTAGGATTGTTTTTTGTTAGGGGGTTAGTGTTTTTTGTTGTTAGGGGGTTAGTGTTGTTTGTTGTTAGGGGTTTACGGTTGTTTCTTGTTGGGGTTTAGTGGTTTTTGTTGTTAGGGTGTTAGTCTTTATTGTGGTTAGGGGGTTAGTGTTGTCGGTTGTTCGGGGGTTAGGATTGTTTGTTGTTAGGGGGTTAGGGTTGTTTGTTGTTTGGGGGATAGGGCTGTTTGTTGTTACGGGGTTAGTGTTGTTTGTTGTTACGGGGTTAGGGTAATTTCTTGTTAGGGGTTTAGTGTTGTTTGTTGTTAGGGGGTTAGTGTTTGTTGTTAGGGGTTTCGGGTTGTTTCTTGTTGGGGTTTAGTCGTTTTTGTTGTTAGGGTGTTAGTGTTGTTTGTTGTTAGGGTGTTAGTGTTTTGTGTTGTTAGGGGGTTAGTGTTGTTTGATGTTAGGGGTTTAGGGTTGTTTGTTGTTAGGGGGTTAGTGTTGTTTGTTGTTAGGGTGTTAGGGTTGTTTGTTGTTAGTGGTTTAGGGTAGTTTGTTGTTAGTGGGTTAGTGTTTTCGGTTTTTAGGGGTTAGGGTTGTTTGTTGTTAGTGGGTTAGTGTTTTTGGTTTTTAGGGGTTAGGGTTGTTTGTTCTTAGGGGGTTAGTGTTTGTTGTTTTGGGGTTAGGGCTGTTTGTTGTTAGGGGGTTAGTGTTGTTTGTTGTTAGGGGGTTAGGGTTGTTTGTTGTTAGGGTGTTAGTGTTGTTTGTTGTTAGTGGGTTAGGGTTTTTTGTTGTTTGGTCAGGGTTGTTTGTTGTTAGGGGGTTAGTGTTGATTGTTGTTACGGGTTTAGGGTTTTTTCTTGTTGTGGTTTAGTGGTTTTTGTTGTTAGGGTTTTAGTGTTTATTGTGGTTAGGGGGTTACTGTTGTTGGTTGTTCGGGGGTTAGGGTTGTTTGTTGTTAGCGGATTAGGGTTATTTTTTGTTAGTGGGTTAGGGTTGTTTGTTGAAAAGGGGTTAGGTTTTGTGTTGTTAGGGGGTTAGTATTGTTCGTTGTTGGGGGTTAGTGTTGTTTGTTCTTAGGGGGTTAGTTTTGTTTGTTCTTAGGGGGTTAGTGTTGTTTGTTCTTAGGGGTTTAGTGTTGTTTGTTGTTAGGGGGTTAGTGTTGTTTGTTGTTAGGGGTTTAGGGGTGTTTGTTGTTAGGGGGTTAAGGTTCTTTGTTGTTAGGAGGTTAGTGTTTGTTGTTACGGGGTTAGGTTAGTTTCTTGTTAGGGGTTTAGTGTTGTTTGTTGTTAGGGGGTTAGTGTTTGTTGTTAGGGGTTTAGGGTTGTTTCTTGTTGGGGTTTAGTGGTTTTTGTTGTTAGTGTGTTAGTGTTGTTTGTTGTTAGGGTGTTAGTATTTTGTGTTGTTAGGGCGTTAGTGTTGTTTGATGTTAGAGGTTTAGGGTTGTTTGTTGTTAGGGGGTTAGTGTTGTTTGTTGTTAGGGTGTTAGGGTTGTTTGTTGTTAGTGGCTTAGTGTTGTTTGTTGTTAGTCGGTTAGGGTTGTTTGTTGTTTGGTTAGGGTTGTTTGTTTTTAGGGGTTAGGGTTGTTTGTTGTTACGGGGTTAAAGTAGTTTCTTGTTAGGGGGTTAGTGTTGTTTGTTGATAGTGGGTTAGGGTTGTTTGTTGTTTGGTTAGGGTTGTTTGTTATTAGGGGGTTAGGGTTGTTTGTTGTTAGTGGGTTAGTGTTTTTGGTTTTTAGGGGTTAGGGTTGTTTGTTGTTTGGGGGTAGTGTTTGTTGTTGGGGGTTAGGGTTTTTTGTTGTTAGGGTGTGAGTGTTCTTTGATGTTAGGGGTTTAGGATTGTTTGTTGTTAGGGGGTTAGTGTTGTTTGTTGTTAGGGGGTTAGGGTTGTTTGTTGTTAGGTTGTTAGTGTTGTTTGTTGTTAGGGGGTTAGGGTTGTTTGTTGTTAGGGTGTTAGGGTTGTTTTTTGTTAGTGGGTTAGGTTTGTTTGTTGATAAGGGGTTAGGTTTTGTGTTGTTAGGGGGTTAGTATTGTTCGTTGTTGGGGGTTAGTGTTGTTTGTTCTTAGGGGTTTAGTGTCGTTTGTTCATAGGGGGTTAGGGTTGCTTGTTGTTAGGGTGTTAGTGTTGTTTGTTGTTAGGGGGTTAGTGTTGTTTCTTGTTAGGGGGTTAGTGTTGTTTGTTGTTAGTCGGTTAGCGTTGTTTGTTGTTTGGTTAGGGTTGTTTGTTGTTAGGGGGCTAGGTTGTTTGTTTTTAGGGGTTAGGGTTGTTTGTTGTTACGGGGTTAGTGTAGTTTTTTGTTAGTGGGTTAGTGTTGTTTGTTGTTAGTGGGTTAGGGTTGTTTGTTGTTTGGTTAGGGTTGTTTATTGTTAGGGGGTTAGTGTTGTTTATTGTTAGGGGTTTAGAGTTGTTTCTTGTTGGGGTTTAGTGGTTTTTGTTGTTAGGGTGTTAGTGTTGTTTGTTGTTAGGGTTTTATTGTTTTTTGTTGTTAGGGGGTTAGTGTTGTTTGATGTTAGGGGTTTAGGGTTTTTTGTTGTTAGGGGTTAGGGTTGTTTGTTGTTAGTGGGTTAGTGTTATTGGTTTTTAGGGGTTAGGGTTGTTTGTTGTTTGGGGGTTAGTGTTGTTTCTTGTTAGGGGTTTAGGGTTGTTTGTTGTTAGGGTGTTAGGGTTTTTTTTGTTAGTGGGTTAGGGTTGTTTGTTGCTAAGGGGTTATGTTTTGTGTTGTTAGGGGTTGGTATTGTTCGTTGTTGGGGGTTAGTATTGTTTGTTCTTAGTGCTTAGTGTTGTTTGTTCTTAGGGGGTTAGGGCTGGTTGTTGTTAGGGTGTTAGTGTTGTTTGTTGTTAGGGGGTTAGTGTTGTTTCTTGTTAGGGGGTTACTGTTGTTTCTTGTTAGTTGGTTAGTGTTGTTTGTTGTTAGTCGGTTAGGGTTTTTTGTTGCTTCGTTAGGGTTGTTTCTTGTTAGGGGGTTAGGGTTGTTTGTTTTTCGGGGTTAGGGTTGTTTGTTGTTTGGTTAGGGTTGTTTGTTCTTAGGGGGTTAGTGTTGTTTGTTGTTAGGGGTTTAGGGTTCTTTCTTGTTGGGGTTTAGTGGTTTCTGTTGTTAGGGTGTTAGTGTTTATTGTGGTTAGGGCGTTAGTGTTGTTGGTTGTTCGGGGGTTAGGATTGTTTGTTGTTAGGGTGTTAGTGTTTTGTGTTGTTAGGAGGTTAGTGTTGTTTGATGTTAGGGGTTTAGGGTTGTTTTTTGTTAGGGGGTTAGTGTTGTTTGTTGTTAGGGTGTTAGGGTTTTTTGTTGTTAGTGGGTTAGGGTTGTTTGTTGATAAGGGGTTAGGTTTTGTGTTGTTAGGGGGTTAGTTTTGTTCGTTGTTGGTTGTTAGTGTTGTTTGTTCTTAGGGGGTTAGTGTTGTTTGTTGTTAGGGGGTTAGGGTTGTTTGTTGTTAGGGTGTTAGTGTTGTTTGTTGTTAGGGGGTTAGTGTTGTTTGTTGTTAGGGGGTTAGTGTTGTTTGTTGTTAGGGGGTTAGTGTTGTTTCTTCTTAGGGTTTAGTGTTGTTTCTTGTTAGGGGGTTAGTGTTGTTTGTTGTTAGTGGGTTAGTGTTGTTTGTTGTTTGGTTAGGGTTGTTTGTTGTTAGGGGGTTAGTGTTGATTGTTGTTAGGGGCTTAGTGTTGTTTCTTCTTAGGGGGTTAGTGTTGTTTCTTGTTAGGGGGTTATTGTTGTTTGTTGTTAGTCGTTTAGGGTTGTTTGTTGTTTGGTTAGGGTTGTTTGTTTTTAGGCGTTAGGGTTGTTTGTTGTTACGGAGTTAAAGTAGTTTCTTGTTAGGGGGTTAGTGTTGTTTGTTGATAGTGGGTTAGGGTTGTTTGTTGTTTGGTTAGGGTTGTTTGTTGTTAGGGGGTTAGGGTTGTTTGTTGCTAGTGGGTTAGTGTTTTTGGTTTTTAGGGGTTAGGGTTGTTTGTTGTTTGGGGGTTAGTGTTTGTTGTTAGGGGGTTAGGGTTTTTTGTTTTTAGGGTGTTAGTGTTCTTTGATGTTCGGGGTTTAGTGTTGTTTGTTGTTAGGGGGTTAGTGTTGTTTGTTGTTAGGGTTTTAGTGTTGTTTGTTGTTAGCAGGTTAGTGTTTTTTGATGTTAGGGGTTTAGGGTTGTTTGTTGTTAGGGGGATAGTGTTTTTTGATGTTAGGGTTTTAGTGTTGTTTGTTGTTAGGGTTTTAGTGTTGTTTGTTGTTAGGGGGTTAGTGTTTTTTGATGTTAGGGTTTAGGGTTGTTTGTTGTTAGGGGGTTAGGGTTGTTTGTTGTTACTGGGTTACTGTTTTTGGTTTTTAGGGGTTAGGGTTGTTTTTTGTTAGGGGGTTAGTGTTGTTTGTTGTTAGGGGTTAAGGGTTGTTTGTTGTTAGGGTGTTAGGATTGTTTTTTGTTAGTGGGTTAGGGTTGTTTGTTGATAAGGGGTTAGGTTTTGTGTTGTTAGGGGTTGGTATTGTTCGTTGTTGGGGGTTAGTGTTGTTTGTTCTTAGGGGGTTAGTGTTTGTTCTTAGGGGTTAGGGTTGGTTGTTGTTAGGGTTTTAGTGTTGTTTGTTGTTAGGGGGTTAGTGTTGTTGTTAGGGGTTTAGGGTTGTTTCTTGTTAGGGGGTTAGTGTTGTTTGTTGTTAGGGGGTTAGTTTTGTTTGTTGTTTGGGGGTTAGGGTTGTTTGTTGTTACAGGGTTAGTGTTGTTTGTTGTTACGGGGTTAGGGTAGTTTCTTGTTAGGGGTTTAGTGTTGTCTGTTGTTAGGGGGTTAGTGTTTGTTGTTAGGGGTTTAGGGTTGTTTCTTGTTGGGGTTTAGTGGTTTTTGTTTCTAGGCTCTTAGTGTTGTTTGTTGTTAGGGTGTTAGTGTTTTGTGTTGTTAGGGGGTTAGTGTTGTTTGATGTTAGGGGTTTAGGTTTGTTTGTTGTTAGGGGGTTAGTGTTGTTTGTTGTTAGGGTGTTAGGGTTGTTTCTTGTTAGTGGGTTAGGGTTGTTTGTTCATAAGGGGTTAGGTTTTTTGTTGTTAGGGGGTTAGTATTGTTCGTTGCTGGGGGTTAGTGTTGTTTGTTCTTAGGGGTTAGGGTTGGTTGTTGTTAGGGTGTTAGTGTTGTTTGTTGTTAGGGGGTTAGTGTTGTTGTTGTTAGGGGCTTAGTGTTGTTTGTTTTTAGGGGTTCAGTGTTGTTTGCTTTTAGGGTTTTAGGGTTGTTTGTTTTTTAGGGGTGAGTGTTGTTTGTTTTTAGGGTGTTAGGATTGTTTGTTTTTAGGGGGTTAGTGTTGTTTGTGGTTAGGGCGTTACTGTTGGATGTTGTTAGCGGGATAGTGTTTTTTGTTGTTAGTGGGTTAGAGCTGTTTGTTGTTATTGGCTTAGTGTTGTTTGTTTTTAGGGGTTCAGTGTTGTTTGTTTTTAGGGTTTTAGGGTTGTTTGTTTTTAGGGGGTTAGTGTTGTTTGTTTTTAGGGGGTTTGGATTGTTTGTTGTTAGGGGGCTAGTGTTGGTTGTTGTTACCGTGTCAGTGTTTTTTGTTGTTAGAGTGTTAGTGCTGTCTGTTGTTAGGGGCTTAGTGTTGTTTGTTTTAAGGGGTTCAGTGTTGTTTGTTTTTAGGGTTTTATGGTTGTTTGTTGTTAGGGGGTTAGTGTTGGTTGTTGTTAAGGGCTTAGTGTTTTTTGTTTTAAGGGGTTCAGTGTTGTTTGTTTTTAGGGTTTTAGGGTTGTTTGTTTTTAGGCGGTTAGTGTTGTTTGTTTTTAGGGGTTAGGGTTGTTTGTTGTTTGGGGGTTAGTGTTTGTTGTTAGGGGGTTAGGGTTGTTTGTTGTTAGGGGGATAGGGTTGTTTGTTGTTAGTGGGTTAGTGTTTTTGGTTTTTAGGTGTTAGGGTTGTTTGTTGTTTGGGGGTTAGTGTTTGTTGTTAGGGGGATAGGGTTGTTTGTTGTTAGGGTGTTAGTGTTGTTTGTTGTTAGGGGGTTAGTGTTGTTTGTTGTTAGGGTGTTAGTGTTGTTTGTTGTTAGGGGGTTAGGGTTGTTTGTTGTTAGGGTGTTAGTGTTGTTTGTTGTTAGTGGGTTAGGGTTTTTTGTTGTTTGGTTAGGGTTGTTTGTTGTTAGGGGGTTAGTGTTGTTTGTTGTTAGTGGGTTAGGGTTTTTTGTTGTTTCGTTAGGGTTGTTTGTTGTTAGGGGGTTAGTGTTGTTTGTTGTTAGGGGGTTAGATTTGTTTGTTGCTTGGTTAGGGTTGTTTGTTGTTAGGGGGTTAGTGTTGTTTGTTCTTAGGGGTTTAGGGCTGTTTCTTGTTGGGGTTCAGTGGTTTTTGTTGTTAGGGTGTTAGTTTTTATTGTGGTTATGCGGTTAGTGTTGTTGGTTGTTCGCGGGTTATGATTGTTTGTTGTTAGGGGGTTAGGGTTGTTTGTTGTTAGGGGATTAGGGTTGTTTGTTGTTAGTGGGGTAGTGTTTTTCGTTTTTAGGGGTTAGGGTTGTTTGTTGTTTGGGGGTTAGGGTTGATTGTTGTTAGGGGTTTAGGGTTGTTTGTTGTTAGGGTGTTAGGGTTGTTTTTTGTTAGTGGGTTAGGGTTGTTTGTTGATAAGGGGTTAGGTTTTGTGTTGTTAGAGGTTGGTGTTGTTTGTTGTTGGGGGTTAGTTTTGTTTGTTCTTATTGCTTAGTGTTGTTTGTTCTTAGGGGGTTAGGGTTGGTTGTTGTTAGGGTGTTAGTGTTGTTTGTTGTTAGAGGGTTAGTGTTGTTTGTTGTTAGGGGTTTAGGGTTGTTTGTTGTTAGGGGGTTAGGGTTGTTTGTTGTTAGTGGGTTAGGGTTGTTTGTTGTTAGTGGGGTACTGTTTTTGGTTTTTAGGGGTTAGGGTTGTTTGTTGTTTGGGGGTTAGTGTTTGTTGTTAGGGGGCTAGGGTTGTTTGTTGTTAGGGTGTTAGTGTTCTTTGATGTTAGGGGTTTAGGGATGTTTGTTGTTAGGCGGTTAGTGTAGTTTGTTGTTAGGGTGTTAGGGTTGTTTGTTGTTAGTGGGTTAGGGTTGTTTGTTGATAAGGGGTTAGGTTTTGTGTTGTTAGGGGGTTAGTATTGTTCGTTGCTGGGGGTTAGTCGTGTTTGTTCTTACGGCGTTAGTGTTGTTTGTTCTTAGGTGTTAGGGTTGGTTGTTGTTAGGGTGTTAGTGTTGTTTGTTGTTAGGGGGTTAGTGTTGTTCGTTGTTAGGGGTTTAGGGTTGTTTCTTGTTGGAGTTTAGTGGTTTTTGTTTTTAGGGTGTTAGTCTTTATTGTGGTTAGGGGGTTAGTGTTGTTGGTTGTTCGGGGTTTAGGATTGTTTGTTGTTAGGGGGTTAGGGTTCTTTGTTGTTTGGGGGTTAGGGTTGTTTGTTGTTACCGGGTTAGTGTTGTTTGTTGTTACGGGGTTAGGGTACTTTCTTGTTAGGGGTTTAGTGTTGTTTGTTGTTAGGGGGTTAGTGTTTTGTGTTGTTAGGGGGTTAGTGTTGTTTGATGTTAGGGGTTTAGGGTTGTTTCTTGTTGGGGTTTAGTGGTTTTTGTTGTTAGGGTGTTAGTGTTGTTTGTTGTTAGGGTGTTAGTGTTTTGTGTTGGTAGGGGGTTAGTGTTGTTTGATGTTAGGGTTTAGGGTTGTTTGTTGTTAGGGGGTTAGTGTTGTTTGTTGTTAGTGGGTTAGGGTTGCTTGTTGTTAGTGGTTTAGGTTTGTTTGTTGTTAGTGGGTTAGTGTTTTTGGTTTTTAGGGGTTAGGGTTGTTTGTTGTTTGGGGGTTACTGTTTGTTGTTAGGGGGTTAGGGTTGTTTGTTGTTAGGGTGTTAGTGTTCTTTAATGTTAGGGGGTAGGGTTGTTTGTTGTTAGGGGGTTAGTGTTGTTTGTTGTTAGGGGGTTAGGGTTGTTTGTTGTTAGGGTGTTAGTGTTGTTTGTTGTTAGGGGGTTAGTGTTGTTTGTTGTTAGGGTGTTATTGTTGTTTGTTGTTAGGGGGTTAGGGTTGTTTGTTGTTAGGGTGTTAGTGTTTTTTGTTGTTAGTGGGTTAGGGTTTTTTGTTGTTTGGTTAGGGTTGTTTGTTGTTAGGGGTTTAGGGTTGTTTCTTGTTGGGGTTTAGTGGTTTTTGTTGTTAGGGTGTTAGTGTTTTGTGTTGTTAGGGGGTTAGTGTTGGTTGTTGTTAGCGTGTCAGTGTTTTTTGTTGTTATAGTGTTAGTGCTGTTTGTTGTTAGGGGCTTAGTGTTGTTTGTTTTAAGGGGTTCAGTGTTGTTTGTTTTTAGGGTTTTAGGGTTGTTTGTTTTTAGGGTGTTAGTGTCGTTTGTTGTTAGGGGTTAGTGTTTTTGTTCTTAGGGGTTAGTGTTGTTTCTTGTTAGAGGGTTAGTGTTGTTTGTTCTTAGGGGATGAGTGTTGTTTGTTTTTAGGGGTTTATTGTTGTTCTTTTTAGGGGGTTAGTGTTGTTTGTTGTTAGGTGGTTAGGACTGTTGTTAGGGGGTTAGTGTTGTTTGTTCTTACGGGGTTAGTGTTGTTTGTGGTTAGGGGGTTAGTGTTGTAGGTTGTTAGGGGTTAGGATTGTTTGTTGTTAGGGGTTTAGGGGTGTTTGTTGTTAGGGGGTTAAGGTTGTTTGTTGTTAGGAGGTTAGTGATGTTTGTTGTTACGGGGTTAGGTTAGTTTCTTGTTAGGGGTTTAGTGTTGTTTGTTTTTAGGGGGTTAGTGTTTGTTGTTAGGGGTTTAGGGTTGTTTCTTATTGGGGTTTAGTGGTTTTTGTTGTTAGGGTGTTAGTGTTGTTTGTTGTTAGGGTTTTAGTGTTGTTTGTTGTTAGGGGGTTAGTGTTGTTTGATGTTAGGGGTTTAGGGTTGTTTGTTGTGAGGGGGTTAGGGTTATTTTTTGTTAGTGGGGTAGTGTTTTTCGTTTTTAGGGGTTAGGGTTGTTTGTTGTTTGGGGGTTAGTGTTGTTTGTTGTTAGGGTTTTAGGGTTGTTTGTTGTTAGGGTGTTAGGGTTTTTTTTGTTAGTGGGTTAGGGTTGTTTGTTGATAAGGGGTTAGGTTTTGTGTTATTAGAGGTTGGTATTGTTCGTTGTTGGGGGTTAGTGTTGTTTGTATTTATTGCTTAGTGTTGTTTGTTCTTAGGGGGTTAGGGTTGGTTGTTGTTAGGGTGTTAGTGTGGTTTGTTGTTAGAGGGTTAGTGTTGTTTGTTGTTAGGGGGTTAGTGTTGTTTGTTGTTAGGGGCTTACTGTTGTTTCTTGTTAGGGGGTTAGGGTTGTTGGTTGTTAGTCAGTTCGGTTTTTTTGTTGTTTGGTTAGGGTTGTTTGTTGTTAGGGGGTTAGGGTTGTTTGTTGTTAGGGGTTTAGGGTTGTTTCTTGTTGGGGTTTAGTGGTTTTTGTTGTTAGGATGTTAGTGGTGTTTGTTGTTAGTGGGTTAGTTTTGTTTGTTGTTTGGGGTTTAGGGTTGTTTGTTGTTTGGGGGTTAGAGTTGTTTGTTGTTACGGGTTAGTGTTGTTTGTTGTTACGGGGTTAGGGTATTTTCTTGTTAGTGGTTCAGTGTTGTTTGTTGTTAGGGGGTTAGTGTTTGTTGTTAGGGGTTTAGGGTTGTTTCTTGTTGGGGTTTAGTGGTTTCTGTTGTTAGGGTGTTAGTGTTGTTTGTTGTTAGGGTGTTAGTGTTGTTTGTTGTTAGGGTGTTAGTGTTGTTTGTTGTTAGTGGGTTAGGGTTGTTTGTTGTTAGTGGGTTAGTTTTTTTGGTTTTAGGGGTTAGGGTTGTTTGTTGTTTGGGGGTTAGTGTTTGTTGTTAGGGGTTAGGGTTGTTTGTTGTTAGGGTGTTAGTGTTCTTTGATGTTAGGGGTTTAGGGTTGTTTGTTGTTAGGGGGTTAGGGTTGTTTGTTGTTAGGGTGTTAGAGTTGTTTGTTGTTAGGGGGTTAGGGTTGTTTGTTGTTAGGGTGTTAGTGTTGTTTGTTGTTAGTGGGTTAGGGTTTTTTGTTGTTTGGTTAGGGTTGTATGTTGTTAGGGGGTTAGTGTTGTTTGTTCTTAGGGGTTTAGGGTTGTTTCTTGTTGGGGTTTAGTGGTTTTTGTTGTTAGAGTGTTAGTGTTGTTTGTTGTTAGGGTATTAGTGTTTTGTGTTGTTAGGGGGTTAGTGTTGTTTGATGTTAGGGGGTTAGGGTTGTTTGTTGTTAGGGGGTTAGTGTTGTTTGTTGTTAGGGTGTTAGGGTTGTTTGTTGTTAGTGGGTTGGGGTTGTTTGTTGTTAGTGGGTTAGTGTTTTTGGTTTTTAGGGGTTAGGGTTGTTTGTAGTTTGGGGGTTAGTGTTTGTTGTTAGGGGGTTTGTGTTGTTTGTTGTTAGGGTGTTAGTGTTCTTTGATGTTAGGGGTTTAGGTTTGTTTGTTGTTAGGGGGTTAGTGTTGTTTGTTGTTAGGGGGTTAGGGTTGTTTGTTGTTAGGGTGTTAGTGTTGTTTGTTTTTAGGGGGTTAGGGTTGTTTGTTGTTAGGGTGTTAGTGTTGTTTGTTGTTAGTGGGTTAGGGTTTTTTGTTGTTTGGTTAGGGTTGTTTGTTGTTAGGGGGATAGGGTTGTTTGTTGTTAGTGGGTTAGTGTTTTTGGTTTTTAGGTGTTAGGGTTGTTTGTTGTTTGGGGGTTAGTGTTTGTTGTTAGGGGGATAGGGTTGTTTGTTGTTAGGGTGTTAGTGTTGTTTGTTGTTAGGGGGTTAGTGTTGTTTGTTGTTAGGGTGTTAGTGTTGTTTGTTGTTAGGGGGTTAGGGTTGTTTGTTGTTACGGTGTTAGTGTTGTTTGTTGTTAGTGGGTTAGGGTTTTTTGTTGTTTGGTTAGGGTTGTTTGTTGTTAGGGGGTTAGTGTTGCTTGTTGTTAGTGGGTTAGGGTTTTTTGTTGTTTGGTTAGGGTTGTTTGTTGTTAGGGGGTTAGTGTTGTTTGTTGTTAGGGGGTTAGGTTTGTTTGTTGCTTGGTTAGGGTTGTTTGTTGTTAGGGGGTTAGTGTTGTTTGTTCTTAGGGGTTTAGGGCTGTTTCTTGTTGGGGTTCAGTGGTTTTTGTTGTTAGGGTGTTAGTTTTTATTGTGGCTATGCGGTTAGTGTTGTTGGTTGTTCGCGGGTTATGATTGTTTGTTGTTAGGGGGTTAGGGTTGTTTGTTGTTAGGGGATTAGGGTTGTTTGTTGTTAGTGGGGTAGTGTTTTTCGTTTTTAGGGGTTAGGGTTGTTTGTTGTTTGGGGGTTAGGGTTGATTGTTGTCAGGGGTTTAGGGTTGTTTGTTGTTAGGGTGTTAGTGTTGTTTGTTGTTAGTGGGTTAGGGTTTTTTGTTGTTTGGTTAGGATTGTTTGTTGTTACGGGGTTAGTGTTGTTTGTTGTTAGGGGGTTAGTGTTGTTTCTTGTTAGGGGGTTAGGGTTGTTTGTTGTTAGGGTGTTAGTGTTGTTTGGTGTTAGTGGGTTAGGGTTTTTTGTTGTTTGGTTAGGGTTGTTTGTTGTTAGGGGGTTAGTGTTGTTTGTTCTTAGGGGTTTAGCGTTGTTTCTTGTTGGGGTTTAGTGGTTTTTGTTGTTAGGGTGTTAGTGTTTATTGTGGTTAGGGGGTTAGTGTTGTTGGTTGTTCGGGGGTTACGATTGTTTGTTGTTAGGGAGTTAGGGTTGTTTGATGTTTGGGGGTTAGGGTAGTTTGTTGTTACGGGGTTAGTGTTGTTTGTTGTTACGGGGTTAGGGTAGTTTATTGTTAGGGGTTTAGTGTTGTTTGTTGTTAGGGGGTTAGTGTTTGTTGTTAGGGGTTTCGGGTTGTTTCTTGTTCGGGTTTAGTGGTTTTTGTTGTTAGGGTGTTAGTGTTGTTTGTTGTTAGGGTGTTAGTGTTTTGTGTTGTTAGGGGGTTAGTGTTGTTTGATGTTAGGGGTTTAGGGTTGTTTGTTGTTAGGGGGTTAGTGTTGTTTGTTGTTAGGGTGTTAGGGTTGTTTGTTGTTAGTGTGTTAGGGTTGTTTGTTGTTAGTGGGTTAGTGTTTTTGGTTTTTAGGGGTTAGGGTTGTTTGTTGTTTGGGGGTTAGTGTTTGTTGTTAGGGGGTTAGGGTTGTGTGTCGTTAGGGTGTTAGTGTTCTTTGATGTTAGGGGTTTAGGGTTGTTTGTTGTTAGGGGGTCAGTGTTTGTTGTTAGGGTGTTAGGGTTGTTTGTTGTTAGTGGGTTAGGGTTGTTTGTTGTTAGGGTGTTAGTGTTCTTTGATGTTTGGTGTTTAGGGTTGTTTGTTGTTAGGGGGTTAGTGTTGTTTGTTGTTAGGGGGTTAGGGTTGTTTGTTGTTAGGGTGTTAGTGCTGTTTGTTGTTAGGGTGTTAGTGTTGTTTGTTGTTAGTGGGTTAGGTTTTTTTGTTGTTTGGTTAGGATTGTTTGTTGTTAGGGGGTTAGTGTTGTTTGTTGTTAGTGGGTAAGGGTTTTTTGTTGTTTGGTTAGGATTGTTTGTTGTTAGGGGGTTAGTGTTGTTTGTTGTTAGGGGTTTAGGGTTGTTTCTTGTTGGGGTTTAGTGGTTTTTGTTGTTAGGGTGTTAGTGTTGTTTGTTGTTACGGTGTTAGTGTTTTGTGTTGTTAGGGGGTTAGTGTTGTTTGATGTTAGGGGTTTAGGGTTGTTTGTTGTTAGGGGTTTAGGGTTGTTTCTTGTTGGGGTTTAGTGGTTTTTGTTGTTAGGGTGTTAGTGTTGTTTGTTGTTAGGGTGTTAGTGTTTTGTGTCGTTAGGGGGTTAGTGTTGTTTGATGTTAGGGATTAAGGGTTGTTTGTTGTTAGGGGGTTAGTGTTGTTTGTTGTTAGGGTGTTAGGTTTGTTTGTTGTTAGTGGGTTAGGGTTGTTTGTTGTTAGTGGGTTAGTTTTTTTGGTTTTTAGGTGTTAGGGTTGTTTGTTGTTTGGGGGTTAGTGTTTGTTGTTAGGGGGTTAGGGTTGTTTGTTGTTAGAGTGTTAGTGTTGTTTGTTGTTAGTGGGTTAGCGTTTTTTGTTGTTTGGTTAGGATTGTTTTTTGTTAGGGGGTTAGTGTTTTTTGTTGTTAGGGGGTTAGTGTTGTTTGTTGTTAGGGGTTTAGGGTTGTTTCTTGTTGGGGTTTAGTGGTTTTTGTTGTTAGGGTGTTAGTCTTTATTGTGGTTAGGGGGTTAGTGTTGTCGGTTGTTCGGGGGTTAGGATTGTTTGTTGTTAGGGGGTTAGTGTTTTTTGATGTTAGGGTTTTAGTGTTGTTTGTTGTTAGGGTTTTAGTGTTGTTCGTTGTTAGGGGGTTAGTGTTTTTTGATGTTAGGTTTTAGGGTTGTTTGTTGTTAGGGGGTTAGGGTTGTTTGTTGTTAGTGGGTTACTGTTTTTGGTTTTTAGGGGTTAGGGTTGTTTTTTGTTAGGGGGTTAGTGTTGTTTGCTGTTAGGGGTTAAGGGTTGTTTGTTGTTAGGGTGTTAGGATTGTTTTTTGTTAGTGGGTTAGGGTTGTTTGCTGATAAGGGGTTAGGTTTTGTGTTGTTAGGGGTTGGTATTGTTCGTTGTTGGGGGTTAGTGTTGTTTGTTCTTAGGGGGTTAGTGTTTGTTCTTAGGGGTTAGGGTTGGTTGTTGTTAGGGTTTTAGTGTTGTTTGTTGTTAGGGGGTTAGTGTTGTTGTTAGGGGTTTAGGGTTGTTTCTTGTTAGGGGGTTAGTGTTGTTTGTTGTTAGGGGGTTAGTTTTGTTTGTTGTTTGGGGGTTAGGGTTGTTTGTTGTTACAGGGTTAGTGTTGTTTGTTGTTACGGGGTTAGGGTAGTTTCTTGTTAGGGGTTTAGTGTTGTCTGTTGTTAGGGGGTTAGTGTTTGTTGTTAGGGGTTTAGGGTTGTTTCTTGTTGGGGTTTAGTGGTTTTTGTTTTTAGGCTTTTAGTGTTGTTTGTTGTTAGGGTGTTAGTGTTTTGTGTTGTTAGGGGGTTAGTGTTGTTTGATGTTAGGGGTTTAGGGTTGTTTGTTGTTAGGGGGTTAGTGTTGTTTGTTGTTAGGGTGTTAGGGTTGTTTCTTGTTAGTGGGTTAGGGTTGTTTGTTGATAAGGGGTTAGGTTTTTTGTTGTTAGGGGGTTAGTATTGTTCGTTGCTGGGGGTTAGTGTTGTTTGTTCTTAGGGGTTAGGGTTGGTTGTTGTTAGGGTGTTAGTGTTGTTTGTTGTTAGGGGGTTAGTGTTGTTGTTGTTAGGGGCTTAGTGTTGTTTGTTTTTAGGGGTTCAGTGTTGTTTGCTTTTAGGGTTTTAGGGTTGTTTGTTTTTTAGGGTTGAGTGTTGTTTGTTTTTAGGGGGTTAGGATTGTTTGTTTTTAGGGGGTTAGTGTTGTTTGTGGTTAGGGCGTTACTGTTGGATGTTGTTAGCGGGATAGTGTTTTTTGTTGTTAGTGGGTTAGAGCTGTTTGTTGTTATTGGCTTAGTGTTGTTTGTTTTTAGGGGTTCAGTGTTGTTTGTTTTTAGGGTTTTAGGGTTGTTTGTTTTTAGGGGGTTAGTGTTGTTTGTTTTTAGGGGGTTTGGATTGTTTGTTGTTAGGGGGTTAGTGTTGGTTGTTGTTACCGTGTCAGTGTTTTTTGTTGTTAGAGTGTTAGTGCTGTCTGTTGTTAGGGGCTTAGTGTTGTTTGTTTTAAGGGGTTCAGTGTTGTTTGTTTTTAGGGTTTTAGGGTTGTTTGTTTTTAGGGGGTTAGTGTTGTTTGTTTTTAGGGGTTAGGGTTGTTTGTTGTTTGGGGGTTAGTGTTTGTTGTTAGGGGGTTAGGGTTGTTTGTTGTTAGGGGGATAGGGTTGTTTGTTGTTAGTGGGTTAGTGTTTTTGGTTTATAGGTGTTAGGGTTGTTTCTTGTTTGGGGGTTAGTGTTTGTTGTTAGGGGGATAGGGTTGTTTGTTGTTAGGGTGTTAGTGTTGTTTGTTGTTAGGGGGTTAGTGTTGTTTGTTGTTAGGGTGTTAGTGTTGTTTGTTGTTAGGGGGTTAGGGTTGTTTGTTGTTAGGGTGTTAGTGTTGTTTGTTGTTAGTGGGTTAGGGTTTTTTGTTGTTTGGTTAGGGTTGTTTGTTGTTAGGGGGTTAGTGTTGTTTGTTGTTAGTGGGTTAGGGTTTTTGTTGTTTGGTTAGGGTTGTTTGTTGTTAGGGGGTTAGTGTTGTTTGTTGTTAGGGGATTAGGTTTGTTTGTTGCTTGGTTAGGGTTGTTTGTTGTTAGGGGGTTAGTGTTGTTTGTTCTTAGGGGTTTAGGGCTGTTTCTTGTTGGGGTTCAGTGGTTTTTGTTGTTAGGGTGTTAGTTTTTATTGTGGTTATGCGGTTAGTGTTGTTGGTTGTTCGCGGGTTATGATTGTTTGTTGTTAGGGGGTTAGGGTTGTTTGTTGTTAGGGGATTAGGGTTGTTTGTTGTTAGTGGGGTAGTGTTTTTCGTTTTTAGGGGTTAGGGTTGTTTGTTGTTTGGGGGTTAGGGTTGATTGTTGTTAGGGGTTTAGGGTTGTTTGTTGTTAGGGTGTTAGGGTTGTTTTTTGTTAGTGGGTTAGGGTTGTTTGTTGATAAGGGTTAGGTTTTGTGTTGTTAGAGGTTGGTATTGTTTGTTGTTGGGGGTTAGTTTTGTTTGTTCTTATTGCTTAGTGTTGTTTGTTCTTAGGGGGTTAGGGTTGGTTGTTGTTAGGGTGTTAGTGTTGTTTGTTGTTAGAGGGTTAGTGTTGTTTGTTGTTAGGGGGTTAGTGTTGTTTCTTTTTATTGGGTTACTGTTGTTTCTTGTTAGGGGGTTAGTGTTGTTTGTTGTTAGTCAGTTAAGGCTTTTTGTTGTTTGGTTAGGGTAGTTTGTTGTTAGGGCGTTAAGGTTGTTTGTTCTTAGGGTGTTACGGTTGTTTGCTGTTAGTGGTTTATTGTTGTTTGTTGTTAGTGGGTTAGTGTTTTTGGTTTATAGGGGTTTGGGTTGTTTGTTGTTTGGGGGTTAGGGTTTGTTGTTAGGGGGTTAGGGTTGTTTGTTGTTAGGGTGTTAGTGTTCTTTGATGTTAGGGGTTTAGGGTTGTTTGTTGTTAGGGTGTTAGTGTTGTTTGTTGTTAGTGGGTTAGGGTTGTTTGTTGTTTGGTTAGGGTTGTTTGTTGTTAGGGGGTTAGTGTTGTTTGTTGTTAGGGGTTTAGGGTTGTTTCTTGTTGGGGTTTAGTGGTTTTTGTTGTTAGGGTGTTAGTGTTTATTGTGGTTAGGGGGTTAGTGTTGTTGGTTGTTCGGGGGTTAGGATTGTTTGTTGTTAGGGGGTTAGGGTTGTTTGTTTTTTGGGGTTTAGGGTTGTTTGTTGTTACGTTGTTAGTGTTGTTTGTTGTTACGGGGTTACGGTAGTTTCTTGTTAGGGGTTTAGTGTTGTTTGTTGTTAGGGGGTTAGTGTTTGTTGTTAGGGGTTTAGGGTTGTTTCTTGTTGGGGTTTAGTGGTTTTTGTTGTTAGGGTGTTAGTGTTGTTTGTTGTTAGGGTGTTAGTGTTTTGTGTTGTTAGGGGGATAGTGTTGTTTGATGTTAGGGGTTTAGGGTTGTTTGTTGTTAGGGGGTTAGGGTTGTTTGTTGTTAGTGGGTTAGGGTTGTTTCTTGTTAGTGGGGTAGTGTTTTTGGTTTTTAGGGGTTAGGGTTGTTTGTTGTTTGGGGGTTAGTGTTTGTTGTTAGGGGGCTAGGGTTGTTTGTTGTTAGGGTGTTAGTGTTCTTTGATGTTACGGGTTTAGGGATGTTTCTTGTTAGGCGGTTAGTGTTGTTTGTTGTTAGGGTGTTAGGGTTGTTTGTTGTTAGTGGGTTAGGGTTGTTTGTTGATAAGGGGTTAGGTTTTGTGTTGTTAGGGGGTTAGTATTGTTCGTTGCTGGGGGTTAGTCTTGTTTGTTCTTACGGCGTTAGTGTTGTTTGTTCTTAGGTGTTAGGGTTGGTTGTTGTTAGGGTGTTAGTGTTGTTTGTTGTTAGGGGGTTAGTGTTGTTTGTTGTTAGGGGTTTAGGGTTGTTTCTTGTTGGGGTTTAGTGGTTTTTGTTTTTAGGGTGTTAGTCTTTATTGTGGTTAGGGGGTTAGTGTTGTTGGTTGTTCGGGGGTTAGGATTGTTTGTTGTTAGGGGGTTAGGGTTGTTTGTTGTTTGGGGGTTAGTGTTGTTTGTTGTTACGGGGTTAGTGTTGTTTGTTGTTACAGGGTAGGGTAGTTTCTTTTTAGGGGTTTACTGTTGTTTGTTGTTACAGGGTTAGTGTTTGTTGTTAGGGGTTTAAGGTTGTTTCTTGTTGGGGTTTAGTGGTTTTTGAGGTTAGGGTGTTAGTGTTGTTTGTTGTTATTGTGTTAGTGTTTTGTGTTGTTAGGGGGGTGGTTTTGTTTGATGTTAGGGGTTTAGGGTTGTTTGTTGTTAGGGGGTTTGTGTTGTTTGTTGTTAGGGTGTTAGGGTTGTTTGTTTTTAGTGGGTTAGGGTTGTTTGTTAGTGGGTTAGTGTTTTTGGTTTTTAGGGGTTAGGGTTGTTTGTTGCTTGGGGGTTAGTGTTTGTTGTTAGGGGGTTAGGGTTGTTTGTTGTTAGGGTGTTTGTGTTCTTTGATGTTAGGATTTTAGGGTTGTTTGTTGTTAGGGGGTTAGTGTTGTTTGTTCTTAGGGGGTTAGGGTTGTTTGTTGTTAGGGTGTTAGGGTTGTTTGTTGTTCGGGGGTTAGGGTTGTTTGTTGTTAGGGAGTTAGTGTTGTTTGTTGTTACTGGGTTAGTTTTGTTGGTTGTTTGGTTAGGGTTGTTTGTTGTTAGGGGGTTAGTGTTGTTTGTTGTTACGGGGTTAGGGTAGTTTCTTGTTAGGGGTTTAGTGTTGTTTGTTGTTGGGGGTTAGTGTTTGTTGTTAGGGGTTTCGGGTTGTTTCTTGTTGGGGTTTAGTTGTTTTTGTTGTTAGGGTGTTAGTGTTGTTTGTTGTTAGGGTCTTAGTGTTTTGTGTTGTTAGGGGGTTAGTGTTGTTTGATGTTAGGGGTTTAGGGTTGTTTGTTGTTAGGGGATTAGTGTTGTTTGTTGTTAGGGTGTTAGTGTTTTGTGTTGTGAGGGGGTTAGTGTTGTTTGATGTTAGGGGTTAAGGGTTGTTTGTTTTTAGGGGGTTAGTGTTGTTTGTTGTTAGGGTGTTAGGGTTGTTTGTTGTTAGTGTGTTAGGGTTGTTTGTTATTAGTGGGTTAGTGTTTTTGGTTTTTAGGGGTTAGGGTTGTTTGTTGTTTGAGGGTTAGTGTTTGTTGTTAGGGGGTTAGGGTTGTTTGTTGTTAGGGTGTTAGTGTTCTTTGGTGTTAGGGGTTTAGGGTTGTTTGTTGTTCGGGGGTTAGTGTTGTTTGTTGTTAGGGGTTAGGGTTGTTTGTTGTTAGGGTGTTAGTGTTGTTTGTTGTTAGGGGGTTAGGGTTGTTTGTTGTTGGGGTGTTAGTGTTGTTTGTTGTTAGTGGGTTAGGTTTGTTTGTTGTTTGGTTAGGGTTGTTCGTTGTTAAGGGGTTAGTGTTGTTTGTTGTTAGCGGTTTAGGGTTGTTTCTTGTTGGGGTTTAGTGGTTTTTGTTGTTCGGATGTTAGTGTTTATTGTGGTTAGGGGGTTAGTGTTGTTGGTTGTTCGGGGGTTAGGATTGTTTGTTGTTAGGGGGTTAGGGTTGTTTGTTGTTTGGGCGTTAGGGTTGTTTGTTGTTACCGGGTTAGTGTTGTTTGTTGTTACGGGGTTAGGGTAGTTTCTTGTTAGGGGTTTAGTGTTGTTTGTTGTTCGGGGTTAGTGTTTGTTGTTAGGGGTTTAGGGTTGTTTCTTGTTGGGGTTTAGTGGTTTTTGTTGTTAGGGTGTTAGTGTTGTTTGTTGTTAGGGTGTTAGTGTTTTGTGTTGTTAGGGGGATAGTGTTGTTTGATGTTAGGGGTTTAGGGTTGTTTGTTGTTAGGGGGTTAGGGTTGTTTGTTGTTAGCGGGTTAGGGTTGTTTCTTGTTAGTGGGGTAGTGTTTTTGGTTTTTAGGGGTTAGGGTTGTTTGTTGTTTGGGGGTTAGTGTTTGTTGTTAGGGGGCTAGGGTTGTTTGTTGTTAGGGTGTTAGTGTTCTTTGATGTTAGGGGTTTAGGGATGTTTCTTGCTGGGCGGTTAGTGTTGTTTGTTGTTAGGGTGTTAGGGTTGTTTGTTGTTAGTGGGTTAGGGTTGTTTGTTGATAAGGGGTTAGGTTTTGTGTTGTTAGGGGGTTAGTATTGTTCGTTGCTGGGGGTTAGTCTTGTTTGTTCTTACGGAGTTAGTGTTGTTTGTTCTTAGGTGTTAGGGTTGGTTGTTGTTAGGGTGTTAGTGTTGTTTGTTGTTAGGGGGTTAGTGTTGTTTGTTGTTAGGGGTTTAGGGTTGTTTCTTGTTGGGGTTTAGTGGTTTTTGTTTTTAGGGTGTTAGTCTTTATTGTGGTTAGGGGGTTAGTGTTGTTGGTTGTTCGGGGGTTAGGATTGTTTGTTGTTAGGGGGTTAGGGTTGTTTGTTGTTTGGGGGTTAGTGTTGTTTGTTGTTACGGGGTTAGTGTTGTTTGTTGTTACAGGGTAGGGTAGTTTCTTTTTAGGGGTTTACTGTTGTTTGTTGTTACAGGGTTAGTGTTTGTTGTTAGGGGTTTAAGGTTGTTTCTTGTTGGGGTTTAGTGGTTTTTGAGGTTAGGGTGTTAGTGTTGTTTGTTGTTATTGTGTTAGTGTTTTGTGTTGTTAGGGGGGTGGTTTTGTTTGATGTTAGGGGTTTAGGGTTGTTTGTTGTTAGGGGGTTTGTGTTGTTTGTTGTTAGGGTGTTAGGGTTGTTTGTTTTTAGTGGGTTAGGGTTGTTTGTTAGTGGGTTAGTGTTTTTGGTTTTTAGGGGTTAGGGTTGTTTGTTGCTTGGGGGTTAGTGTTTGTTGTTAGGGGGTTAGGGTTGTTTGTTGTTAGGGTGTTTGTGTTCTTTGATGTTAGGATTTTAGGGTTGTTTGTTGTTAGGGGGTTAGTGTTGTTTGTTCTTAGGGGGTTAGGGTTGTTTGTTGTTAGGGTGTTAGGGTTGTTTGTTGTTCGGGGGTTAGGGTTGTTTGTTGTTAGGGAGTTAGTGTTGTTTGTTGTTACTGGGTTAGTTTTGTTGGTTGTTTGGTTAGGGTTGTTTGTTGTTAGGGGGTTAGTGTTGTTTGTTGTTACGGGGTTAGGGTAGTTTCTTGTTAGGGGTTTAGTGTTGTTTGTTGTTGGGGGTTAGTGTTTGTTGTTAGGGGTTTCGGGTTGTTTCTTGTTGGGGTTTAGTTGTTTTTGTTGTTAGGGTGTTAGTGTTGTTTGTTGTTAGGGTCTTAGTGTTTTGTGTTGTTAGGGGGTTAGTGTTGTTTGATGTTAGGGGTTTAGGGTTGTTTGTTGTTAGGGGATTAGTGTTGTTTGTTGTTAGGGTGTTAGTGTTTTGTGTTGTGAGGGGGTTAGTGTTGTTTGATGTTAGGGGTTAAGGGTTGTTTGTTTTTAGGGGGTTAGTGTTGTTTGTTGTTAGGGTGTTAGGGTTGTTTGTTGTTAGTGTGTTAGGGTTGTTTGTTATTAGTGGGTTAGTGTTTTTGGTTTTTAGGGGTTAGGGTTGTTTGTTGTTTGAGGGTTAGTGTTTGTTGTTAGGGGGTTAGGGTTGTTTGTTGTTAGGGTGTTAGTGTTCTTTGGTGTTAGGGGTTTAGGGTTGTTTGTTGTTCGGGGGTTAGTGTTGTTTGTTGTTAGGGGTTAGGGTTGTTTGTTGTTAGGGTGTTAGTGTTGTTTGTTGTTAGGGGGTTAGGGTTGTTTGTTGTTGGGGTGTTAGTGTTGTTTGTTGTTAGTGGGTTAGGTTTGTTTGTTGTTTGGTTAGGGTTGTTCGTTGTTAAGGGGTTAGTGTTGTTTGTTGTTAGCGGTTTAGGGTTGTTTCTTGTTGGGGTTTAGTGGTTTTTGTTGTTCGGATGTTAGTGTTTATTGTGGTTAGGGGGTTAGTGTTGTTGGTTGTTCGGGGGTTAGGATTGTTTGTTGTTAGGGGGTTAGGGTTGTTTGTTGTTTGGGCGTTAGGGTTGTTTGTTGTTACCGGGTTAGTGTTGTTTGTTGTTACGGGGTTAGGGTAGTTTCTTGTTAGGGGTTTAGTGTTGTTTGTTGTTCGGGGTTAGTGTTTGTTGTTAGGGGTTTAGGGTTGTTTCTTGTTGGGGTTTAGTGGTTTTTGTTGTTAGGGTGTTAGTGTTGTTTGTTGTTAGGGTGTTAGTGTTTTGTGTTGTTAGGGGGATAGTGTTGTTTGATGTTAGGGGTTTAGGGTTGTTTGTTGTTAGGGGGTTAGGGTTGTTTGTTGTTAGCGGGTTAGGGTTGTTTCTTGTTAGTGGGGTAGTGTTTTTGGTTTTTAGGGGTTAGGGTTGTTTGTTGTTTGGGGGTTAGTGTTTGTTGTTAGGGGGCTAGGGTTGTTTGTTGTTAGGGTGTTAGTGTTCTTTGATGTTAGGGGTTTAGGGATGTTTCTTGCTGGGCGGTTAGTGTTGTTTGTTGTTAGGGTGTTAGGGTTGTTTGTTGTTAGTGGGTTAGGGTTGTTTGTTGATAAGGGGTTAGGTTTTGTGTTGTTAGGGGGTTAGTATTGTTCGTTGCTGGGGGTTAGTCTTGTTTGTTCTTACGGAGTTAGTGTTGTTTGTTCTTAGGTGTTAGGGTTGGTTGTTGTTAGGGTGTTAGTGTTGTTTGTTGTTAGGGGGTTAGTGTTGTTTGTTGTTAGGGGTTTAGGGTTGTTTCTTGTTGGGGTTTAGTGGTTTTTGTTTTTAGGGTGTTAGTCTTTATTGTGGTTAGGGGGTTAGTGTTGTTGGTTGTTCGGGGGGTTAGGATTGTTTGTTGTTAGGGGGTTAGGGTTGTTTGTTGTTTGGGGGTTAGGGTTGTTTGTTGTTACGGGGTTAGTGTTGTTTGTTGTTACAGGGTAGGGTAGTTTCTTTTTAGGGGTTTACTGTTGTTTGTTGTTAGAGGGTTAGTGTTTGTTGTTAGGGGTTTAAGGTTGTTTCTTGTTGGGGTTTAGTGGTTTTTGAGGTTAGGGTGTTAGTGTTGTTTGTTGTTAGGGTGTTAGTGTTTTGTGTTGTTAGGGGGGTGGTTTTGTTTGATGTTAGGGGTTTAGGGTTGTTTGTTGTTAGGGGGTTTGTGTTGTTTGTTGTTAGGGTGTTAGGGTTGTTTGTTTTTAGTGGGTTAGGGTTGTTTGTTAGTGGGTTAGTGTTTTTGGTTTTTAGGGGTTAGGGTTGTTTGTTGTTTGGGGGTTAGTGTTTGTTGTTAGGGGGTTAGGGTTGTTTGTTGTTAGGGTGTTTGTGTTCTTTGATGTTAGGATTTTAGGGTTGTTTGTTGTTAGGGGGTTAGTGTTGTTTGTTCTTAGGGGGTTAGGGTTGTTTGTTGTTAGGGTGTTAGGGTTGTTTGTTGTTCGGGGGTTAGGGTTGTTTGTTGTTAGGGAGTTAGTGTTGTTTGTTGTTACTGGGTTAGTTTTGTTGGTTGTTTGGTTAGGGTTGTTTGTTGTTAGGGGGTTAGTGTTGTTTGTTGTTACGGGGTTAGGGTAGTTTCTTGTTAGGGGTTTAGTGTTGTTTGTTGTTGGGGGTTAGTGTTTGTTGTTAGGGGTTTCGGGTTGTTTCTTGTTGGGGTTTAGTTGTTTTTGTTGTTAGGGTGTTAGTGTTGTTTGTTGTTAGGGTCTTAGTGTTTTGTGTTGTTAGGGGGTTAGTGTTGTTTGATGTTAGGGGTTTAGGGTTGTTTGTTGTTAGGGGATTAGTGTTGTTTGTTGTTAGGGTGTTAGTGTTTTGTGTTGTGAGGGGGTTAGTGTTGTTTGATGTTAGGGGTTAAGGGTTGTTTGTTTTTAGGGGGTTAGTGTTGTTTGTTGTTAGGGTGTTAGGGTTGTTTGTTGTTAGTGTGTTAGGGTTGTTTGTTATTAGTGGGTTAGTGTTTTTGGTTTTTAGGGGTTAGGGTTGTTTGTTGTTTGAGGGTTAGTGTTTGTTGTTAGGGGGTTAGGGTTGTTTGTTGTTAGGGTGTTAGTGTTCTTTGATGTTAGGGGTTTAGGGTTGTTTGTTGTTCGGGGGTTAGTGTTGTTTGTTGTTAGGGGTTAGGGTTGTTTGTTGTTAGGGTGTTAGTGTTGTTTGTTGTTAGGGGGTTAGGGTTGTTTGTTGTTGGGGTGTTAGTGTTGTTTGTTGTTAGTGGGTTAGGTTTGTTTGTTGTTTGGTTAGGGTTGTTCGTTGTTAAGTGGTTAGTGTTGTTTGTTGTTAGCGGTTTAGGGTTGTTTCTTGTTGGGGTTTAGTGGTTTTTGTTGTTCGGGTGTTAGTGTTTATTGTGGTTAGGGGGTTAGTGTTGTTGGTTGTTCGGGGGTTAGGATTGTTTGTTGTTAGGGGGTTAGGGTTGTTTGTTGTTTGGGCGTTAGGGTTGTTTGTTGTTACCGGGTTAGTGTTGTTTGTTGTTACGGGGTTAGGGTAGTTTCTTGTTAGGGGTTTAGTGTTGTTTGTTGTTGGGGGTTAGTGTTTGTTGTTAGGGGTTTAGGGTTGTTTCTTGTTGGGGTTTAGTGGTTTTTGTTGTTAGGGTGTTAGTGTTGTTTGTTGTTAGGGTGTTAGGGTTGTTTGTTGTTAGTGGTTTAGGGTTGTTTGTTGTTAGTGGGTTAGTGTTTTTGGTTTTTAGGGGTTAGGGTTTTTTGTTGTTTGGGGATTAGTGTTTGTTGTTAGGGGGTTCGGGTTGTTTGTTGTTAGGGTGTTAGTGTTGTTTGTTGTTAGGGGGTTAGGGTTGTTTGTTGTTAGGGTGTTCCTGTTGTTTGTTGTTAGGTGGTTAGGGTTGTTTGTTGTTACGTTTTTAGTGTTGTTTGTTCTTAGTGGGTTAGGGTTTTTTGTTGTTTGGTGAGCGTTGTTTGTTGTTACGGTGTTAGTGTTGTTTGTTCTTAGTGGGTTAGGGTTTTTTGTTGTTTGGTTAGGATTGTTTGTTGTTAGCGGGTTAGGGTTGTTTGTTGTTTGGGGGTTAGGGTTGTTTGTTGTTACGGGGTTAGTGTTGATTGTTGTTACGGGGTTAGGGTAGTTTCTTGTTAGGGGTTTAGTGTTGTTAGGGGGTTAGTGTTTGTTGTTAGGGGTATAGGGTTGTTTCTTGTTGGGGTTTAGTGGTTTTTGTTGTTAGGGTGTTAGTGTTGCTTGTTGTTAGGGTGTTAGTGTTTTGTGTTGTTAGGGGGTTAGTGTTGTTTGATGTTAGGTGTTAGGGTTGTTTGTTGTTTGGGGGTTAGTGTTTGTTGTTAGGGGGTTAGGGTTGTTTGTTCTTAGGGTGTTAGTGTTCTTTGATGTTAGGGGTTTAGGGTTGTTTGTTGTTAGGGGGTTAGAGTTTTGTGTTGTTAGGGGGTTAGTGTTGTTTGATGTTAGGGGTTAGGGTTGTTTGTTGTTAGGGGGTTAGTGTTGTTTGTTGTTAGGGGGTTAGGGTTGTTTGTTGCTAGGGTGTTAGTTTTGTTTGTCTTTAGGGGTTAGGGTTGTTTGTTGTTAGGGTGTTAGTTTTGTTTGTTGTTAGTGGGTTAGGTTTTTTTGTTGTTTGGTTAGGGTTGGTTGTTGTTAGGGTGTTAGTGTTGTTTGTTGTTAGAGGTTTAGGGTTGTTTCTTGTTGGGGTTTAGTGGTTTTTGTTGTTAGGGTGTTAGTGTTGTTTGTTGTTAGGGTGTTAGTGTTTTGTGTTGTTCGGGGGTTAGTGTTGTTTGATGTTAGGGGTTTAGGGTTGTTTGTTGTTAGGGGGTTAGGGTTGTTTGTTGTTAGTGGGTTAGGGTTGTTTGTTGTTAGTGGGAAAGTGTTTTTGGTTTTTAGGGGTTAGGGTTGTTTGTTGTTTGGTGGTTAGTGTTTGTTCTTAGGGGGCTAGGGTTGTTTGTTGTTAGGGTGTTAGTGTTCTTTGATGTTAGGGGTTTAGGATTGTTTGTTGTTAGGGGGTTAGTGTTGTTTGTTGTTACGGTGTTAGGGTTGTGTGTTGTTAGTGGGTTAGGGTTGTTTGTTGATAAGGTGTTAGGTTTTGTGCTGTTAGGGGGTTAGTATTGTTCGTTGCTGGGGGTTAGTGTTGTTTGTTCTTAGGGCGTTAGTTTTGTTTGTTCTTAAGGGTTAGGGCTGGTTGTTGTTAGGGTGTTACTGTTGTTTGTTGTTAGTGGGTTAGGGTTGTTTGTTGTTAGTGGGTTAGGGTTGTTTGTTGTTAGTGGGTTAGTGTTTTTGGTTTTTAGGGGTTAGGGTTGTTTGTTGTTTGGTAATTAGTGTTTGTTGTTAGGGGGCTAGGGTTGTTTGTTGTTAGGGTGTTAGTGTTCTTTGATGTTAGGGGTTTAGGGTTGTTTGTTGTTAGGGGGTTAGTGTTGTTTGTTGTTAGGGGTTTAGGGTTGTTCCTTGTTAGGGGGTTAGTGTTGTTTGTTGTTAGGGGCTTAGGGTTGTTTCTTGTTGGGGTTTAGTG